>NC_088240.1:43833021-44153854 GCF_036934945.1 Oncorhynchus masou masou | reverse complement strand
ACTTTTCATATTTAATATAGCTTTTTATAAAATAATAACATTAAAAGTACGTTTTCTGTGTTGTTCTGAAGGACATGTGGATGTTACTAGAGGGTGAAAAGGTGAAATCATCAAATATTTCAGAGAGATTTACTCACCTCATCACATTGATAGAGGGTCTTCAATGGGTATTATTTGTGATGTCACATGATTACCATCATGTGATATGCATGAAAATGGCATTTTACATTTGCTATATTGATTGACATTGATGAAGTGCAGAAGTCTGGGCAAAAGCTATTCAAGTTATTAAATATTTTTTAGGTGCAGTATGTCACCTATTATTCTATGTATTGTTGCAAACACGAGCACAATTATGCCATGGGTGTTCATTTATATTTTTAGGATGAATTTCTACCTTTTAAAAACACTTCTGTCATTAGAATTTTAACCCAAAAGGACATTGACAATTTAGAGGTCAATAACTCCCTTAATGTAATAGTTTGCAACACAAACATTTCTGGGTCAAAAGTGTTGAGTGATTTAATATTATATTTCTACATATTTATCTTTTTATGTTAAATGAATGGCCTTGGGACATCAAATTTAAACGTCTCGTCTTTGACCCTGATACTACAGCGCCGTGTTACAGGTAAGTGGTTAGAAATGGTAACACTGTGCCCTCAGACTCAAATCATCAGGCTGATGGCATTAGTTAATCTCTCAGATTAGTTAGTGAAAAAAACACTGTTCTAGACCTGCTGATTAATTCTTCCTGCCCCACCTTAACGGGAGGCTGATAAATTACTGAAGCTACTGGCTAAATTACAGTCATGCTAATAGAACCTTACGTAGCAAAGCCTTTTGTCATGAAAAGGGGGAGCAGATGGTACAAAGCATGACACGGGATAAATCATCTCACACAATGAACACTAGACTGGAAAATGAGGGTTTGACGAACATCTACATAATTTATATTGCAGCAAATTTGGGAGGTAGCCCAGACTAGGACTTGAACCCAGGACCAGCAATTGTTAACCAGGGACTGCTTTACAGTTTTTCCCAAAATTGCACTTTCTCCATGACACTTAATTTATTTTGACACTAGACATGTACTTAACCTTACTATGCTCCAGCAACTCACCAATGCTTCACGTCCCCAAGATGTCTCCGTACTATGGGGGACCAAGCCTTCTGCCCCCTCGCCTATGGAATGCTCTCCCTGAACATCTGAGAGCTGCTCCATCAATCAGAACTTTTAAAATGGGCCTTACAACATATTTATACAGACTGTCTTTCTTATAGTCCTACTCCTTTTAGCACCTATTCTACTACTGTAATTCTACTGTACTTCCTGTCTTGATTCTAAACGTTTTTACACTGAACAAAAATATACAAGCAACATGCAACAATTTCAAAATTGTACTGATACAGTTCATATAAGGAAATCAGTTAATTTAAATAAATTCATTAGACCCTAATCTATGGATCTCACATGACTGGGAATACAGATATGCATCTGTTGGTCACGGACACACGCCCCTACTTTTTTTTTAAGGTATCAGAAAAACAGTATCTTATGTGACCAGCATTTGCCCCATGCAGCGTGACACATCTCCTTCGCAGAGAGTTGATCAGGCTGTTGATTGTGGCCTGTGGAATGTCGTCCCACTCCTCTTCAATGGCTGTGCAAATTTGCTGGATATTGACGGGAACTGGAACACGCGGTCGTAAACGTCGATCCAGAGCACTCCAAACATACTCAATGGGTGACATGTCTGATGAGTATGCAGGCCATGGAAGAACTGGGACATTTTCAGCTTCCAGGAATTGTGTACAGATCCTTGCGACATGGGTGCCGTGCATTATCATGCTGAAAAATGAGGTGATGGCAGCGGATGAATGGCACGACAATGGGTCTCAGGATCTCGTCACAGTATCTCTGTGCATTCAAAATGCCATTGATAAAATGTTGTGTTCATTGTCCTTAGCTTATGCCTGCCCATACCATAAC
The DNA here is from genome assembly GCF_036934945.1 of Oncorhynchus masou masou. NCBI lineage: Eukaryota > Metazoa > Chordata > Actinopteri > Salmoniformes > Salmonidae > Oncorhynchus > Oncorhynchus masou. The sequence goes on along the minus strand of NC_088240.1, from coordinate 44,151,861 downwards.
CCCACCATGGGGCACTCTGTTACAATGTTGACATCAGCAAACCACTCGCCCACATGGCGCCATAGACGCTGTCTGCCATCTGCCTGGTACAGTTGAAAACGGGATTGATCTGTGAAGAGCACACTTTTCCAGTGTGCCAGTGGCCATAAACGGTGAGAATTTGCCCATTAAAGTTGATTACGACGCCAAACTGCAGTCAGGTCAAGACCCTGGTGAGGACGATGAGCACGCTGATGAGCTTCCCTGAGACGGTTTCTGACAGTTTGTGCAGAAAAAAATTGGTTGTGGCTAACCAGTTTCAACCGCTTTCTGGGTGGCTGGTCTCAGATGATCCCGCAGGTGAAGAAGCCGGATGTGGATGTCCTGGGCTGGCGTGGTTATACATGGTCTGCAGTTGCGAGACCGGTTGGACATACTGCCAATTTCTTGTGTTGTGTGACGAAACGGCACATTTTAGAGTGATCTTTTAATGTCCCCAGCACAAGTTGCACCTGTGTAATGGTCATCCTGTTTAATCAGCTTCTTGATATGCCACGCCTGTCAGGTGGATGGATTATCTTGGCAAAGGAGAAATGTTCACGAACAGGGATGCAAACAAATTTGTGCACAACATCTGGGAGAAATAAGCTCTTTGTGTGTATGGAACATTTCTGTGATCTTTTATTTCAGCTCATGACATGTTGCATTTATATTTTTGTTTCGTGTATTTTATGTCATTTCTTTAAATCATTATTTATATTTTTGTCTATGTAGAGCATTGAGATATCACTGTGTTATACAAATTAAATGTATTATTATTATTTCATTCTGATTGCAAGACAAACTCAAGGATGCTATGTTGCAATACTAGCTGTTGAATACAACCACACCGCTCTGAAAACAAATACACATAATTACATATGAATCCCTTTCAAAGTGCCACTTGCCAAGTGGCAGCAGACCAGCCAGGCACTGATATTCCTACCTTGCAATCATTTGAAGGACAGCTCTTTAAGCACTGCTCAGTGAGCTGTTGTACCTTCAAGTAGTGATCACTGGTCTAGTAGTGAAATGAAGCCACGATGGCATAACCAATTATGGAGATTGTTGTTGTCTGAAAGGGCTGTGATGGTATTTAGGAATGGAGAAGCCTTAGGATGTGAATGAACAAAGTAACTAAAGAAGATACACATTTCTAAGGCGAATCCAATGATGATTTAGCATATGCCTGGTTTCTAAGCGTACATGATATGGTTAGCGTATATGCTACTGTAGGCCTATATTTTACAACTGGACATTCTGCAAATTTATATCACTTATATAACTGTTGATTTAGATGAATAATATATCATATATATGATATAATTATATTTAATATATAATAGATGACACACAGAAATGTAAAAATGCAAGGGTATGTCTGTGTCCTAAATATTAATATGTATACAGTAAAAGGTTCAAGTAGGTGGTTGAGAGGAGCAGAGTGCAGTATTGAGGAGAGATGAGGTTACACACTCAGCCAAATTCAAGTAAATCTGCCCATTTTCAATTTGATAACACAAGTACCCCCAGTGAGATCTAATGTACCATTAATAGAGTCATTTTAATCTTAATATATCATACTGTTGGGTTCTGAAAATCTGAAATATACTTATTCAGCTCACTGAGGGAGAGAGGGGAATGATTAACGTTTACACTCTGTCCGGATATATTATTGTTAGCCATCAAGGATCCTATGGGAGGAGAAGAGACACTCTGGTACAAGTCAACATGACAGCCGTGAGTTGGGGAGGAGTGAGTCAGGTCAGATGAGGTGAGGAGATATCACTAAAGTTCGGTCGAGCAAAAGAGATGCATTGTCTTTTCAGATGTGTAGGAGGAGACTCAGTATAGGAGAAAGGAGAAAATATCAGTGCTTGTGTGAATATCTCTTATGCCGCTGTATGACCCAATGGGTGAATAAACTTGGTTTAAGCTTTACTAATTGTCTGTGAAATTCTACAAGGTTCATTTAGAACCTAAAAATACATTATATTCACGTTGACTTCCGATACTCTTTGCCATGTGGTATTATTTGCTGTTGGGATAAACTATTGCCTGGAAAACCTGTAACCAATTGAGAGCAAACACTTCACATGTGCATGTTGACTTGTCTGCACGCAGCCACACAAAATAATCATTATAGTCAATGTCAAGATGGATTACAGGCCTCCAATTCTAGACCAATGTCTCTGTCAACAAATGTACAGTAAACAAGGCTTCCTGCTTCCAGCACACAAGGACTTTACATTCATTCAAGACATGAGAAAATACAATAATACGGTCCAGAACTAATGAAGAAATAACTCTGCATACTTAATGTGTATACACACTTCAATGTTGTGTGGTATTTCTTCTATCCACGTGACATCAATATAACATGGCCAACTACAGGCGTGTTCTTCATGCGAGTTCCCTTGAGATTCTCTGTGGACAGTAATGGCACAGACCACCCCAAACAGAAGACGTATGTGTGAAATCAATCCTTTGAAGGGTCATAACATTTAAAAATGGTATCGTGGAGTCAATCAGAGCTTGGGGCCGAGAGCAGCATTTCCAGTGTTAAGTAATTTTTATTTTTTTATTTCACCTTTATTTAACCAGGTAGGCTAGTTGAGAACAAGTTCTCATTTACAACTGCGACCTGGCCAAGATAAAGCATAGCAGTGTGAACAGACAGAGTTACACATAGAGTAAACAATAAACAAGTCAATAACACAGTCGAAAGAAAAAAAAGAGTCTATATACATTGTGTGCAAAAGGCAAGAGGAGGTAGACAGACTCAACACAGAGGTGGCATCACAGGTCCCAGTGTGGTGTTGTGAAAAAAAAAAACATTCAGGGGCCCATCGTTTTTCCTGATCTGGTAACCTACGCAGGTAAAACTACAGACATTATATAGTATGGCTTGACTAATCAGTTGTAAAAATGTTTAAAATGGGCTATGATAGAACCAGAGTTTTTCTTATCAGGTTACATGGATTTGAGAAAACTCCTGGCCTTGGAGAGGATGAAAAACCTGTCAAACTGCAGCAACAGTACTTATATATAGGACTAGGGGGTTTCCTATACAGACACAGAGAAAGCAACATGATAGTTCTATTGTCCTAACAGAGCTTGCTTTATGCAGATTGGCAGTGTTGTCCTGACATATGCAGCTGGAGGCCTAAAAAGAAATTGACTTACAGTCTATGTCAGCTATTGTTTTTATAGATTAATTCCAGTTAATACTTTTAGATTGAAAAAGGTAGGTAGCCTAGTCAGCCCAAGTTTGAATGTAAACCAAATGCAAACTTGAGCTGACAAAATGTTTCTTCATTCCGTTGATGCAGAGGTTCCATCTACTTTTATAGCACTCTAATTCTATAGGGTTGGTCTTTACCTCCTTGTTGTCTTTCAGGAGTAATGAGACCTTCTTTTCCAGGTAAGCACTTTTCGTTTTGCTTTCTTTTATCTCAGCAGCATTGAATTCAAACACTTTAGATGCTTTCGTGATCATGAGATTGTTCTGTTTGATTTGAGAGTTAATGTCATCAAGTGTTTTGTCTTGCTTATCAAACCTGTCTTTGAGCATGTTATCTCCAAGTCGTGTTGCATTTGAAATCTTGTCTACTTTTGGTTCATTTTCATCTCCTTCCCCGGGTTTGCCTTTATCTTTGTGTTGTGGTCTTTAATGGGGGAAACGTGAGAGGAATCCCTGCGTCTGTCTTTTGGTCCTGATGAGGAGGGGGTAGCCAGGACATAGTAGTGGTCAGATGCTTTTGCTCTGTAGCCTTAGTGTTGTTGCAATGGTTGTTGCTAGCTCCTTTGACACTAGCTTTCAGAGGACCGGATCCTGAGGAAAATGTTGACATTGACATTCTCTTCTAGGTCAATAACCAACAGTATAGTGACTAATACATATTTTTATTTACAGTATTTTGAATTGAGTGAAGTTCAGGTTGTAAAAATAAATTGAGAGACTTCGCTAACTAGCTCTTTGAAGTTTGCGTGCTTTGGTCGTCATCTTGATGAAATACCCAATGCCGGAGGAAAGTGAAGAGAGCGCCTTGAGATTTGTGCGTTGCGTCCAGCATGCACGACCTGTGATTTCCATGAATCTGATTGGTCAAGACACAGCAAAGAGCTTGCAGCAGCACTTCGATGTGAAGCACTCCAATGTGAAGGACAGAAATTGCGCTCGAGTTGTGAGTTGACAAATCATGAGGCAAATAGAAATACAAAAAAACAACACTGGCCATCTTTTTAACTCTTTGCGACAATATATTTTATTAACCTAAATCAAAATCGCCACACATTTTCCGGCGGCCCTGTCACAACAGCTACACTGTCTACCAGTTGGAACGCAATGGTGTACACGCCCTGTGTAACACAAACATGCACAAGGACACACACACATTGTGGCCACCAGTTGGCTAAACAAAATGTATCATCATCATTTCAAAATTGCAATTAGATATTTTAGGTAGAATGTAAAAGTGTCAACTTACCTAGAAAAAGGATGGTTTGCTTCTTGGCGGCTTTGACCCTGGCACTCTCGTGTTTTGGCTTGTCCTCAACTCCGTTGACCCCTCTTCCTATGGGCCCCATGGTTTTCTGAAGGACCAGGATCATGGCCCGACACATGACCCCCACGCTGACCAGCACCACCATGTACACAATGAACGCCACAAAGATACTGGCCCTGTACATTCCCCACTGGTTTCTCAGGTTGGTGCAGAACGTCAGGTTCTGGACGGGCATGATGGCTCGCTCTGGGACATAGCCCTCCATTCCTGTGACGAACAGCAGCGGGAGGGCTACGAACACGGACGTGACCCAGGCGAGAGCGATGAGACTCCCCGTTGTTCGCTCTCTGCCCAGGGCCTTGAAGCGAAACGGGTGGCAAATGGCAATGTAGCGTTCAAAGCTGAGCGTCGCCACGTTCAAGATGGTGGCGTAACTGCAGGCCTCGAACAGGAAGTTGTAGATCTTGCAGGAAGCGTCACCCGAGGCTGAGGTAAAGGGGAACCACGTGGCACTGTAGAGCTCTACGGGCATTCCTATGAGGAGGACCAAAAGGTCTGAACATGCCAGGCTCACCATGTGGTCCGTCACATACTTTTGCAGGTAGCCATTCTGCCGCAGCACCTGTGTCACCCGAATAGTGATTCCATTACCCACGATGCCTGTGAGCAGGATGAGGCTGTACAGGATAGTGAGGAAGACTTTGATGGCATAGTTGGGCTCCAGCTCCTTCCAGTCTTTCTCCTCGGCTATCTCGGCCTCCCCCTCATTCATGGTTACTGAGTTTCGATTTCCAGATATAGATTTTTTCCTAGCGTATCAGTTCAGCAGGGCAGAGTCTGTAATAGAGCCCAGAGGAAATCCAAACAGCCAGGGAGAGATATATTTTTCAGAGATAAAATAATATATTTCTGACACCCTCGTCCAAAACCGTGGTTAACTCTAAAAGTAGATTAACTTAACACCTCTTTGTTTGACCTCTTTGTTGCCCAGATAAGCCATATCACAGAAGAATATTAGGATCCTATTAGACATACCAGAAAGTTTCTTCTTCGTTTTAGCTTCTTTGAAACACACGGCTCAGCGTGGCAGGAATATCCATTACTGGCCTGAAGTCTGAGTTTTGTACCATCGACCGTCCATTACAGTTCTTCATCCAGAAAGTATTGGATTTACTCCTTTGCTTGTGCCATGCTTCAAGCTGCACCCTGACAGCAGGCACTGATTTTCTCCTATCTCCTCTCTCCTACGAGTTAAAAATTAAACTTCAGAGCAAGGGAGAGAGAGAGAGAGCACGGCCCTGTTCTGTTATCACTACTCAAGTGCAGTATGAACCCTGGCTAAACTTCAGGGACAAGGGTGATTGTGTGTAGGCGGGACCAAGGGTTACTACACATTACTTTAGTCTTACAGAGGTGTGGCCCTTCCCGAATATTATCAACTCCCATTTGGATGAATATAATACTTGCCAGAACTAAAAAAATGTAACTTTGCTACATGGCACATTTATTCAAACACTATTCTTAGGCTTATTTACACAAATTAAAACTATTTCAGAGTATACAAATTACTTTTGACACTCTTCCACATGCTTTCTAAGAAAACAGAAGTGGTGAAATAACTTCACTGTGTAGGATGAATGTAACAAAAGACATACCGGTACATGGAAGTTCAAAAGTTCGAATGGAGGAAGTTGTATTGAAATTAGCCAGACATGACTGAATTAAAGTGCATACATTTTCTATTGAGGCCGTATCAAGTGCATATCATTTGACATTAACAATGAGCTGGCTCCAGACAGGAAGTAAATCAAACAAATACTAACACTTTGATTTAAGACAGGAAAAGTGACTGTATCCATTCTATGAAAACTTGGCCTGCAATTCGCTGATTTCACATAAGCATATTCCACAACAATTTGAGGTGGGTAAAGTTATAAAGCAGGTTTTACAAATCTGATTACAGCACAGACTTGATTGGTTGAGTGCCAATCTCGGTATCCTCAAAAGCTCTCAGGCAGATAAAGCATGATAACCCAGGCCTATCTGCATGACAAAGCGTTGTCAGACAGGTGCACTCTCAACAGCGAAGCTAGCTAAATCAATTTGGTTTGTTTACAATAATTACCCTACCTCTTCATTTTCATCCCTTTTATATTTTCCTAATGATCTATCATTATGTTCTGTAATTGCCCTGATTGTAAATGTCTCTGTAAAACTGATATTTGAATGTTGTATAAGACGAGATGCTGACGTGCGTTTGACAAAACAGCTGAACTGAGTGCATGATGAATCACGAAAGAAATGTATCTCTGCAAGTAATGTACAATTTACATTTACATTTTACATTTAAGTCATTTGGCAGACGCTCTTATCCAGAGCGACTTACAAATTGGTGAATTCACCTTATGGCATCCAGTGGAACAGCCACTTTACAATAGTGCATCTAAATCATTTAAGGGGGGTGAGAAGGATTACTTTATCCTATCCTAGGTATTCCTTAAAGAGGAATAGTAATAGTACAATGGGCAGAACACAGAGAGACAGGTATGACATTTCCCAATGTCAGCTTATGAGGATAGGTGAGAGCTTTATCCTCTCATGAGCCTCTCACAATTATGGTCCAATTCCATTACTACAATTCATGCCAGCTGAATTTGGATATGGAATTTGTCCATGTAACTGCAATTATCTTCAATGACGAGACAGATTGGATCCAAACCAGAAATGTATTTGGAAGCCATATATTCAAGACAATCTGCTGACGTAATTTCACTGCTACCTTCTGTCTTCATCTTTTGTAGCTAGTAGAAATATACATTCTATAAACAGGAATGTGGTTTCTAATTAGTGTTGTCATAAACACCAATGATCATACAATGCAAGAGTTGATCTATTGTTTTTCCTCTGTACCAGTTTCTGACTCGTAAGTTGGTCTTAAAAAGTCTCAAATGTTTTTGGCAAGATTTCTTGGACTTAAATTGAAAATAGCTTATTGTGGGTCAATGTAATGATGTACAGTAGATTACACTGTACATACTATACTAAAAACAACACTCATACTATCACTATTATTTGGGGAGGCAGGTAAGCCTAGTGGTTAGAGCGTTGGACTAGTAGCCAGAAGGTTGCAAGATCAAATCCCCAAGCTGACAAGGTAAAAATATGTTGTTCTGCCCCTGAACAAAGCAGTTAACCCACTGTTTCTAGGCCATAATTGAAAATAAGAATTTGTTCTTAACTGACTTGCCTAGTTAAATAAACAATAACATTATATTAGTCTTTCAGGATGGAAAACCATTGTACAATTCAATTGTGTAGGCCATAGAGAAGTCTGAAAAATGAATACAACTGTTAAGAGATGGTGTTAGGTGGAGATCTGCTCCCCTGATTTGGCCTTTGGCCTTCTCAGGCTGAATTAAAAACACTATCTGGCCAAATGAACGACCATGAACATACTGCTATCTTCCAACCTAATCAGGGAGCAGAGAGGAAGAGGATTCACTGAATACAACACAATATCTGAACTGTAAACCAGAAGTCGTTTAGCCTTGGGTCTTTTGTAGGTAGTTCTTTGACCAATAACAGAGATACAGAACGAAATTATAAAGTGTGAACCAACACAAACCTTAGCTAACAAATCCTAGGTAACCTGAGCCCTACACAACAAATCATGTTTGAGGAGAACTTTGGTCAACTCTGAGTTCAACTCAGGATAACCGGTACCACGAATGTGGCTCACCTTTAAGCCAGGTACATTTCTATGGCAACAAATCCTTCAGAACGATCCTGAATGAAGTCTCTGAGCCTAGAAATGAGGAAAAATGAAATCAGACTCCCTCCCTCTTGCAAAGATTGCGTCATCATCCCCTTCATTTGAGGAAGACGACTGATAAAATATTTTCTTTAATATTTTTGTGTTAAAAAATAGTCATGTTAAAACACCTATCACATTACAAATGTAGTAATGACAGAATACATTTGAAACTTCAGATAGTAAAACTTTTGGATAACTAAATACAATGATTGCATATAGTTCGGAGTGGGAAAAAAAAGCAGCTTGTGTATTGATAAGCACACCAAAAACGACATTAACGATAAATAATCAAATAAAGATGGCACTTCTAAAAGCCTATTTCACATCAAAGCCTGCTGAACTTCCAAAATAACTTTTATTTTGACTTCAGCACAAATTAAAATGTGACACTGACCCGCCTATGGATTGATGTTCCAGCATTGTCTCAAAAAAGAGTTTGGCGTTTGACTCGCCATGTGCGAGAAGCACATGCAGGTACAAGCTTGCTAGGGTTACCGGCAGGCAGACGAGCAATATCCACCTGCATATTATGGATGAGGCCTGAGCTGGAATGTTTAGCTAACTGAAGCTGGCTAGCTTTATAAGTAAATCTAGCTTGCTTCGTAGTATACCACTCGGCCCTGTGGTGAGTACATGTTGTTTGAAGCACAGTAGACCAACATAGCTACAGAAAAGTGGCAGGTTTTGAAGCTATGTGCTGGAAAATCTTGGTAGTGCACAGTTAGGGCTGTGGTGCTCATTTGAATTTCATGGCTTTTTCAGCTTTTAACCAGCTTTAACTTTTTTTGTGATGTTATTGAAAAGATTTTAAGATAAAAATAGTAAACTAGATGGCAAAAAAAGTATCTTAACTGAGGGAGAAAGTGGGGATAAAAGGACAAACCTTATGAAAAAGCACTATAGCATTCCTATAAGAAACTGTACGTTTTTATAATACCCTATAGTTAGCTTATAGTATACTAAGATATATTATTTTGGTATGAAAATAATATAGAATGATTATAGGAGTCTCTATAGTATGTATTTTTGACCTATAATGACTTAAAAAATATCCAATAAGATTTCAATAGTATAAATGTTATGCAGCATCTCTATAGTATTCTTAATTTAAATAGCATTCCTGTATTATTTTCCATATAATTCCACTGAAGTTATTGAAAGAATTCCTACAGGCTATTCCCGTCGGGTTTGTTATAGTATTCTAATTGAAGTGATGAATATTATCCAAGAAAAAACATTTCCTGCAAGCAAAAAAAGAAAGCCAACCAATATTTATTTTATATTCCAACATGGGTATAGCCAGGTTACTTTTAAAGTAGTGTGGATTTTTGGGATGGATACTTTCAATACATTACATCAATTAAAAACATGTTGCATCTTAGTAAAAACCAGACAAGTAATATTAATGTTAATGTATTTAAAAAAATATATATATATCTATTCAACTGAACATGTTAACCACATGTTAACCACAATCCAATATAATAAGTGATGGCCTTGCATCACTGATGTATGTCCCTGGTAAGTTATCAATGAGTGATACTATTAGAAAACACAGATTCAATGACATTCAACACACATTCTGTGATCTCCAAATATTGCCCAATTCCAGTGAAACTAAATGCATGCGTTTTAACTGGAAGCTGCACGTCCCTAACATATCTTCACACTGGATGGACCTGAATTAAAGTACATTGGCCAGGTCACCACTGCAAATGAGAATCAGCTCTCATTATTAATCAGCACAATAACATCAACCAGCTCTTTAAAAAACACCCATAACTAATCTCTCTCATAAGTGTTTGGCAGAGGGACAAGCCATCCATCCACATAAATACATTTACACTTGATATCTTCGAAAGAAAAAGCTTTTTTTTTCACACACATTTTTTTTAACGAGATGCCTAGAATGCTGTTGATGAACAAACGGTCTGCTTGAATTACATGTGGTTGAACCACAACAATGGGAATAGGTTTGTTTGACAAAGCAGCTTGTTTGACAAATGCAATTCAGTCTAACAAAGAAAAAGAACAGCAGTTGTGCAAAACATCCATTTTTTAACACGACTGAGGTATTATACTTTTTTTTTTCTCTGAAATGTTGTAGTTAGTTGGGTCATAAACAATCTGTTCATAAATGAATCAACCGTATGACTCCACAGGTTGAGACGGGACAGATCCTGTAATTAGTTCTTCCACAGCGAGTTTTACAGAAGCTGATCACTTATATGCAGTGATTGCGGTATTCTTGTCATTTCCGTTGGCGGCTTGAGATTTAGCAGTGTGTCTAATTCTGTAATTTGTCGACCTATGTACCATGGATTCAAACAGTTGCACGGTGTCCAACCAAAGAGACAGAAGTTGTCGAGTTATGCCGAGAACAGAATGCATGTCGTCAAGCACAAAACCTAACACAATGTTGAACAATGGAAGCAAAAACAGAGTTGACAACCCCTTTACACCATTTTGCAGAATGTCAGTGTGAGCAGCGTGAAATACCTTATCCTTAAATTGATTGTGTGATTGTTCAATATCCAGTTGTTGACAGTAAGGATATGATCTTACATATCCTCTGCCTTTGGGGACAACTTTACCAGGGTGCAAACACCAAGCACGCCAGATTTGTACCTTGTCAGCTCGGGGATTTGAACTTGCAACTAGTCCAACACATCAACCACTAGGCTATACTGCCGCCTCAATATTCTGGATTGAATTGCTTACAGTAATGAAGGATTGGCCTGGCTATTGCATCTGAGGAACAAATCAAGAAGACCTTTGTACTCTTCAGAATCCCACTATTATCTTTAAAGTAATGAGTTTTGGGCTAAATCGCAACATTCACAATAAAAAGGTTTTAAAAACGTTATCCATTCTTGGTTTTTCTGGGCCAAACCAAAGTCCTGCAACCATCACATTTTCTTTCCGATATATGTAAGGCAGTTCATTTATGGTAAATTGAAAGGGACAAACTGAGTAATTTGAGGAGTTAAAAATGGGTACTCCATCACAGCTCCAGGTTCATGTTAAATCATCAGCAGATAGGCTCTTGTCTTTCAGTAATGTCTAGTACATCTTGCCATCCATGACATCCTCGATATCATATTCCTCTTCCTTCACTGTTTTTCTCAAAATATCTATTCCATGGATCTCCAGTGTATCTCGCAGAAGGTCCCTCAAAAGGTATTGACAAAAAGAAACGTTTTGTTTCTCTGATGAAAGACGTTCCACAGTGTGAGCAATTTGTGCCTTCGGGTTGTTTTTCTAAGTAATTTTGGCATTCATCACAAAATAAACGAGACAGCTGTCAGGGATGGATTACCCCAAAACTTTTTCAAGAGATATTTAGATGTTGGAACAAGCAAATTCAGCAAGACAGTAGGTCTATCAGGGCAGTTCCAGTCAGGTGATGATACAGAACAAAGAGCATTATTGCCATAAGGCATTGCCCCTTTGTTACTGATGCCCCAGGGTATTTATTTATCCGTTATTTTACCAGGTAAGTTGACTGAGAACACGTTCTCATTTACAGCAACGACCTGGGGAATAGTTACGGGGGAGAGAAGGGGGATAAATATGCCAATTGTAAACTGGGGATTAATAGGTGAATGTGATGGTTTGAGGGCCGGATAGGAAATTTAGCCAGGACACCGGGGTTAACACCCCTACTCTTACGATAAGTGCCATGGGATCTTTAAATGACCTCAGACAGTCAGGACACCTGTTTAACGTCCCATCCGAAAGACGGCGCCCTACACAGGGCATCAAAGTACCTGACACGCGACTAAATCATCATTAAACTCTAAATAATCAGAGCCGTGTTGATTGGGGTTTGTAAGTAGCTAACGTTAGCTGGAAACTAGACACTGAATACAAAACACTGACAATGTACCATCTAGCTAACAAGTTAACTAGTTACTGTATCTAGCTAGCAGATATACAGCTAGTGTATAAATACCAGTAACAGCATAGCTAAGCAATTGAACACCCCAAGCAGTAATATGGTTGTAGCTACATTAAACAAGAAATCTAGTTTTCTAGAGCTCACACCGAGCTAAGGCAATATAACAACAACAATACCTTAATATTCCTGCTTGACCTGATCTGTCAAGGAAAAGTTTTCATCACGCATCCATTTTTTTATATGGTCCCCTTATCCCTCGGACTGGAGGCATTTCTTACAAGGGTAAGCAAATTAACTAATTGTTGAAAACTGCTTGCATTATGTCAACTGCCTATGAAACGGATTCCGTAGCTAGCAATAAAAATAACGTGCCGGCAAAGCATAAAAGGCGCCAAGCTCTACATAACTAAATCGTGCGCATGGGCAAAATTTTAAAAACTGGGCGCGAGCAAATAAAACAACGGTTTACTCTCAGTTTGCACTTTGCAGCAGAAGCAAAATGTCACCAAAAATGTATGCACTTGTGGATAAAAAAAAAGATGGGACATCAGAAATTGTTCCAGTGGAAAATATTGAAGAGTTTGATGTGACGTGCGACAATCGTCGTGGAAATATTCAGTCAATAATATTTTTCAAATACCGGAGCATGTGAGTTCAAATGGGCTTTTATTACAGAGTAATATAAGCCAAGCTGGTTCATGAAAACAACTGCCTTTCTAGCCTTGGCACACACTTTTTACACAGGTTTCATCCTTATGTCACACATAGTAACTCCTCTTTATGTTAATGATTCATCCCCTCTGACATTTAGTCACCGTTATCTTTTAGCCTTGCACAAATTTTAGTTTGGTTTCACATTAGGGCATGGAAGCTTTAGAGCCATAGCAATTAAACAAAAAATAAATAGGCATGTTCACTCCCAAGACAGGTGCATGTCTAATGGTGCCTAATGACCTTTATACACATACAGAGTGCACTTATTCTGCTGACCACACATGTTCTGGAAAAGTTCCCAATAGGTGTAACCACAGCAACAGTAAATATTAGGCCATAGCACTGGTACAGAAATAAACAGTCATGTCCAGTCCCCAGACAAGTGCATGTCTAATGGTGTCTAATAACCCAGACACACATATGGAGTGCACTCATCCTGCTGACTCCTCTGAAATGTATAATGGACACATATGCACTGGAAAATTTCCAATACAATTTGAAAGAATGTATTGTTAATTGGCAGCGTGCGGGGAAGAGATATCCCGCGTTTGTCATGGCTCTGGATGGTAAGCTAACTAGCTAGCTAACATTACCCAGATAATGACACAGTATAACGTAGCTAGCTAACAATATATGGTTAATGTTATCAATTAATAGACATTAATATATGGTTAATGTTATTAATCGTTAATGTTATCAAAGGTTATACCACCAAGACATTGGTTATAACAATAACAACTAATGTAGCTAACGTTAGCTAGCGAAGTTATCACTTAAGTACACTAGTATGTGTAGGTAGCATGCTAACCACTGGCTAGTTAGCTGTTCGGCAGGCCGATCCAACGGCTTACTAGCTGCTAGCTTACTAGCTGCTGATGAATAAAGTTGATGCATTAAAGGTGAATTTAACCCTGTCTCATCTACTTAATACTAATCACTAATGTTAGCATAACACTTTGTCATAAAAATCTGATTTCTCTTCAACACAACCAAATACATTTAAAAACTATATTTCTGTGGTTAATAATTATGTCTGAAACATCTCCAATCATTGAGACTAAAAAACACCACAAATAGTGTAAATTGCTGGTCTTTAAAAAATGTTGCCTATTCATGTCTAAATTTGTAAGCTTTACAAAGAAACTTTGTCCTTTCAGGCCAGACCTCAAAGTGACACAGAGAGTGAGGACCTCACCTTAGTTGCAAAACAGAATATGCAAATATAGCTAACCATGAAAACTTTCAAATAAGTGAACTCAAAAGAGAAAATGCAGCACTCAAGACAATCTCTCTCTTTGATTGAAGGTAAGCATTCCTGTGGATGCTCCCACAGAATATTCTCACCCTGCATGCAAGTCCAGGTTTAGTTTGGTATATATCCATAGATGTCAAATCAAAGTTTATTTGTCACGTGCGCTGAATACAACAGGTGTAGACCTTACAGTGAAATGCTTACTTACAGGCTCTAACCAAGTGCAAAAAAGGTATTTGGTGAAAAATAGGTAGGTAAAAAATAAAAAGGCAGGCTATATACAGTAGCGAGGCTACCTACAGACACCGGTTAGTCAGGCTGATTGATGTAGTATGTACATGTAGATATGGTTAAAGTGACTATGCATATATGATGAACAGAGAGTAGCAGCAGTGGAAAAGAGAGTTGGGGGTTGGGGGCACACAATGCAAATAGTACGGGTAGCCATTTGATTACCTGTTCAGGAGTCTTATGGCTTGGGGGTAAAGACTGTTGAGAATACTTTTTGTCCTACACTTGGCACTCCGGTACCACTTGCCATGCGGTAGTAGAGAGAACAGTCTATGACTGTGGTGGCTGGGGTCTTTGACAATTCTTAGGGCCTTCCTCTGACACCGTCCGGTGTAGAGGTCCTGGATGGCAGGCAGCTTAGTCTCAGTGATGTACTGGGCCGTACGCACTACCCTCTGTAGTGCCTTGCGGTCAGAGGCCGAGCAGTTGCCGTACCAAGTACTGATGCAACCAGTCAGGATGCTCTCGATGTTGCAGCTGTAGAACCTTTTGCGGATCTCAGGACCCATGACAAATCTTTTTGGTTTCCTGAGGGGGAATAGGCTTTGTCATGCCCTCTTCACAACTATCTTGGTGTGTTTGGACCATTCTTGTGTGTTGTTGATGTGGACACCAAGGAACTTGAAGCTCTCAACCTGCTCCACTACAGCCCCGTCGATGAGAATGGGGGCGTGCTCGGTCCTCCTTTTCCTGTAGTCCACAATCATCTCCTTAGTCTTGGTGACGTTGAGGGATAGGTTGTTATTCTGGCACCACCCGGCCAGGTCTCTGACTTCCGCCTTATAGGCTGTCTCGTCGTTGATCAGGCCTACCACTGTTGTGTCATTTGCAAACTGTGATACTGTGATTAGGTTCAGTTGTAGGTGTATCTGTGAGTAGGTGCAGTTGTAGTGTCTACCAATTGATAGTTGAATGCATATTACATGTAAGTGTAATGATAGCACATTATGTTCTATATTTTCAGAGTTGCCAGGTTTGCTCCACGAGGTGAAAAACCTAAAGAGGGAGAGAATGAGACACACAACTTCAAAGGGTGTCTGTGTGTTTGGTTTATGCATGATGACCAGAATGAAGAGTAGAGATTGGGAGTAGGAAAGATGAAAGGAGGTGGTTGAATGAATCCCTATTCACCTTCTCGAACTGTCTGTCATATTGTGTGTTCCCAGACATCATGGCTAGTGGATCCACACCCATCTCCAAAACTCACATTGTGTTTCCTCTCTCACCAGTTTCTCACCGTGAGTGTGTTTGGTTTAAGCATGATGATCAGAAATATGTGGAGTAGAGATTGAGAGTAAAAAATATGATTAGAAGTTGGAAGGTGGTGGTTTAATGAATCTGTATTAAATCTCTTGAACTGTCTGTCATACTGTGTATTCCCAGACATCATGGCTGGTGGATCTACACCCTTCATCCAAACCCCAAAAGCAGCACTCCAAGACATAGCCGTCACAACCCTACGAGACAGCATGGTAGGGTGACTTGAGCTGTACAGCGGGGATGCAAACTAGTCACAATTTGAATACAAAAGCAGGTGTATTAACATTGTAACAATACAGCATGCAGAAATTGATTGTATGCTTGTGCAGTTTTGCTTAATTTAATGTAAATGTTTAATGCATATTATAGTGCAATCATTATTTTTCTTATAAGTATGCAAAACATATTCACGAAACTATTTCTCATTAACTACTAAAACTATCTAACGGAGTACAGCAAGCAAACAACTTGAGTCATGGCAGAAAGGACGACGAGAATGGTTTTATAATTCAAATACATTTACTTAAAGGGGTGGTTCATCGAAAAATACTTTTAACCTCCTTAGAACATTTGCTTAGGCATTAGCCTTTACCAGAGACCGTGTTTAGGCTAGTTGGATCAGTATTTAGAATTCTACAATTATATTACAAAATGCAACATTTACGATTTTATCTAGAATGTATGAAAAACTATGCATTTATCCTCACTTTATGCAACAAATGTTGTCTTGTTATTGAATTGCCCAAGAACAATCGGTTTTGCTTTAAAACATGTTACAAAAATCAACCTACTAGAGCTAATATTTTATTCAGTTTGTGTCATCTGGTTGATACAAATCTTTGAAATAAGAGGAAGCGTAAGTAAGTTCTGACTCTGACCCAAGTCGCGGCTTGGCGCAAATTAATCGAAAATTACTTCCTGGATTTTAATGAAAAAATGACCGATATCATTTGGGAAATATTAGGCTAGGTAAATATTTTAGGAAAGTAATCTTATTCCTTCAAGAATACTATAGTATATCAGAATATTTCTATAATAATCTTATAGGATCACTATAACATTGCTATAGTTATTGCTATATTTCTACTATAAGAATGCTATATTCTATATTATGTCCGAGTGAACCACAAGTTTTTGTACGTTTTTTTTGTTGTTATATACAGTGGGGCAAAAAAAGTAATTGGTCAGCCACCAATTGTGCAAGTTCTCCCACTTAAAAAGATGAGGACTGTAATTTTCATCATAGGTACACTTCAACTATGACAGACAAAATGAGGGGAAAAAAATCCAGAAAATCACATTGTAGGATTGTAAATTAATTTATTTGCAAATTATGGTGGAAAATAAGTATTTGGTCAATAACAAAAGTTTCTCAATACTTTGCTATATACCCTTTGTTGGCAATGACAGAGGTCAAACGTTTTCTGTAAGTCTTCACAAGGTTTTCACACATTGTTGCTGGTATTTTGGCCCATTCCTCCATGCAGATCTCCTCTAGAGCAGTGATGCTTTGGGGCTGTTGCTGGGCAACATGGACTTTCAACTCCCTCCAAAGATGTTCTATGGGGTTGAGATCTGGAGACTGGCTAGGCCACTCCAGGACCTTGAAATGCTTCTTACGAAGCCACTCCTTCATTGCCCGGGCAGTGTGTTTGGGATCATTGTCATGCTGAAAGACCCAGCCACATTTCATCTTCAATGCCCTTGCTGATGGAAGGAGGTTTTCACTCAAAATCTCACGATACATGGCCCCATTCATTCTTTCCTTTACACGGATCAGTCGTCCTGGTCCCTTTGCTGATAAACAGCCCCAAAGCATGTTGTTTCCACCCCCATGCTTCACAGTAGTTGTGGTGTTCTTTGGATGCAACTCAGCATTCTTTGTCCTCGAAAAACACGACGAGTTGAATTTTTACCAAAAAGTTATATTTTGGTTTCATCTGATCATATGACATTCTCCAAATCTTCTTCTGGATCATCTAAAAGCTCTCTAGCAAACTTCAGACGGGCCTGGACATGTACTGGCTTAAGCAGGGGGACACGTCTGCAGGATTTGAGTCCCTGGCGGCGTAGTGTGTTACTGATGCTAGGCTTTGTTACTTTGGTCCCAGCTCTCTGCAGGTCATTCACTAGGTCCCCCCGTGTGGTTCTGGGATTTTTGCTCACCGTTCTTGTGATCATTTTGACCCCACGGGGTGAGATCTTGCGTGGAGCTCCAGATCGAGGGAGATTATCAGTGGTCTTGTATGTCTTCCATTTCCTAATAAATTCCTCCCACAGTTGATTTCTTCAAACCAAGCTGCTTACCTATTGCAGATTCAGTCTACCCAGCCTGGTGCAGGTCTACAATTTTGTTTCTGGTGTCCTTTGACAGCTCTTTGGTCTTGGCCATAGTGGAGTTTGGAGTGTGACTGTTTGAGGTTGTGGACAGGTGTCTTTTATACTGATAACAAGTTTAAACAGGTGCCATTAATACAGGTAACGAGTGGAGGACAGAGGAGCCTCTTAAATAAGAAGTTACAGGTCTGTGAGAGCCAGAAATCTTGCTTGTTTGTAGGTGACCAAATACTTATTTTCCACCATAATTTGCAAATAAATTCATTAAAAATCCCACGTGATTTTCTGGATTTTTTCCCCTCATTCATCTTTTTAAGTGGGAGAACTTTCACAATTGGTGACTGACTAAATACTTTTTTGCCCCACTGTATGTATAATACTATTTTATAGTAATCCTATAGTACTTTTTCATAAGGGAAGAATCACAATTTAAAAAAATCTTACAATCGGATTTGGAAAAATAGCACTGGAGTCATACCAACTAAAAAAACAATATTTGAGACAAGAATGAAAATCTTTAGTTTTAATAGTGCTGCATAACATTAGAAAAAGGACGTATGCAATTTCACCAAAGACTCTTAAAAGAGCCTGTGATGATAGGGTAAACTACGATGATCACACTTAGATAAATCTGCATACATCTTTTCAAGAGACCCGTTAATAAAAGGACAGGAAATTACCAAAACAAAATCTGATTGGACAGAGGAAAAAGACATCCTTCCACCAAAGTACCTGAGAAAGAAAAAACAAGCTTCTTACGATATACGCACATTCCGTAAGAACCGATGAAAACAATACATTTTTGAAAACGTGTTATATATATATACACAATGCACTTATGTATCTGGCACCTCGCCCATCAATAAGAGACTTCAACATGGATGATATGGGGGAAAATCTGATAAATGTTTAGATAGGAAACAAATGATCAACTTTCATAGGATGTATAGTTCCAGAGTGCCTGGGTTTTTCACAAGTAAAAATAGGCTACAGGAACCACATGTATTAAACAGCCAAATACATCTCACAGCTGGTTTCCTTTGCGCAAGAATCATAGCTGATGGTAATAAAAGCTACTGGCTAGGGTAGATTGTTATTTATTTTTTTACAATGTGAAAGTAACAACTGAGTTGGACAAAGGTAAAAACCTGCAATTGAGGGGCTGAAGTTTTTTTTCACTTTACAAGGCAAGTTATTACTTCCTGCAGTTAGCTCAAGTCATAAAATGTCTTCCACAATGGGTGCTGGGCAAACACTCCATAAAGTTCTGTACACAGGTTGACAGCTGGTGGAATAACATGATAACATGCCCTTTGTCATTGTGTACATCAAGGGTTACAGAAGAGACAGTTCACTTTAACTGATCAAACATGTGTTTAAGTCAAATAAAATCATCAATAGAATAAGGGTGAGTGGGTGATTGATTTGCATTTCATGTGCTGATCAAACAAAATGTGTCTAAAATACAATTGTTGGACATAGAAACTCTATTATAGCATAGACTTGTCAGTTTTCAACAGGTGAAAGATATTTAATCAAATCAGGTCCCCATTCGTGGCTCTGCAACACACCCAAAGTGTTATGAGTAATCTCAGATGCAATAACATTTTCTTTTTAAGACTATGGGAATCTAATTGGATGAAAAATAGTGCTTCTGGAAAATCCATGTACTTGGTCTTAAATCCTTTTTAGTGTCATAACAGTCAAGACTTTAAAGAACAAAAAACATTGGAGTAAACCATTTTTCGGAGAACATGAAGGCTAGATACTCAGAGGGTCTTTGTAGTAGTCATTTTTCAAAATACAAACTAAAGTAAGAATACATAATTCGAATTTCATGGCGTAGTACAGTATTTACACCTGTTTTGAGATGGTTACTGTTTTCGGTTGGAAAGGCAACAGCATTATAACTTCTGTGGAGCAGCTTAGCTTAGTCGAGGGGTTAATGTCAATTCCCATGCTAACACATACAAAAGGCTTCATCACAGTTTGCCTTCATGATCCAGCATTACCTGGCTGCCAGGGGCCAGAGATGGAGAGATGTAGAATATGGGGGAGAAATCAAATGCGGTAGTTCATAGGCTGTAGTGCAGTCTCCTTATCTGAGACTGCTTGTTCACAGGAACTGCTTCTCTGTGTCTCAAGAGTGCTGATCAAGGGACAGATCCTCCCTGTCGATAAATCCTTATTCATTATGATCGAAAAGGCAAAACTAATCCTTTATCAATACTTTAACTCTGTGACCATTTGTGAATACGCCCAGATCTCTACATCAGATGTCACCTAATAGCCTGATGATCAAATCCATGACCAACTTGTTCCACCCAAACTATTTCTACATTAACGATAATTAATTTTGCCTGCTCCCACACCTACTCCTGTGAACAAGCAGAGACCCTTTCATTGTTAGAAATTGCTGCCGCTGGAATAACAACCTTGCTCTTCTCCTTATAAAACCACTCTGTCCCTTTATTTAAACGTGTACCAATTGAAGTGGCCATAATGAATCATTGATAAAAGGCCGGCACCTTCAGTACCATCAAGTTTTTCTTTTTACACATCCAACACAGCAAAACACACAATCTCAGTCAACAACGAGTCGCATCAACACTGTACAAAGTAAAAAGAGTTCATCTTGTAGAGATGGAACGTCAACTCCACACTGCAGAGAATAAATCGTTTGAATAAGACGCACTGGACGTAGTTCAAAGTCTCTGATTGGTTGCTTCAAGATTGTCACTTCAGCATGCCGCTCCGCACTGTATTCACGATCTGGTGAGAGACAGGAAAAGGTGAGCGTACACCTTGTTTTTCTATTGGAGACAGATGTTTGCAGGTCTCACTGACTTATTCTGATATAAAAAGGGAGATCTGAAAGACATCCATTTCATGTGCCTGTTGTTCACATATTTTTTTATCTTGCCGATATCAGGTCGTTAGAGGCCCCAGGGAGGGTCTCAAACGCATTGTGACTAAAGCGGTGTTGCCTATCTACCGGAAGTTGATGCTGTTGCTATGCAACTTCTTGTTAGCTTAGCTTGTTAGCATACAACTTCATTAACAATATCCATTGAGAACACACAACTATACCACTTAGCTAAGCTAAGAATGACGTGAATAATCAAGTCAATAAACGCTGGGTAGTTCGATAGCATATAGTTAATATACTGGTAAGTTCTATATATTAGTAGCCAACTAACGTTAGGACGGTATCTAGCTAACATACCGGTACATAAAAGCAACTGCTGTAATGATATGCTACGTGCTTCGTAAGGTTAGAGAAGTTAACAAATTAACAAACCAATAAGCATACTACATACTCAATTTACGTCACAAATAGAACAGTTAGTGCAGTTAGTATGAGTATTCAAACACAGCTTTAGTCATCATTGCTATGAAAACCACTGACAGCCTCCAGCTGGTTGCGTTGAGAAAAAAAAAAACTTTGCTACATAATCATCAGCATAAATCCAGCAGAATACTAGCTGCATGTCTACCTTGGTAAAAGGGGGAGGGTATTTATCAGACAAATCCTCAATAGTCTGGAAGCTCGGAATAAGTACTCAATGGTTGGCTCTAATACAGCATTCACCAACAGCACATCTACGAGACACCATGTCTTCATTTAAAATGTATTGAAAACCCTGAAAATGGAAAACTAATTACATCTTTTCACATGGTGAAATCCAGATCCCTTGGAGTAGGTGGGCGATGGTCTTATCTAAAATATTTACTTGTCCTTCCTGTCCTTCCTCTCTCACTCAATACTGTCTAAACATTGAAGTAGATAAATGCACAACAGATGTTCAAAGACAAAACAAATTACATGATTATAGGAAGTGAGTGAATCCAGTGTTTTCCAGATGATAAGTGGCAAATATCCTTGGACAAATAGAGGAGATTTGTGTCTTATCAAATTAAATGTTAGTCACATGAGCCGAATACAACGGGTGTAGAACTTACAGTGAAATGCTTACTTACGAGCCCCTAACCGACAGAAAGTAGTATGTACATGTAGGTAGGGTTAATTAAAGTGACTATGCATAGATGGATGACGAGTGGCAGTGGTGTGGAGAGGGGAGGGGGGTGTGGCAATGTGAATAGTCTGGGTAACCATTTGACTAGATGTTCAGGAGTCTTATGGCTTGGGGGTAGAAGCTGTTTAGAAGTCTCTTTGACCTAGACTTGGAGCTCCGGTACCACTTGCCGTGCGGTAGCAGTGAGAACAGTCTATGACTAGTGTGGCTGGAGTCTGACAATTGTTAGGGCCTTCCTCTGACACCACCTGGTATAGAGGTCCTGGATGGCAGGAGGCTTGGCCACAGTGATGTACTGGGCCGTTCGCACTACCCTCTGTAGTGCCTTGTGGTTGGAGGCCGAGCAGTTGCCAAACCAGGCAGTGATGCAACCAGCCAGGATGCTCTCAATGGTGCAGCTGTAGAACCTTTTGAGGATCTGAGGACCCATGCCAAATCTTTTCAGTCTCCTGAGGGGCAATAGGTTTTGTTGTGCCCGCTTCACGACTGTCATGGTGTGCTTGGACCATGTTAGTTTGTTGGTGATGTGGACACCAAGGAACTTGAAGCTCTCAACCTGCTCCACTGCAGCTCCATCGATGAGAATGGGGGCGTGCTCAGTCCACAATCATCTCCTTTGTCTTTATCAGATTGAGGGAGACGTTGTTGTCCTGGCACCACACAGCCAGGTCTCTAACCTCCTCCCTAAAGGCGGTCTTGTTGTTGGTCAGAGGGCATAGCAGGGTTTTTTATACGTTTCCAGGTTAGGGTCCCGATCCTTGAAAGCAGCAGCTCTAGCCTTTAGCTCAGCGTGGATGCTGTCTGTAATCCATGGTGTCTGGTTGGGGTACGTACGTACGGTCACTGTGGGGATGACGTCATCAATGCACTTATTGAAGCCAATGACAGATGTGGTGTACTCCTCAATGCCACTGGAGGAATCCTGGAACATATTCCAGTCTGTCCTGTAGCTTAGCATCTGCTTCATCTGACCACTTTTTTATTGATCTAGTCACTGGTGCTTCATGCTTTCATTTTTGCTTGTAATCAGGAGGACAGAATTATGATCAGATTTGCCAAATGGGAGGGCGAGGGAGAGCTTTGTATGCATCTCTGTGTGTGGAGAATAGGTGGTCCAGCTATTTTCTCTCTGGTTGCACATTTAACATGTTGATAGAAGTTAGGTAAAACTGATTTAAGTTTCCCTGCATTAATGTCCCCGGCTACTAGGAGCACCGCCTCTGGGTGAGCATTTTCTTGTTTGCTTATGGCGGAACACAGCTCATTCAATGCTATCTTAGTGCCAGCCTCTGACTGCGGTGGTATGTAAACAGCTACAAATAATATAGATGAGAACTCTCTCTGTAGGTAATGTGGTCTGCAGCTTATCATGAGAAACTCTACCTCAGGCGAGCAATAGCTCAAGACTTCCTTTCGATATCGTGCACCAGCTGATGTTTATAAAAATACATAGACCAGACGGTGTTGTTCTATCCTGCCGGTACATCGTATAACCAGGCAGCTGTATGTTGATATTGCTGTCATTCAGTCACGACTCCTTGATGAACAAGATGTTACAGTTTTTAATGTCCCGTTGGTAGTTTAATCTTCCCAATAACTTGTCAATTTTATTGTCCAAAGAATGCATGTTTGCGAGCAGAGTTGAAGGGAGTCAGGTTTATTATTTATTACTGTGCCTATGTTTGTGTTGCTTCACAGTCCCCACTGTTCCATAAGGTGTTTTTTTAATCTGTTTTTTAAATCAAATTTTACTTCTTGCATGTGGAATAGAGTTCCATGTAGTCATGGCTCTATGTAGGTAACCTCAGATTGTAACAGGACATAGAACAATTTAATTTGTGTCTCCTTACCCTGTGACTGGCTGGTGGATCACGAGCAGAAGCTTTCATTGTCATGGGAGACAGTGTGTAAGGGAATAAGGCTTTCACACTGTTCACTGTCCTCTGGCAATCTGAGGGAAGAGGCCATGACCATGATCATAATCACTACCTGAATGGGAACAACTAGCATTCAGATAAGAATTCAGTGCAATCACAATACATCAAATTAGCGCCATAAAAGCAAAATAATTTAAAGACAATCCCAGCAAGCCTAACGGCAACTAACACTATCCATTGTCCTGGATTCAACGGGGCACATTTCAATTTGGGCAAATTTAAGTGTGTGTGTGTGTGTGTGTGTGTACACAATTACTGTGAAAGTCAAACCTTACAAAGCATTGGCCAAGTAAACAGTAGGCAACAATACAAAGAGTAGCAAGTGTTTTTCCCAGTACCTTTGAATCCGATGTTTCGAGCGGCATATGAAGGCAAACACTCTTCGTAGCCCCACCATGACGGGGTCCCAGTTGTTGTAGTGGCATAACAGAGTGGCGATGAAGAAGGAGAGGAAGACGGGAACCGCTCCAGCGAAAAACAGCCAGGAGAAACTCACCTGGGGACCGAAATATAGCAATAAAGAATGTGATAGCTGCTTATATAGTACACCTATAGATGTACAGCAAGTGCCAGCTGCCTAACAGTGGGTCAAAAACATTCCAATACTTGCAATAAAGCTACATGTATAACAATCACCACCATCTCAGAAGGGCGGCTTCTTATAAGATGAGTGCATTGTACTTGAACTTCAGTGTTACTAGCTAGCATGTCATGTATTTATGAAATGAGAGTTGTTGACTTGACATCTCAACAGACTGGATATCCAACATCAGAAGCATGGGAGTTTTCTAACTATTGGCACACAAAAAAACATGCTATTTTTAAACTTCAAATGATGCTATATCCCATGCAGTCTACGAAGGGAATAGCTTCTAAGGCTTCAAAGTTAGATCCCCACAGACAGACAGACAATGCTCACTCATAACCTTGCTAGATGACACCCTGTCATAAAATTAATTACGCTAAGTGCCATGTGACAAAGCATCCATCACAAACCAATTCCACTTTATTTGACCTATAAACTGATACACCACCTTTGGTAGAGCAGCCATGCTCAAGGGTGTGATGGCAACAGACATGCAGTAATAATAGTGCCCCCTCTTACCTTCTGCATGCATATGTCTGCTATGATGGACAGTGGGATGGTGAGGCTGAGGGCCAGAGTGCCTATGAGGGAGGAGGTGAGGAAGCAGCCCCTATGGAGAGAACACACAACATTATATTGAACACACAACAAGGTTGCAATTGAATCAAATGCAAAAATACTCCTCTTACGCAATAAATAAAAATGTATCACTTGGCATAACTCTGCATATCACACTATAGCCCCATGGTCACCAACAGGTTGATCTCCTACTGCGCTGGCCAATCGGATTGCTCAAATCACCGTGCCTACAGCTTCCACGACCAAAATTGGATACCAGCCTACTGAAATTTCATAACTTTCAAAACCATGACCAGAGAAAGACTGTTCATGAATACAGCAAAGAGCTGCTGTTTTTAGGAGTGCGTTCATGTCTAGGTTTTTATTCAGTCCCATCAACACTTTTTATTCAACATCATTACATAACATGCTTCTCCATACTTCCACTCATGCTGCAGCTGCAATGAATGAGGAGCCAAGTGTATCGATAGGCCTGCGTTTAAAAAAAATATTATTATCAGCGTGTCATGTCTATTTTAATATTGAGGAATATTTCACTTTCTTTGGTCATAGGAACAACATGAATCTGTGCATGACGCAGATGCGGTCTGACTTGAGTTTCACCATCAGGTGGAAGACGGTGTCCCCTCTCTCTGGTCAGTCTCACCAGAGGAAAGGAAGGAGAGAGCAGGGACTGTGAGAAGCGGACCCTCTGCTTTTTGACTGTGAAAGTGATCTTGACTGGTGACCACTGCTATAGATAGAGTGACCAATCTTAACCCGAGATATGTGTGGGTAACTTACATTCTGGTGCATATCTCCCATTCACCTCAATGCATAACTTACGTGCAAGTCCAAGTTACGCACAAATATATCATTTTCCGATTCAAGATACATGTTTCTGCACAGTGTGTGTTTCTGCAGTGTGAATAGCAGAGTGGACAAGGAGTACATATGCGGTCATTCAATCAAACCAATCAATCCATTCATTCATCAACCGAGACGCACCAGAGCCAGAGGAACTCGGAGAGCACAGTGCCGATGAGGCCGTTGATGAGGATGTAGGTCCACACTAGCTTGCTGGGCAGCTCAAAGGCCTCAAAGCCTGTGTAGTGAAGCACAAGGAAGCCTGGCCATAGGAGGAGCAGGTTGAACAACCCCACAAATCCTAAGAGACACAAATAAGAGAAGATGACAACTTTATTAATACTGATGTGTTGACATTTAGTGTTATTTGCAGGTGAAAATGTTATATATTACATATTACAAACATTTAATTGAATATAATTACTTTATACACAATTCAGGATCATTATATGGAGTTATATCAATGAAAAGAGCATATGAAAATCAGCAACAGACCAAGCTGCCACACCTGACTCTAGTAAGATGTTTAAGACCTAACTATGATCTACTTACCAAAGAACATAGGGATGTCCAGCTTGTCCTCCCGGTCCACCTTCCTCTTGATCATGACGATGTAGACCGCGTACAGCGCAGCCCCAGCCACCGACCACAGGGAGCCTGAACATGACACGACTTCATCATGTTATGCTAATTTACATCCCCTTTCTCATGGTTACTCTCCAAATTTTTTTTTCTGCAATAAAAGCAAACGTGACATCGTGGTATGGCTTGTACGTCTAGAGATGATTTCATGCTTAAATAATACATTGTATTTATATAGCACATTTCTAGGACACAAATCAAGTACAGTACAAGACATGACAAATACACACAATATGAAGAGGGATAGAAAAGTAACCGGAGGAAGGAAAAAAGACAAACAAAAACAGGTTTTGAGGAAGGACATTTATCTGGAGCACTTCTTATCTCCATTGTTACCTGTAGCACCTTTCCCGTCGGGGCTGTCCATGCTGGAAAAACTGACCAGGGCCACTCCTCCCATGCTATGGGGAAAGGGACCAGACAAACAATGTAACTACAGATAGTAGTAAGAAGCCAGAGTAACTACAATTATTCAGCTGATGTCATGGCTTACCACAGAGCCACAGCTAAAAGCTTGGACAGAGTAAAGCGGTCACTGCTGTTACTGGGAAATACGGCCGCCAAGATGAGGGTGAAGAGACCTGGCGAGACAAATACTAGTGAGAATACCAACAACCTGTACAAGGTAACACCCATTCTGTTTACTAACAACGTAACATTTCTTTGCAACAAGATTTTTACAAAGGAACAATAATGACATTTTTATTTTATTTTAAACATCCATGTTTTTTTTGTTTTTTTTCCTATTGTAAGATCCTACATGTACAATTAGCTGAGTAAAGTCATATTTAGTGTACGGACTCACCTGAAGTGGAGGACAGAATGTTCACTATGGCAACCGGAGTGTCAGACAGGGCCTCTTGGTAGGAGAGGTTGGCCAGGAACCACTGAGGGAGAGCAGGAGGGGGATACGGGTCAGCATGACACACTTCTAATATGTACCAAATACGGTAGATTGACGATTACTCATGTGTGTAGTCTTCCCTTAGCTCTGAGTCATTGCTCATGTGGGAAATGAGTGATGATACAAAGATTTGTTTACAAGCGCAAAGTTTGTAAGATAAACGAGTTCAGGAGTCTGCATGCATAATGTGTTATTTTACACTAATTTACACTATTCATGAAGGGCAAACCCCAAAGCCATGACTTGTTGTTGGGGGGGGGGGGGGGTCATTCCACCTCAAAAAGCACAAGAAAGAGGTTAGACACCCGCCATCTCAGATTGTTCTTAAAAATGTTTCTGTAGTTAAGACTAGCATTCCAAATCAAATCACATTTTATTTGTCACATACACATGGTTAGCAGATGTTAATGTGAGTGTAGCGAAATGCTTGTGCTTCTAGTTCCGACAATGCAGTAGTAACCAACAAGTAATCTAACTAACAATTCCAAAACTACTGTCTTATACACACAAGTGTAAGGGGATAAAAAATATGTACATAAAGATATATGAATGAGTGATGGTGCAGAGCAGCATAGGCAAGATACAGTAGATGGTATCGAGTACAGTATATACATATGAGATGAGTATGTAAACAAAGTGGCATAGTTAAAGTGGCTAGTGATACATGTATTACATAAAGATGCAGTAGATGATATAGAGTACAGTATATACGTATACATATGAGATGAATAATGTAGAGTATGTAAACATTATATTAGGTAGCATTGTTTAAAGTGGCTAGTGATATATTTTAAATAATTTCCCATCAATTCCCATTATTAAAGTGGCTGGAGTTGAGTCAGTGTTGGCAGCAGCCACTCGATGTTAGTGGTTGCTGTTTAACAGTCTGATGGCCTTGAGATAGAAGTTGTTTTTCAGTCTCTCGGTCCCAAACTTTGATGCACCTGTACTGACCTCGCCTTCTGGATGATAGCGGGGTGAACAGGCAGTGGCTCAGGTGGTTGTTGTCCTTGATGAACTTTATGGCCTTCCTGTAAAAATCGGGTGGTGTAGGTGTCCTGGAGGGCAGGTAGTTTGCCCCCGGTGATGCGTTGTGCAGACCTCACTACCCTCTGGAGAGCCTTACGGTTGTGGGCGGAGCAGTTGCCGTACCAGGTGGTGATATAGCCCGACAGAATGCTCTCGATTGTGCATATGAAAAGTTTTAATGCTTTTGGTGACAATCCAAATTTCTTCATCCTCCTGAGGTTGAAGAGGCGCTGCTGCGCCTTCTTCACGATGCTGTCTGTGTGGGTGGACCAATTCAGTTTGTCTGTGATGTGTATGCCGAGGAACTTAAAACTTACTACCCTCTCCACTACTGTTCCATCGATGTGGATAGGGGGGTGTTCCCTCTGCTGTTTCCTGAAGTCCACAATCATCTCCTTAGTTTTGTTGACCTTGAGTGTGAGGTTATTTTCCTGACACCACACTCCGAGGGCCCTCACCTCCTCCCTGTAGGCCGTCTCGTCGTTGTTGGTAATAAAGCCTACCACTGTTGTGTCGTCTGCAAACTTGATGATTGAGTTGGAGGCGTGCGTGGCCACACAGTCGTGGGTGAACAGGGAGTACAGGAGAGGGCTCAGAACGCACCCATGTGGGGCCCCAGTGTTGAGGATCAGCGGGGTGGAGATGTTGTTGCCTACCCTCACCACCTGGGGGCGGCCCGTCAGGAAGTCCAGTACCCAGTTGCACAGGGCGGGGTCGAGACCCAGGGTCTCGAGCTTGATGACGAGCTTGGAGGGTATTATGGTGTTAAATGCCAAGCTGTAGTCGATGAACACATAGGTATTCCTCTTGTCCAGATGGGTTAGGGCAGTGTGGTTGAGATTGCATCGTCTGTGGACCTATTTGGGCGGTAAGCAAATTGGAGTGGGTCTAGGGTGTCAGGTAGGGTGGAGGTGATATGGTCCTTGACTAGTCTCTCAAAGCACTTCATGATGACGGAAGTGAGTGCTACGGGGCGGTAGTCGTTTAGCTCAGTTACCTTAGCTTTCTTGGGAACAGGAACAATGGTGGCCCTCTTGAAGCATGTGGGAACAGCAGACTGAGATAGGGATTGATTGAATATGTCCGTAAACACACCAGCCAGCTGGTCTGCGCATGATCTGAGGGCGCGGCTGGGGATGCCGTCTGGGCCTGCAGCCTTGCGAGGGTTAAAACGTTTAACTTCTTGAAACTCCCCATCCCGGATCCGGGTTTGTGACTAAAGCCTCAGGCTCATTAGCATAACGCAACGTTAACAATTTCTGAAAATCGCAAATAAAATGAAAATAATGCGTCTGCTCTCAAGCTTAGCCTTTTCTTAACAACACTGTCATCTCAGATTTTCAAAATATGCTTTTGAACCATAGAAATTGACTAATTTGTGTAAGAGTATGCAAAGCTAGCATAGCATTTTGAGTAGCATTTAGCACGCAACATTTTCACAAAAACCAGATAACCAAATAAATAAAATCATTTACCTTTGAAGAGCTTCTGATGTTTTCAATGAGGAGACTCTCAGTTACATACCAAATGCGCAGTTTTTCCTGAAAGCGTCTGTGTGTAGGAGAAATCGTTCCGTTTTCTACATTGCGTCTGGCTACCGAAACGAACCGAAAATTCAGTCACCTACAACGTAAAACTTTTTCCGGATTAACTACATAATATCGACGGAAACATGGCAAACGTTGTTTGGAATCAATCCTCAAGGTGTTTTTTCACATATCTCTTCATTGATATGCAGTTCGTGGTAGCTTGCTTTCCTCTCTGTATCCCATGGAAAAATACTGGCAGGTGACTTTTGCGCACCAATTTCGGCGCAGGACACCGGGCGGACACCTGGTAAATGTGGTCTCTTATGGTCAATCTTCCAATGATCTGCCTACAAATACGTCACAATGCTGCAGACACCTTGGGGAAACGACAGAAAGGGCAGGCTCATTCCTCTCGCATTCACAGCCATATAAGGAGACAATGGAAAACAGAGCCTCAAAAATCCTTGTCATTTCCTGGATGCCATCTCATCTTGGTTTTGCCTGAAGCTCACGTTCTAGGGCACGCACAGAGAATATCTTGGTATTTCTGGACACGTCAGAGTGTTTTCTTTCGAATGCTATCAATTATATGCATAGTCGAGCATCTTTTTGTGACAAAATATCTTGTTTAAAACGGGAACGTTTTTCATCCAAAAATGAAATAGCGCCCCCATAGATGTAAGAGGTTAAATGTTTTACTCACCTCGGCTGCAGTGAAGGAGAGTTGGCATGATTTCGTTGCAGGCCTTGTCAGTGGCACTGTATTGTCCTCAAAGCGGGCAAAAAAGTTATTTAGTCTGCCTGGGAGCAAGACATCCTGGTCCGTGACTGGGCTGGTTTTCTTTTTGTAGTCCGTGATTGACTGTAGACCCTGCCACATACCTCGTGTCTGAGCCGTTGAATTGAGATTCTACTTTGTCTCTATACTGCCGCTTAGCTTGTTTGATTGCCTTGGAGGGAATAGCTGCACTGTTTGTATTCGGTCATGTTTCCAGTCACCTTGCCCTGATTAAAAGCAGTGGTTCGCACTTTCAGTTTCACGCGAATGCTGCCATCAATCCACGGTTTCTGGTTTGGGAATGTTTTAATCGTTGCTATGGGAATGACATCTTCAACGCACGTTCTAGTGAACTCGCACACCGAATCAGCGTATTCGTCAATGTTGTTGTCTGACGCAATACGAAACATATCCCAGTCCACGTGATGGAAGCAGTCTTGGAGTGTGGAATCAGCTTGGTCGGACCAGCGTTGGACAGATCTCAGCGTGGGAGCTTCTTGTTTTAGTTTCTGTTTGTAGGCAGGGATCAACAAAATGGAGTCGTGGTCAGCTTTTCTGAAAGGAGGGCGGGGCAGGGCCTTATATGCGTCGCGGAAGTTAGAATAACAATGATACAAGGTTTCGCCAGCCCTGATTGCGCAATCGATATGCTGATACAATTTAGGGAGTCTTGTTTTCAGATTAGCCTTGTTAAAAGCCCCAGCTACAATGAATGCAGCCTCAGGATGTATGGATTCCAGTTTGCAAAGAGTTAAATAAAGTTCGTTCAGAGCCATCGATGTGTCTGCTTGGGGGGGAATATATACGGCTGTGATTATAATCGAAGAGAATTCTCTTGGTAGATAATGCGGTCGACATTTGATTGTGAGGAATAAATCAGGTGAACAGAAGGATTTGAGTTCCTGTATGTTTCTGTGATCACACCACGTCTCGTTAGCCATAAGGCATACGCCCTTGCCCCTCTTCTTACCAGAAAGATGTTTGTTTCTGTCGGCGCGATGCGTGGAGAAACCAACTGGCTGCACCGACTCCGATAGTGTCTCTCCAGTAACATTTTGTTGAAATATAATTTGATCCCTGAGAAATTAAGCAAACTGATCGCACCCAAATTGGCCACTTTAAATATTAGGATTCATATAATATTCAATACATTAAAATAACATCCGATTTGGACCTCCAAAAA
Source organism: Oncorhynchus masou masou (assembly GCF_036934945.1). Classification (NCBI taxonomy): domain Eukaryota; kingdom Metazoa; phylum Chordata; class Actinopteri; order Salmoniformes; family Salmonidae; genus Oncorhynchus; species Oncorhynchus masou. The sequence goes on along the minus strand of NC_088240.1, from coordinate 44,119,716 downwards.
ATTCTAACAATGAGTAAGACATGATAATTCCAAAATAAATGGTAAAGAGCCACCCACAGAATCCCCACGCCAATCCCACCCTAACAACGAGTATATACAGTCGTGGCCAAAAATATTGGCACCCTTGCACTTTTTTCAAATAATGCACCATGTCTTCCAGAAAACTATTGAAAAAAATATTTTGGTATCCACATATCATATCTTCGGTTTGCAGTTGAACAAAACAAGAATAATTTAGAACATCTTAGCTTATTCCACAAAGAAGTCCTAATATGACACCGGACAATATTATTGGCACCGTCTGGAAGTAGTTACAAATAATTTAATTTCAAGCAGGTGATTCTTCTTTACTTTGGAATTAAACTCACCTGGGGTGCTTGCTATATAAAAACACACTAATTCAAACAGTTTCAATAGAGAAAACGACTCATTCTCCCTGTTCTGTGTCACTGTGTGTACCGCAATGAGCATGGAAAAAAGAAAAGAGAATTATCTGAAGAGGTCAGACAATAATATATCTTTAAAGTGTTTTTTAATTTTATTTAACTAGGCAAGACACTGAGGGACAAAATCTTATTTACAATAACAGCCTACCGGGGAACAGTGGGGCAGAAAGATAGATTTTTACCTTGTTAGCTCTGGGATTCGATCCAGCAACCTTTCAGTTACTTGCCCAATGCTCTCGACAATCTCAAATCTCCAGAAACCTTGATGTTCCTGTTTCCACCGCACATAAAGTTATCAATATGTTTAAGGCCTCTGTAACCAACCTCCCTGAACATGGTTGAAAGAGGAAACTCGAAGGAAGTGAAGGATTGGTGGAGAAAGCACCTCGATCAACTGCCACACAGATTCAAGACATTCAGACCCAAGTTAAGAGAGTTAACTCGCACCATCTGACGCCAACTGACCATCTTGAATCACACCGTACCTTCTCCGCTGTGCAATCTGGTTTCCGAGCCGGTCATGGATGCACCTCAGCCACGCTCAAGGTACTAAACGATATCATAACGGCCATCGATAAAAGACAGTACTGTGCAGCCGTCTTCATCGACCTTGCCAAGGCTTTAGACTCTGTCAATCACCATATTCTTATCGGCAGACTCAGTAGCCTCGGTTTTTCTGATGACTGCCTTGCCTGGTTCACCAACTACTTTGCAGACAGAGTTCAGTGTGTCAAATCGGAGGGCATGCTGTCCGGTCCTCTGGCAGTCTATGGGGGTGCCACAGGGTTCAATTCTCGGGCCGACTCTTTTCTCTGTATATATCAATGATGTTGCTCTTGCTGCGGGCGATTCCCTGATCCACCTCTACGCAGACGACACCATTCTATATACTTCCGGCCCGTCCTTGGACACTGTGCAATCTAACCTCCAAACGAGCTTCAATGCCATACACCACTCCTTCCGTGGCCTCCAACTGCTCTTAAACGCTAGTAAAACCAAATGCATGCTTTTCAACCGTTCGCTGCCTGACTAGTATCACCACCCTGGATGGTTCCGACCTTGAATATGTGGACATCTATAGGGTACGTAGGTGTCTGGCTAGACTGTAAACTCTCCTTCCAGACTCATATCAAACATCTCCAATCGAAAATCAAATCTAGTCGGCTTTCTATTCCGCAACAAAGCCTCCTTCACTCACGCCGCCAAACTTACCCTAGTAAAACTGACTATCCTACCGATCCTCGACGACGTCATCTACAAAATAGCTTCCAATACTCTACTCAGCAAACTGGATGCAGTTTATCACAGTGCCATCCGTTTTGTCACTAAAGCACCTTATACCACCCACCACTGCGACCTGTATGCTCTAGTCGGCTGGCCCTCGCTACATATTCGTCGCCAGACCCACTGGTTCCAGGTCATCTACAAGTCCATGCTAGGTAAAGCTCCGCATTATCTCAGTTCACTGGTCACGATGGCAACACCCACCCGTAGCACGCGCTCCAGCAGGTGTATCTCACTGATCATCCCTAAAGCCAACACCTCATTTGGTAGCCTTTCGTTCCAGTTCTCTGCTGCCTGTGACTGGAACGAATTGCAAACATCACTGAAGTTGGAGACTTTTATCTCCCTCACCAACTTCAAACATCTGCTATCTGAGCAGCTAACCGATCGCTGCAGCTGTACATAGTCTTATCGGTAAATAGCCCACCCAATTTTACCTACCTCATCCCCACACTGTTTTTATTTATTTACTTTTCTGCTCTTTTGCATACCAATATCTCTACCTGTACATGACCATCTGATCATTTATCACTCCAGTGTTAATCTGCAAAATTGTAATTATTTGCCTACCTCCTCATGCCTTTTGCACACAATGTATATAGACTCTCTTTTTTTCTACTGTGTTATTGACTTGTTTATTGTTTACTCCATGTGTAACTCTGTGTTGTCTGTTCACACTGCTATGCTTTATCTTGGCCAGGTCGCAGAACTTGTTCTCAACTAGCTTACCTGGTTAAGTAAAGGTGAAATAAAAAAATAAAAACCCCTTTTCATTGAGTTATATGGTAGGAGACCCAGGAGGACCCCACTGCTGAGAGAGAGAGACATAAGAAATCCCGACTGCAACTTGCCAAAACACACCTGAACATGCCAAAATCTTTCTGGGAGAATGTGCTGTGGACAGATGAGACCAAATTAGAGCATTTTAGTAAAGCACACAATCTCTATGTTCACAAAAAAAAAATCCTTCAAAGAAAACACCTTCCCTACAGTCAAACATAGAGGAGGTTCAGTGATGTTTTGGGGTTGCTTTTCTGCCTCTGGCACTAGGTGCCTTGAACGTGTGCATACAAGGCATTTTGGAACGCGATGTCAGACCCAGTGTCAGAAAAATGGGTCTTTGTCGAAGGTCACGGGTCTTTCAGCAGACCCCCAAAACACTTTAAAAAGTACCCAGGAATGGTTCAAGACAAAACGCTGGACTGTTCTGAAGTGGCCAATAACTTGTGGAGAGATCTGAAAACAGTAGTTGGGAGAAAGCACCCTGGGAGAAGTGGGCCAAATTGTCAGTACAGAGGTGCAGGAAGTTAATCGATGGCTATAGGAAAAGCTTGATTGCAGTTATTTTAACCAAAGGCTGTGTGACAAAATATTACCTCTAGGGTGTCAACAATTTTGTCAATGCCATTTGTTTATTTTCTGATTTAAATTGATATATTAAGTTCTGAATCAAAAACAAAGGTTCTGCAATTTTAACAGTGAAATAAAGAATTGTGGAGACCAAATCCTTTGGTAAATATTAATTTATTTGTGAAAATTTAAAAAAGTGCAAGGGTACCAATATTTTTGGTCACAAATGTAGTGTCAGTTTCCTATGTCTGACAAGTAGTATGGAGCTGCGGCTCAGAGGATTATTTGTAATGTATTCCCAGTGAGTTTGGTGATGTTTTTTTTCCCCTGTTCAGAGAACAGAAAGCATGGGTGACATGTCTGGTGAGTATGCAGGCCGTGGAAACCTGAGACATTTTCAGCTTCCAAGAATTGTGTACAGATTCTTGCAACATGTGGCCGTGCATTATCATGCTGAAACATAGGCGATGGCAGCGGATGAATGGCGCGACAATGTGCCTCAGGATCTCGTCACAGTATCTGTCCATTCAAATTGCCATCGACAAAATACAAATGGTTTTCAATGTCCTTAGCTTATACCATACCATAACCCCTCCGCCACCATGGGGCACTCTGTTCACAACATTGACTTCAGCAAACCACTCGCCTACAAGAGGCCATACACGCTGTCTGCCATCTCCCCAATACAGTTGACACCAGGATTCATCTGTGAAGAGCACACTTCTCCAGCATGTCAGTAGCCATCGATGGTGAGCATTTCCCAACTCAAGTCGGTTATGATGCCGAACTGCACTCAGGTAAAGACCCTGGTGAGGATGACGAGCACGCAGATGAGCTTCCCAGATACAGTTTATGCAGAAATTCTTCAGTTGTGCAAACCCACAGTTTCATCAGCTGTCTGGGTGGCTGGTCTTAGACAATGCCGTATGTGAAGAAGCCAGATGTGGAGGTTCTGGGCTGGCGTGGTTACACGTGGTCTGTGGTTCTGAGGCCGGTTGGACATACTGCGAAATTTTCTAAAATGACAGAGATGGCTTACGGTAGAGAAATGAACATTAAATTCTCTGGCAACAGCTCTGGTGGACATTCCTGCAGTCCGCATGTCAATTGCATGCTCCCTCAAAACTTGAGGCATCTGTGACATTGTGCACATTTTAGAGTGGCCTTTGATTGTTCCCAGCACAAGGTGCATCTCTGTAATGATCATGCTGTTTAATCAGCTTCTTGAAACGCCACACCTGTCAGGTGGATGGATCATCTTGGCAAAGGAGAAATGCTCACTAAAAGGGATGTAAACAAACTTGTGCACCAAATTTGAGAGAAACACATTTTTTGTACATTTAGAAAATGTCTGGGATGTTTTATTTCAGCTCATGAAACAGGGGACAAACACTTGACATGTTGCGTTTATATTTTTGTTCAGTGTAACTTAATTTCTCAGAGATCCAATTTTATTTCAACAAAATAATGTTGCAGGAATGCTAATCTTATTTTTTTCTAACTACAGAAAGGATTTCAGAACAATCTGAGATGGTGGGTGTCATGACATGGAACGACCCTGGGGGTATTCTTCAGCAAACACACTGCAGCAAAATTAGTAGTACGAGCAGCAATAACTCATCAATGATAATAATAAACTGTGTAGTTAACTCACCTACTACTGACACTTAACAGCAATGTGACAAGTTTAACTACTTAGATTAAGATGACAGATTTTTTTTTTTAAATAGAAAAAAAAAGCCTTTATTGCCTTAGGGAATTGAACCAAATCTCAAATGTATATACTCCAAAGATGTATTTAAGATACTGACTTTTCTTCCTCCAACTTAATACGGAGGTGCCCAGCTAGTATACTAAAGTTCGAGAGTCTACCAAGTTAATAAGTCTACAGACACTAACAAAACAAGTTCCCACAATATAAAATTTATACTCACCACAAAACAGAAGAAGAAGCTGATCTTGGCCACATCGGTGACGGTGAGCTTGCCCACAGTGCGGAGCATGGACTCCTGGTCCTTGGCGGCAGGGAAAGACATACGGGACAGCTTGGCTTCCAGGGCCTGTGTAGATGGGAGCTGGCGCACCTCCATGATGTTGCTGAAGCGCACCCGCTGTTTTTTAGAGGCTGAGAGGCGGGAGGATAGAGGGGTGCAGAGAGAGCGAGAGAGATCAGTGTTTTAGGCCTTTGTGTCTTTGTATAAGAAGTTAATAAAGTGGTAGCTAGATGGATCACAGCATGACAAATGAAATGAACGAGACAATGAACCCTTCATCTAACGCATGCTTTTTTTCTACTTATGTAAAAAAAGCAATGTATTTAGCACAACCGTTTTCTAAAAAGCATCCGGTGCCGTATACTGGGCTTTTTGCATAAAAATAGCATGGGATTGAATTGGGCAGCTTTGATTGGACACTTGAAAGTGTAGGACCCTGGAAGCAAAAATTTACGTAATCTCCAAATGTACTATAATCATTCTATAACGATCGACAGAGAAATATGTAATCGTTTCATAATGAGAAACAATAGAGGAAACTAAGCCAGAGGGTCACTCAAAAGGTCAAACTTGAGGGCCATCACATCTCATCAGAAACACTACACCAAACATCTCGTTAGATGTAAAATTACGCATAGACGACCTACTAGGCTAAAAAAATAATCTAAATTACTTCGATTTCTTGATTCGTTTTTAGATTAATTCTGATTATGTATATACTGGCTATTTTGTTGCAATGGCATACCAAGAGGGACAAACGGTAATATTGCCACTTTTTTTCTATATTTTCAAGCGAAGGTCTTTTAATGGAGTACGCGAGACAGAGACGTTAGCGTCGCCGAGCCGAGTTCTGCTAGGAGCAAACCGAACCTAATATGTGGGCGCCTTAAAAGGTACATTTCACGGCTGCTCTATTTCACTATATATGTACTACATGTCATTTGCGTCATAAAAATTTTGAATTTTCTCACTCCACGCATATATGAGCGTTTCTGAATCCCACCAGTAGAAACGGACCAGCTACATGTCCTGGTTGTAAGCAAACCATAAAGAGGATAGCCCCGTGGAGGTGTATAGAATGATGTGAGACATATCAAAATGTCTGTCTGTTGCCAGCACTTTCAGCAAGAGGACTTCGAAACAGACCCGTAATCTCAATTGATGGGGTTGCCATGTCATGAAACTTTGAAAAGTGATGCTATTCCATCGATGTTCTTCTTCACTTCAAAGAGGAAGGCATCAGCCAACATTAGCGCAGTATAAAATAAGTCAAGCTGAGGTAACGTTAACGTTACCTGGCTAACGAACTACATGGGTTTATCTAAACCAACATCTAGCTAGCTTTCATAATACGCTGGCAAGACATTCCAAATAATATGAATGTAATTAACCAGCTGCTATCTGGTGATGTGACTTGTAACCTTGCAAGTTAACCTTTGGTTAGCGAGCTAATGTAACCTACTGCTGCAGAGGATAATATGACTAACATTGTGTTCTATTTAGAGTCCGATCCCATCAACACATGCAATGGCATCAACATCAAGCTCAGTACCAGGAACATCTATCACCTAAAATCGCACGGAAAACGGTACCGGAGTGCCAAGTCTAGGACCAACAGGCTCCTTACCGGAGCGCCAAGTCTGGGACCAACAGGCTCCTTAACAGCTTCTACCCCCAAGCCATAAGACTGCTGAACAATTAATCAAATGGCCACCGGAATATTTACATTAGATACATTTTTCCATGACTCAATGATGAAGAAATAAATATACTGGAGCTAGGCATAAACATAGTATGTGTCTTGTCACAGCTGGTGTGTTTACAATTGGGCTACAACTTCCACTGTAGTTCTCTCTGTATTGTGCAGGCATAGTTGATTGAAGGCTTGAAGACAAAATTTGAGAAAAGTCAGTATCAGTAAGGGGGTGGTGTGGGTGACTGACTGGTGGGTTTTGTGTTTGAAGGACAGTATGCATGAGGGGGTGGGTGGATATAGTACCTTGCTTGAGTGTCTATTGATGGCACCGCCCATGGCGGCAGACTGACGAGGGTGGCATTTTTTGAGCTAGACGCACCAACAACACCTAAAGCCTCACATAATTCTGCCCCAAAACAACAAAAACTGTCTCTCAACCAATGGCATATGGGCTGTTTAGGTGAGAGCTGATGCCTTACTGTGATAAGCAGTACCCACTTTGTCAAAGGCGCAGTTGGGAGAGGTCGCAGCGGTGCTCCACCAACGTTCCGTCTAAAAAATAATCTAACATAAATCATGTAGCAGATAGGATGTGGTAGATTGAGTATGTGGACATTTTCCTGTAGCCTACAGGCTGGAGATAAAATGTAATGAGATGGACACCTTTAACGTCATGCAGGTTTCTCCGATCAAATAGCCTAACCTAAATGGCGCTCAATCAAAAGAAAATGTGCTGTAATGTTATCATATCCTAAAAAAAGAGGACAGGTCAAAGTAAAATGGACAATCTGGAATGGACAATCACAACTGTTGTCCAGGAGTTTTACCCATTGTCATGATCAGTGGTCTCAAGTTTTAATCTGTACATTTTTGACAAGCTGAGCATAGTGAAAAAGAAAATACTTCTGCATTTCCCACTGTGTAAACACATTGCAAATAGGCTCACGATAACTCCTGATAAAGTTGGGTAGCTGATATTAAGAGCTTAATTAGGCCAATTGATTATTCACAGGAATCAGGACCAATAAAGCCAATACTAGACAGTCGGCCTACCACATGGATGGGCATTCATAAAATTACATTGTGAGCAGACATGGTAAACTACACCCCAGTAAGCACAAGCCAATGTCTTGGAAGGTAGGCTTACCACATGGATGGGCATTCATAAACTGTAGGCTCGTAAGCATGGACCGATGCCTTTTAGATTTTTGTTCAGTTCGGACCGGCCTCGATTTCCACATCCACTGGTCCGGTCCAGACCAAACATGAACCAATCACAGACGTCTATGTTTGGTTCAAATTTTGTCTGGTCTGGACCAGCATGGACTTGTGCCAAAAATGTAATTTCAGAACAAAAAATGTGCCTGATTTCAACAACTGGAAAAAAAGGTTGGTTTTTTTAACTTCTGGAAAAATATGTATTTTAAACATTCGAAAAATACTTTTCACCTTTCATTCTGAACCTAAATCGAACATAACTTCAATGTCATTTTGTTACTGGGACTATTCTAGTTTTGCAGGGGGCCTGCGTTTTTCGGTTTTGCCTTGGGCGGCAGAACAGCAAGAACCAGCCCTGATTGATGGGAACAAAGTAGTAAGATGTTGGCTAATCACTGACTACTGTGTGTCCTACAGACTAATTCTTCTGCTGCTGCTAATGACCTTGACACCTTTTTTAGTAGTACAGAGCCCATAGACCCATTTGATGAAAGCTTTCAACCTAGAATAAGCTCAACCTCATCTGATTTTGAAACAAGCCAGGACAGCCAAAGGTATTTATGAAAGTACAATACACTCAAACAAAATTGCCATTATAAAAAGGTTGGTTCAAGCCCAGCATTATCTTGGTAACCAGTTTAAAAATAGCAATAAGGCACCTTGGGGGCTTGTGATGTATGGCCAATATGCCATGGCTAAGGGCTGTGTCGTAGCACTCCGTGTTGCGTCGTGCTTAAGAACAGCCCTTAGCCGTGGTAAATTAGCCATATATCACACCTCCTTGGCCTTATTGCTTAAATATACTAAACGGTCTACAAGGCCTCCTCAAACTTTTTACACCTTTGCAGTCAGTTCTTTGGCATGGGGGAGAGGGGCTGTTATTATACTCTCCTAGCCTATTCATACTGTAGGTGATCATACACAACTAGTCAAGTCCCCCTCAAACGTCTCACATCTTTGCTAACAGCCCATTTCAATGCCCCATTATTGACTCTGAGTGTAACCACACATACCAGTCTACTGTACCATTTTTTGTGTACAGATGGACATGATTTAGTGTATGGCTACACATCCTCATGATCAGTCTTCATGTTTTATACATCCTCATGATCAGACTTCAGGTCAAAGCAGTGGGTGGTGAAGAACATCGCCAACGCCTGCTAACCAGCTGCCATTACCCAAAACACAAGAGGTTCAAACAGTTGAAGAACATTCTGGAACATTCAACCAACACAACATCCATATTCAGTTAGACTGATGTAGTATAATACAGAATGCCTTGTATGCTCACAACTGCATTGCGGTAGAGATTGCTAGCTGTTGTACATAATATTTTGTGTGTACTGACAAGTGACTAAATGATTCCAGCTGCATCTGAAACCAATTTAGTGTTGACTTCAACTTCAGGATCAATTCATTGTGATATCCATATAATGTATTTGGATAAACTAGCTACAATCCTATTGCTAAAATAAATTATGCAGTGAGTTGGTTAATCATGTAAAATAATTTGTTGGCAAGTAAACATGTTTCAATAAAACAGTAGATTAGTCTGTCAATATAGCATATAAGTAGACATGGCTTGTAATCAAGACAGCGTTTATTTGCTCTGGAGACAGATGAGTTTACACAGCAGTATGCAGGAACAGTTATGTGAATGTATGGCATACAGTAGAAGATAGATACCATTAACGCTTATAACACTAGTTCTAAAAAGGGAATACTTGCATATGGTGTGTTTGGGTGGTGCAGTGAGGTGTTCGGAGTCACTTTGATACAAGGGACGATTGTTGTTATCGGACCTTTCACATCTCTTGAGAGTCAACTTCTTTGTGTCCAAGCGGTATCGTCTGTGAGAGAAAGGCAAACACCACTATTAGACATTCATAGGCAATCCCTGTGTACTGTTTGTATTCCTACTGTAGCAGCATGGTGTAGAATGAGACATCCCACAGACACACTCTAGCTAGCTAGAACACACAGGTATCGTTACTCCAAGACTAATGAGTCATAAAGCCAAAGTCATTTCTTTACTCTCTGCCATCATCATCATCAAAACCCTTCTCCAGTTTTGCTCTTAAATGACAGTCACTGAGGCTAACTAGGCTAGTTGGTTAACTAGCTATAACGTTAGACTACAGTACATTTTTAGGTATAGCAAACACAGCTAGCTTGGCTTGTAGTGATACTAGCAAGCCCACTTATTGCTGAATTGATCATTAAATTGTACTGTACTGAACAACACTGACACGTGTCAAATGAATGGTTATGTTGCTACCTGGCTACTGACAGCAAAACAACTTACTCGTTTGTTACTTGCCCTCCTGAGTCCTGGTCCAGCTGGTCTAAGCTGCCACCGCTGCTTGCCGAACTCATAATTATTATTTATCCCTGCTGTGTCAACTTGTCTTCCGTGTATTCCGACTCAAATAAATAGGGTTGCATGTTCCTAAAGAAAAAATGAACATTGTCCAGCTCTTCTTGGAAAGAGGAATCATCAGTAGCAGCCATTAGCTCGGTTTCCTCCAATTGGCGACAGATTTTCATGAAAAAATAATCTGCATTAAGAAAATATGCGCATTTTACCACCAGTGGTGCGTTTACACCAAACAGACTAGAGGATAAACATTTGTGCACGATGACGTAGTGCACACAAAATTAACTTTTTATGTACCGAACAAAAATCTAAAATGTTCAGTGTTTCCAACACATTTTCAACTCTACCGATAGTTTTGTCACAAAACTTTTATGGTAAATAAGAATGTTTCTAATCACTTCTACATTAATGTGATTGCTGCCATGATTATGATAACCCTTAATGAATCGTGAATAACAATGAGTGAGAAAGTTAAATGCAGAAATATCATACTCCCAAGGCTAACCTTTCATCAGTGTGGGTTAGCCTTGGGAGTCTAACTTTAGTCTAACTTTCTCACTCATTCACAATTCATTCAGGACTATCCGTAATCATGATAGCATACACATTAATGTAGAAGTGTTTAGAAACATATTCTGTTCATATTTACAATGAAAGTGACTCAATAAATGATTTTACAATTCATTTCTATTGGGTACAAAATAATCTGAAACACAACCACAACAAACAACAAATGCATCCAACAAGTTTGTAGTCCCAAACTTGCTGTAATCATTGTGTGCTAGGAATATGGGACCAAAAACTAAACTTTGACCTACTTTAATACACATAAGTGTATTTGTCCCAATACTTTTTGGCCCCTAAAATGGGGTAACATACACAAAATGTGCTGCAATTTCTAAACGGCTCACCCGATATGGATGATGAAAATACCCTCAAATTAAAGCTGACAGTTTAACAACAAAAAATGTGTCACTGTCCCTAAAACTTTTGGAGCTCACCATAGCTCCAGTGAACCTGTAAACTAGTACATCCCTGTTTTGAAAAGCCTGCCTTCGAGGGTCAGGAACAGTTCATTGGGCTCCCGTCAGGCTGTATTTAGTCTCTTTACAAAGCCAGGCAAAATGAGTCAACCTAAAAATCCTGTAATGTCCTGGCAGATAGTCCAATGGCTCTATTTTTTATTTAACTAGGCATGTCAGTTAAGAACAAATTCTTATTTACAATGATGGCCTACACGGCCAAACCCGGAAGCCGCTGAGCCAATTGTGCTCCGCCCTATTGAATTTAATTTAATTTTGGGTAACAGACATACACAACAAAATGTACAATGTGGACCCAGAGGATATCACTTGAAAGCATTAATTAAAACGCTTGTTTCCAAAGTGGTCCTCGATGGTAAAAACAATAACGCATATAATGGGACTGCCAATCACGAACAAGGACAACCATATCTACTCACTGCTAGCATGATCATGCAATTGGAAAAACACAAAGACCACAATTATTGCAACAAAACATAACTCCATTCAATTTTAGATCAGACAGCAGGCTTAATCAATCAATGACGTCATTGGTTGAACTCTCCCGGCGCAAAAAAAAAAAAAAGTCCAGCTATAGTGCATAATTATGTCTGAAGCACCCTCTCATCACTCATAATTATGTAGAGGCTGGAAAAGCATCCCAAATCGTGTCTATTGGTGAAGCTTCCGTTTAACAGTCCCATTCTACAACCCCATTATTTGCCAAGGTCTTTACATGTAAAGATCAACCTTAGCCAATAACAATGTGTTCAATGATTATTATGTGCAATGTCTTGACTTCTGTTTGGAAACTCATCTGCATGTCCCGATCTCTTTTTTTATAAAACATTTTTATTTCTTTTTTTAATGTTTGCATGTTCATATATATAATATTTTTCTTGTTTGTATGTTCACCTGCCCGAGGACTGCAGACAGAAATTAGCTGTTGGCTAAATCTGGTACAACAAATGTGTACTGAGTGTGTACTTATGTGTACTGAGATTGTTGTACTGTACATTGTCCCTCTTCAAATAATGTTTTTTTTTTTTCAGAGAAAAATCTAGAGTTTAGAATGTTTGCCTATGATATAAATTATTGTTGCTATGGCTTTGCAATTCATATACAAGGGACTCTAGATTTCTAAATGTTTGGTTAAATTGTTACGACAAGATGAGGAGCCAATACAACGATGGAGGGAGGCAGGTGGGCACCGGTTGCCAGTCAAATCACAGAACCATTCGTGTTTGTAGCCAGCGTGGGAAATGAACACCCGCCAAATGAGGGTCGATTTTGGCATTGTCGGGTAAGAATGTCTGTTTCACAAGCCACATTGGCAGGTGGTCATACACAGCATTTGGGAACAGTTTTTTTCATTCCAAACCCCAAATGCAGAAGCTGGTGAAATTGACCTGAAAGGCTACTAAAAGTGTGATTTTGTTCTTGGTTAGTCACATCGTTTCGTCACACACTAGGTTGTTTTTCAATATTAGTTTGAATTTGCTGCAACTCTCTGCTGCTGGTGCAGATACAGAGATTCCTATCTCTAACAGACAGACACAGAGGGGCAGCTGAACTTATTTGTTTTGCTCCTAAATATCAACTCATGTAGTCCTTGTAGAAAATGTCAGTGTTACAGCCCTGAACTAATAATAATAAATAAGCCGTATCACTCAGCATTTTGTGGCAGGGCAGGCACTTTGTTTATTCTTGATTGATGTTCAGTTGTAGAATTGTTTTACTTTTTTGCTATTTTATCAAAGTTATTTATTTTAACCTACAGTACATTGGATAAAACACAAAAATGTAATTAGCAATATACCACATTACTTCTTACTAGTAATACATTTATTGTTTTAGAAATGTTACATAACACGCTCTTCAGTTTTTTGCAATACATTTTTGGTGTAATTATGGCGTAAAAATATTTTGGCTGGTAGATGTAGAAATCTACATGACACAGTGTCTGGTGGAACAAAAAGTAAATGTCCCACCCTGGTTGTAGCCTGTCGAGAGGGCCTATGTTATATCTAAAAATTATAAAAAATTATCAATAAAGAAATTCAAGTTATGTGAAGCACCTTATCCTCACTGTGGTCAGGATTATCATATTCTGTCTGTCAATCATGAATTTAACCACATCTAAGCACTCTGATGAAGAGAACAAAGATTGCCCATAGGGTGAAACAAGTAGCCTAAATGATTGAACATGGAAAAAATCATCTCAATCACTAAGACAATCCACAGGATTCCTACTCACTAACATGATGAAATATTGATTATTGAAGGTTTCTTAAAAAAAGAAACGCTCATTAAACAACCACTGCGGTCTAAGCCACTGCATCTCAGGGCTAGAGGCATCACTACAGACATCCTGGTTCGATTCCAGGCTGTATTACAACCGGCCGTGATTGGGAGTCCCATAGGGCGGCGCACAATTGGCCCAGTGTCATCCGGGTTAGGGTTTGGCCGGGGTAGGCCGTCATTATAAATAAGAATTTGTTCTTAACTGACTTGCCTAGGTAAATAAAGAAATGTAAGAAAATATATTTTAGGCTTGGTTTACCAGCTGAATAAGGCAATATGATTATTTATAGATCTTTAAATATTTTATCTACATCCTTAGTATGTTGGTTAGTCTGCTAAAGGTTTTATTTCTATATATAAAATAATATATATTTTAATACTCACTGGAATCACAGTCTCCATTGGCACAGTTTGTCTGTTCTGTGGGAAGGTCCTGAAACTTCACAGGAACGTACAGGGGTTCACTCTGCAGTAAGAAAGAAAGTCTTCAACTAATGCACTCAACTAAAAGCATTTCTTATCATCACATTCATTACAGTATATTCAGCCAGCCAACAGTAAAATCTAAATGTGAGTCAGGGAGAATACAAAAAAGCAAATCAATTATACTCACTAGGGTATGGTCATTCAAACTAGTGTCATTGATACAGGGGGTAAAGTAGGCCTCGGCATCAGCAAACTGTGGGAAAATACTGTAGGTTAGATTGGGCTGTTTCATCATAGCAAATCAACATTACCTTAGTATCAACAACCACTACAAATATACTGCATGCGCTAAGCAACAATTTATCTTTAGAGGGAAACAACAATGTTTCGTTGCCCCCATGTGGTTGTGGGACGTCAGTGCTATACGTACAAAGGCAGCGTGTCGTCCCCGGAGACTGCCCGTGCACTGCTGCCTCCATGGCCTCCACAGCAGGAACCCCAGCAGGTACAGCACAAACATGGAGGTCTTGGTGAACGTGCTGAAGAAGGGCTTGTTGTACTCCTGCCGCTTGAATATGTACTGGTGGGAAATAGAAGTGAAAAAAGTATGACTTACTGTTCAAATGTCTGGCACTTCAAACTGATCCAGTGCAGATTCAAGAAAAAAATAATTAGGGTGAAGTCACTTTGAAACTATTGAGATGTGGCTATTCCTAGTACAGGGCGGGGGGGGGGGGGTATTAAAAATGTCTGGATAGATATCATAAGCAACATGGTGAAAACGTGACCCCACTAGTAGGCAAGGTGGAGCTACTACCATATTCCTAGTCAATCCTTTCAGATCTACACAAGTGCCTATGGGGCAGGGGTTAGTGGTCAAGCATTGTCGTGTAATTGAACAATAGTCTTAAGATTGAGCATATTATCCTATATAAAGGGCACCTATCCCAGGCCACCCATTTCTGCAATGGTGCTGGTTTTCATTTCTCACTGTACACTGTAATTGTCTGTAGATTGCACCTGCCAATCAGTTCCAAGCTATAAAAGCAAATACAAGTAGGAATGTGGCCCACGAAACCAGGGGAGATGTGCGCCCCTGGTCTACAGGAAGTGCTAGTGTCTTACTGAGGTGAGCTCAGAGGAAGCCACCCAGATGACGTCCACCAGCAGGAGGATGACCACCCCCAGGGCCATGCGTCTCTGCTGGGCCACCGTGCTGCCCTGAGAACCCATCCGGTTCATGATGAACACCCACACCATCTGGACAAACACACAAACTTGTTATTACACACACACACATTTCAAAACGGTTCATAAACAAATACCAAAAACAGATGTCTGGGAGATGTTCTTCAGATGTGACACAGTGACAGTACCTGGAAATCCTAATACAGGATTCTTCAGAGTTTTGGACTTTCTGACTCGGAACAGGCAGGAATCTAAAACAGTGTCAGTGGATAATGAGAAACACTGTCCAACAATCCTGTAGGGAGTGCAAAAAACCCATCAACCGCAATCTACTATACGTCATATTGTTATACAACACTGAACGTTACTGTTTGGGTCAAAATCCATATAGATATCTGCAACCCAGACAAAGATGATATAGGCTATGCCTAACTGTTTAGTGACAATGGTTTCACAGGATACAAGAATGTGGGTTTTCTTCAGAGCTGCCTCAACCAAAACTTCTTTGTGACGTTACAAACTACTTTGAACACATTCTAACATCTGTACACCTTTCAACTGGTTTACCCACAAATATTAGAGTTTACAATTACTTTATAAGAACTCTTTAGGATCTTACCAGGTCGACCCCAGGAAAGGCACGTTGGCTCTAGGAGTTGCTGTGCAGACCGGTTCAGGAAAGAGGAACACCAACATGGGGCTTCACAGGCACCATACTTCACATGCAATGAAACAGGGAAACCAAATAAGAACCTGACCATGTTCATTATCATAGCAAAGACCATTTGAAAAATAAGAAATCAATCAGCAGAAAAGAGGTAGGCCTCCACACAGACGGGTATGACGGGACTATTCACGGATTAGTCTGAAAAGTCATTGATGAAGTATGCTATGCTCTCCTAATAAAAACACATAAGCCTACATCATTCCTGCTAGATTTAACTAAATGCTCATTTTTGCACAACCGGAGTAAACACATATAGCTCTCTCATGGGTGTACTTACTAGGAAGCAAACAGGCCAAAACAGGGACCAACCTGAACTTGTCCATTATGAAACCGTTTTAGTTGGAGAATGCACCAGATCTTGGAGGTGAAATCAGAGGTGCCTAAGGTTCAGAGCTAGGTCCTTTTGAAACATGGCCTATCCACAAGGGGACTTGAGAAGACTCATGAGACCATAGCCCTACTGGTAAAATGCACATGATATGATGGGGTACTTCAGGGGTACTCTGGGCAGAGAAAAAAACAGTTGGTGGTACAGTAACCAAAAAAGGTTGTGAACCACTGGATTAGCAGACAGGGAGCAGCTCATGAATGAACGCATTCATTGTTCTAATGTTTGCTCAGTGTTGCATTAGCTATGCTTGTCTACTAAGGAGGAATCATGTACGCTAACGTTACAACTATGATTAATCCTTTGCATAGGGCGTTTCAGATTTGCATTATTTAACTAACGTTACAAAGTAGCCCTTCATCCACAGCATCATCAAAGAACTGTGGAGTAAATTCCCGATGAAGGTCAGAAAAAAAATCCTGGTATTTTTAGCCAAGTAGCTAAATCGAATAATCACGCTCACGGAGGCATGCACAACATACATTTGTCAAAGGGGTGAGAGGAGTTTGACACGTCACTCTGACAGATTACTGTCTGTAACACTATAACGTTAGTTAAGAGGTAGTGCTTGCGGAGGTGCCCTTCATTTGATAATCAGATCTTTCTAAGCAGCTCACTAGCTCGATTCATCATTCATAGGACAAACAAGAGCGAAAGAGGGGGAAGTTGGCTTGCTAACTTACTTAGCAAGATAAACCATTTCTTCCTATGCTCATAAGGACTCACGAGTTTATTAACTAGCTGCAACATCATGCCGATTAGACGGAAGTTATCTAATTTAGCTAACGTTAGTTGTTAGTTTACCTGGATTCGTTTAAAATGAATGTAACAAGTTATTTTTGCAATATGAGAACTGCAGTACTAGAGCCATTATTAGTCAACGCGTGAACTAGCTAGCTTACAGCTAACGTTAGCTACAGAGTAGCTAGTTAACGTTACCATCAACAAATCATTTGTATTTAACGTTACCTAGCTAGCTAGATGGTAAGTAGGTTTCCTTCTATTTGACGTGGTCGTTCATTCCTCGTCTTTGCAGGAAAATACAATAGCTTGATCATCGGTAATACATGTTCAGTGTGCGATGATAACACATATCTAAACAAACTGGTTTTGTTGTAAACATTAACTATCCTTATGATTCCTGCTCAGGTGACTCTGCTTAGTCATTTAAATAAGACGCAGAGACTTTTGGGATATGTAGTCTTAATTTGAGGCTATGTATAATATTTTAGACTCAACAAGAAGCAGCAAGAGTGCAGCTGGGGTTGGTAGAAAATCTACATTTGACATGTCGGCCGACACAGAATCAAAACATTTATATGGGATGTATATTTTATCGACATGTACAGTATACAAAATATATACATATATAAAATCAATCCATATATTGAAGGAAATACTATATATCAGAGTATTTAAAAAAATAAAAATAAGTCAATCTAAATCTACATGTCATTGGAGGCATGTGTCAACATTCATTTATCAAATTTGATACAATTAATGAATACAATTATTGAAGCAATACTATAATGCTACCATATTCAACACAATAGATTAATTGAATTTGTTGAAGGAATACTATACCATATATCAAGAGTTATTTTGAATAAAATAATTGCAATAGACTAGTGCACACGCCTGAGAAGAGGACCATTGTGATATTGCAAGCTTTTTAGAAATCCATAATCCATGCCCTTTTTCTCAGATTTGTCAGAAAAACAAGGACAGTGGGAACCAGACAGATCTTTTAGAGATCCTCAGGTGCAAGTGCTATTTGACATACTGCATCTGTCTGATGATAATGATGACCCATTGTATCTGATGACAATTTTGGAAAGGTCTATAAAACAAAAGCTGCATTTTTAAGCTCTGATTTTAAGAAAATTATGGAATTATATGAAAATTAAGTGGGATGAAAACAACACATTACAAATAAGTATATGGCAACATAGGCAAATTTGAAGGAAGTCAAGTATATATTGACAAATTAGATTAATCCATTGGCTAATTTCAAGCTGTCTAATGCATGTGTGTATTAAAATGCAATGGCTTAATTATGTAGCTAGCACTGTAAAACTCATTCCTGGCCCAGAGCTCTCTGTTCATCATATATGCATAGTCACTTTAACCATATCTGCATGAACATACTACCTTAATCAGCCTGACTAACTGGTATCTGTATGTAGCCTCGCTACTGTATATAGCCTGTCTTTTTATTGTTGTTTTATTTATTTACTTACCTATTGTTCATATAACACCTTTTTTTGCACTATTGGTTAGAGCCTGTAAGTAAGCATTTCACTGTTAGGTCTTCACCGGTTGTATTCGGCTCGCGTGACATATATACACATGTATACATGTATGTATATATGTGTGTGTATATATACATGTATGTATATGTATGTGTGTATATATGTGTGTGTATATATACATGTATGTATATGTATGTATATATACACATGTATGTATATACACATATACATACATATATATATATACATACACACACTAATATAATATTCATGGAGCATAGCGTGTGTGTTTACAGTCTGGGTTGATCTGAAGTGTCCGCTGCACATAGAAAGGATTAGAAATGTGTGTGACAGGAAGATAAAAACACTAATGTTAGCCAAGATGCTTCAGTTATCATGCCAATAGAAAGAACTCAACACAGTTGGCTTGCACCACTTTCCTAGCTAGCATTAGCCTGCTAACATTACTGCTGACTAACTAGCAGGCTGGCTAGTGGAAGTAAACTAGTCCCTCGTGCTAGCTAGCTAGCATTAGCCTGCTAACATTACTGCTGACTAACTAGCAGGCTGGCTAGTGGAAGTAAACTAATCCCTCATGCTTGCTAGTAGTTAACGTTAGTCCCTCAACCTGCTAAGTAAAAAAAATGAGGCGGCCCTGGCAGAGGTACCTGCTGCAGAAAGATGATATTTACACACTGCCTTACCAAGCAAAACAGGCAGTCACTGCTCATAGCGTGGAACTGAGAATAATGTATTGAAAAAAATGTATTTTATTTACCTTGGTTTCACAGTAACTTTATGCAGTTATTGCTAACATGACCCCCGTTTTCTCCAAAACACAATAGAGGCAGGATACTTGCCCGCATGTATTTAATGTAGCAAAAATGAAGAACTAATTTTCGACCAAATGAGCAATTACTGCCTTTTTTGCTTTTCCTCAATTACCTCGACGCCGGTGCCCTCGCACATTGACTCTGTACTGGTACCCCCTGTATATAGCCCCGGTATTGTTATTTACTGCTGCTCTTTAATTATTTGTTATTCTTATCTCTTAATTTCTGGGGGTGTATTTTCTTAACTTCATTGTTGGTTAAGGGCTTGTAAGTAAGCATTTTACTGTAGGATCTACACCTGTTGTATTTGGCGCATGTGACATATACAATTTGATTTACTTGGTAGGGCAGTACAATACGTTCTGTAGCTACTTAGCGAGAGCTTCTGTTTAGCTTGTGCTTATTGAGTAGCCTAATAATGAACTTAAGTTACTGTAAATGGTTACCTATCTGACCCTTTGCATAGGTATTTCTGACCCATTTCAATACAACAATATCCAGTGATATTGTGTCCAGTGTCCCACTCTCTCCCATTGACAGGACCATTCACACAGTCCAGTCACTCAGCCCTATCAAGAATCTCAAGGTCCTACACTACTTCCTCATACAACACCCTAATGAGAAGCAAAAGGCCTGGCCCCATGACTAAGTTTGCATATCTCTCTAACCCTGCTGTACCCTACCATGCTGAGACAATCTGACTCTAGAACAACATTCAACATTTCAAAGGATAACGTGAAGGTTTTGGCTCAATAAAACAAAGTAAAACGCACCAATCCCTGTCCTAATTTCAACAATGTGTACTAATGATGTATACCTCTCATTTTTTGTAGTAAATCTCGCTCATTTGTGCCCCTGGTCTGGAAACTCAGTCATATTGTTTTACTTATTTTCAACTTCAGTATTCAAAATGTTCTGGCTGCTCCCATAGTAATTATACACTGAAAGTAGGACTTAGTTATAAAACCTCTCATATGTTGTTTGTCATTAGATAAAAGAGGACCCGAGGCCTCTGGATCTGCAGATGGATACAGAGAAGATATTGTCTCAACACTCACCTTCCAATCGGTGTTTGCAACTCAATAGTACTGGAAATGACACCCTTCAAGTACTGAGCAAATGTCCAAATGAATGAAATGCCCTTCATTTGCATTGCAAATTGCTTTGCTTTGGTTTTTGTGACCAACTGTACGAATTCAAATGATCGAAACAGCTATAATCCTAATTGAGCAGCTTGAGTGCCATTACTCAGTGTTGAAGTCATTAAACCCACATTTCTGAAACGTTTAACCTGCTGTGCTCTGCTCCCTATACTATCAACCTGAAGTGCAACACACCCTCCTGTTTCGTCAAATTAAATATGAACACAGAGCAGTTTACAAGCTACATGTAAAATATAACACCAGAATTGAATGACCATCCCTTAGATATAAATCAACACAAGAACACTATAGATCTGGAGAAAGTGACTTTGCCAAATATGAGAAGTCTATCACTAAACCTGCATTGGAAATACTTGACATATGTATTAATCATAACAGATAATGGCAATGCACCATTCTACACATATCTACGAGTTATATCAAGGCTGTGACAATCCACCTTGATATGGCCTATAGTGGTGACAGACTGTACTGTCAAACAAAGCTGAGAGATAGTGAAAGACTATTGGAGATGCAGCTTGATCCAATGCACTGTAGTTCGCCAGTAAAATATTCTAGGTTATGTTTTGCTGGTATTTCTTCAAAGCTTTCATATTAACCTCATTTGAAGTTTCACTGTGGTACAATAATACACTGAGTCCATCGTGATATGGAATATGGGTTTATTAGACACATACATGAACACGTACATGAGTAAGTCTTTGTCGGAGCTAACAAGCCACAGCTGAACGACGCTTGTAATTTTGTTCTAAACTCAATGAAGACAAACAAACAGGCCACTGGTCGATCTAAACACATCTGCGAGTGATATCACTGAGCTGTGACAACGCGTCTTGCTATGGCCTATAATGGAACATATTGATTACTGTCAAACACATTGACTTCTACTGTAACTGTAGGCTATTGTGTGCTTAACTTTCAGAAACATTAACACTGGAAAAAATTGTTTTGAAAATTGTCATGGTAGATCTTTCATCACCGCCAGGGCTTCCCCCAGACCGATCACCTGCTGAGTTTCTCATGGACCCTCTGCCCGACACTTTAGGCACTGTGATAAGTTCTGTGCTCGCTCTCTCCCACAGGCATGGCACTCCATCTCTCATTGTTCTATCTGTGCTTGAATGTTATATTAGGGGGTGTATACTTCAAGGTACAAAAATAAAATAGGATACATTTAGTCATTATTTGTCTTTTGTTATTCGATGCACAATTTTGGAGACCACAAACGAGAAAACAAGTTGATATCCAATTTTCGTTTTGAACTTGAAAAATTATAAAATTATACATTTCCTCGTTTGGCCTTGCTGAGATGAAATTAAATAGGAATTATCCTTAAGCACACGGACCTATTAGGCATAAGCAACAGATCTTGATGAGTGTTATTTTAATGAGTTGGAACGCCCTCTGTGGTGCTGAATGGACTGCCTGGATCGCGCAATGATATTAAAGTTGAACCAACTTGTGGTGCTGAAGGATAGCTCTGACATTCGGCCAGTTCAGGAACAAACAACAATTTGCAGTAAGCTTATATCCTAATAGGCCTACGACTATGTGGTATAGCTATTTGTAGGCTATAGCCTAATGTAAATAGATATAGCTTAATATCATTGCACTGTTTGCAAGGAGTGCCAGAAACAAACACTTTATTCTGAAACACATCAGTCTATACTTGTTCTGAGAAAGGAAGGCTATTCCATGTGAGAAATTGCCAAGAAACTGAAGATCTCGTACAATGCTGTGTACTACTCCCTTCACTGAACTGGGCAAACTGGCTCTAACCAGAATAGAACGAGGGACACATTATTCCATTTCTGTTAGTCACTTGTCTGTGGAACTTGTTCAGTTTGTCTCAGTTATTGAATCTTGTTATGTTCCTACTAATATTTACACATTAAGTTTGCTGAAAATAAACACAGTTGACAGTGAGAGGACGTTTCTTTTTTTCCTGAGTTTATTTTTACTAAAGAAAAACCTTTGAATTAGTAGGTGTCCAAAATTTTGACTGGTACTGTATGTAAAAAAATATATATTTTTTTTGTGTGCCTGGAGCACAGAGAGTAGCATAGAAACACATCAAGACAAACCCTTCTTAGTATGCTATGTTTTCTCTGATTTATGCCAGTTTGAAAGAGATTGCAACCTTAGGGGCGAAATGCACATGATGTAAGATGACCTGAAAGAGTTATCCATACAGACAGCGTGATTGATAGGTTAAACTCACAGGCATCTTGAAGCCGAAGTAGGCTAGGCACCCACAAAGGTGAATGGCCCAGACATGCCAAACCACAAAGCCAAGATGGCCACAAGCGTGCTGAAGGGGATGGCTGCCAAGAAGCCCTCCACCCACAGGATCAGGTTAATCAGGAAGTCTGCAAACATGAGCCTGAAAGGTAGGGGGGGGCAGTGAATATTTTACTGGAAAAATGAGCAATAGCATCACCTCCATAATTTCCATAGACTAAATAGTTTTTGCAGTCAAACATGTTGCCAGGATGTGTAAAAGCTGTTATTGACGGAGTATATTTATCAAAAATACATAGAAAACGTTGTGGTTCCGACAAGGAGTATTCATTCGAAAAGTTTTAGATTTCATCCTAGCGAATAATTTTTATTAAAATGTAGTCCACTCCTGATCGGCTAAACGTTCACATTTGTAAAATACGGATACCAACACAACACTCACTGTTCTTGTTATAAATGCATGACTGTTGTCTCGAGTTAATCAGGACAGCCCTGATCAACAGTCACAAAGTGGTTTACAGATACCCAGCCTAAAAAAAACTAAGCAATGTAGCGGCAATGCAGTGACTTCCTGGGCTAAACTTCATCAGTAGAAGTCTGGGACAAAATAGAACTGAGGTTAGACGCTAAACTCGGAGCAAGCAGATTCGACATGAGCAAATGTAGTTTTGATTCATAGATGAAGATTCCCCAGTTGCAAGTTTAGTAAAGTAGTTGATTTAATTCTCAAATTGAGTGGCATGCTTGCAAATCTTATTCAATGTATTCACATAATGTATCAAGCAAGTTGTGTTTGCAAGTGTTGTATTTATTCACACATCACTTACGTGCTTGCAAGTGTTGTATTTATTCACACATCACTTACGTGCTTGCAAGTGTTGTTCGCGACTACAAAACTGATAATACAGGTGAAACTCATTTGACATGTGCAAATCATATTTTATATGCATGTACACGTATGTCTCTATTTTACCTTCGAACACAGGGGCCACTGTGAACCACCTTACTGCCTGCATTGCTCAAGCTCTCCCCGGCGTCAGCCATCTTGCCTCTCCCTGCATGTTTCCACTAGATAACGCAGCCACAAAGTACAAATTGGCTGTATCGGAAAATTAATTACTTTTTTTGTGCTTTTTGTTCTTATTTAAAGCATAGGTTTAGGCATAATGTTGGCGGTGTGGTTAAGGTTTAAAATCAGATTTTAAGTTGAGAAATTGTAGAAAGAGGCGGGGGTTTTGATTTTGTGGCTGTGTTACCTAGTGACGACCTGCCTGTCCAAGACCGAGTGCGGAAGTAAAAACTGTACTGTGCGGGTTCTGGATTCCGTACTCCTGTGGACGGTTTGCAAGATCCTCCACCGACACAGACTGCTTTCAATTCAAAACAAACATTTGTGATTACCAGAAGTACACGAGATGGCAGGACGATTACCGGCGTGTGTTGTCGACTGTGGTACAGGGTAAGCTATTCAAACTAGAACGCGGTGCATACAGAGCATCGAGATTTTGGGTGTCACCGATACAGAGCCCATCGCTGCCAGCAACTGGGTGTGTTGCTAGTTAGCTTGCTAAATATAATCAATGTAACCTTTCATGCCGATGCATTGCGAAACAAATGTGTTTGTTGTTTTGTTAGGTCATTATTGCACGACTGTTTCATTGTAATTGACTATGCGGTTTTCTGTGTTCGCTAGTTGGCTAACGCGTTAGCTAGATGTCTATAAGCTTGCTAATTGCTTGATACCAGAACATGTTTTTCTGTTGGAAAGGCTTTTTCAATACAAAATAAATACTAACCCCATATCTGTTTTATTTGACTTACTTTGAATGGACATTTATAAATGGGCTTTGCATGTTTTTTTGTACTATTTAATGGTAGCTACTAGCGATGCAGTCCATAAGTAATTTTTCACTACAAGTCATCCCGAATTTGAGTATGCGCAGAGCGACTTCCTATATTGTCGACTTCCTCATTCACGCTTTTTAGCCCATATATGGTCGTTTTCGGCATCTGAACATGTTTTTTTGATTAGCAAACTTCTCTAATTTCTTCACTTTAGCCATAGACTGATCCTTAAATATCTCAAATAAAACTACACATTATTTTTCGGAATAACAAAGACTGATTCGATTTCGTAAATAAGCAAGGGAATTTCCACTGAAGGGTGACCTCACAGTTCTACAACGCTTTTCATTGATTGTGCATACTTCTGCTTTATGCCCAATATTTTTTCGATGCCAATATATTAATTGCCCGTCCCAAGATGTTTTCAAAGCCAGTGAATTAGGAACAGTTGGGTTTAGGCTTATCCCTCATTATTGAACTGTGCAATACACCACAACATTCTAGTTGCCTCGTTTTAGCAAATAATCACTTTGGTGAATCTTATTCAGTAACACAATAATGTTTTTGTTCGGTCCTCAGTCTTTGAATAATTATTGCTAGTGTAATGTTCTGCATCTGTTACTTGTGTTCATTGTTAGTCCTACTTATTGTTTATCAATGTACATGATTTAATCTAAGGAGCAATATCCAATGTATGCATTTGATATATCCTTGGCCTAGATGTAGATTATTTGAAATGACAGGGATTTATGTTTAATACTATAGTTAGGGTTATTGCCTAACTGAGATGCGACTGTGCTGCAGCACTTGCATGTAAAGACTTGAACTCGTTACTCCGTATGTTGCCCTGCATACCTCTCCACTTATCTTTCCCCCTCCCTTTGGGCTATTAGACTAGTGCATCTGGTCCTCGCTGGGGAAGAGGACAGGAAACTACAGCTGAGGATGGAGAATGAGGCTAACTCCTTTGTAAAGCAGATGTTTGAAAATGCTGAGAAGGCCAAGATGCTAAAGTACCAAATCAGCAGAAGTCAAATCGAGTACACCACCACACAGCTCATGAGTCACGCTCAGATAGCCAAAATGTGTGAACTGAACTCCACATCCTTTTACCTCGTGCACAAGTGGGATGCTATTCTTAGAGCTCAACTGTTCCATTTCACTGTTATTGTAGGGCTAGTTTGTCCACTCCTCTGTAAAAGTTATGTTCGGGCCTATGTGAAAGAGCCACTATTTTATGTAGGCCACTGTGTATCATATATTTTTTTTGCAGGGGTCCATTCTTGGTCAAAACAAATGCTTCATATGTAGGCTAGGTGTTGCAGGCCAGGCTTGCAACTGAGACTAGTACCTGCGACTAGGGTGGAGTCGTCATTTGCTTATCATCCGCAGCAAACTGTTTTTATGTCGTATATATTTAGGCCTAATCATTGTCTAAATTTAGCCTGCATTTGGCCTTGATTCACAGTGTAGCCTAGTGGATAGGCCTAGTTAGCATTTCAGAGAGAGCTACCCAGTCCAGGCCCACTGCCCAATCCCGAATTGATCTCTATCCCCTACCTTCTATCTCTTTCATAGAAAGTGGGCCTAGATTTTTAGAAGATTGGGTGTAAGCAGTATGTCAGAATATCCCCACTATAGAGCAGGGGAGTTCGAGAGGAAGGTAGGCTCTCCATTGTCCTATCTCACCTATCCAATCCTTTAAGATATAGTGACGAAGGGCTAGGGCAGGGATCAGCAAGTAGATTCAGCCCTGGGCTGATTTATTTTTAATTACAAATAGTTTGTCGAATGCAAATTGACCGCAAGAATCTCAAACAGATATATTTGACTAAAACCTAGTCATTGCTTACATTTGTATACGATCATGTCTCTATATTTTTAGTTGGAATAGTTGGGTAAAGATTTCCAAAATTAAAATCACTTGGAGCTGATTTCCTAGTGTTTTTAATTTGACAACGCTAAATAAGAATACTAGTTTGCTCAGACACTTGGGGCACCAAAAACCCCACCCGTGGGCCAAATTCGGCCTGTGGGCCCCCAGTTGGGAACCCTGGGCTAGGGGTTGATTTGGAATTGAAACACTCCTCTGTTTGTGGTTGTGTCCACTGCTAGGAGTGTGGTGTAACAGGCTTGTTGAGGCAGGTAGCTACCCCAGACAAGCTAGGGCTGTTCAGTGGAATGAAGCCCTAAGCCTATGTTTTTGTGTCTTGCACGTTCCAAGTGCACATAGTAGAATTCTCCTTCTTCCCTCATAGTTAGGCTTTTGTAACCAACTAGGCCAAGCCTACTTTCTAGCTAGGCTATAGCCTATTCATTGAAACTATGGAATTGAAAAGCGCCTCAGACAATGTCTCATCCTTATTGTAGTGTCAACTAAGCTAGGCCTAAATCCTTATGGTATTGTCTCAACTAGGCTATATCCTTAAGGTATTTTCTCAACTAGACTAGGCTATATCCTAGAGCTGACCACATTTTAGTCGACTGGTCATTTGTTTGGTCGATAGACTGTTGGTCGACCGAGATTTCTTTAATCGAGCAGTCGCAAAATATCTATATTTTTATTGGTGCACAAGACATCTGTCTGATTTGCACCTGTCTCAATGGACTAATCCATTGCAGAGGCCACAGGGATGGCACAGTCCATCACTCTAAGACATGTGATACTGAAATGTAATGTAAAAATAATGGTGCACACTAAAATCAATTTGATTACAAATGCACTTTCTCCCTCGATGGATAGGGTCGCTGTCCTCGGTTCTTAAATGTAATTTACAGTGCGTTGTATAATTGGTGCCTTTCCCTATGTTGCTATGTGCATAATAGTAAAGTTAACCAGCATACTGGGATTGAGAACAATGCAGCGGAGGCAGCTGCAGCAGAGATGAGGAAACAGCCCTTGCCTTAGCCTAATTGTCTAAGCAAATTTAGTAGAAAGGAAACCCCAACTTAATTAGGTCTGTAATCAATAGCCTAACTGGCTTTATAAATCATCCACATATACAGTATCTACAGAAGTTAGACAAATCTTGCTTCTGTTTTCTGTTTGAGTGTTTTTTTAATAGCCTACTGATTCTGTGAGCACCAAGCCTCATGCAACGGTAAAATGTCGGACAAAGCAATTTCACAGATTCGGCTGTTTTTAATCTTTGCTCTGCTGTAATAAAGGCTTTACAAAAATGTTTTGTTAGAACAGAGTGGTAGTACTTATTTATTTAGTGTTTACACTGTTCCAAACAGGCAGAAAAATAATACAGCACCTCTTTGTCACACATAATATGCACACAGCTCCTATACCCTCTTTTCTTGATCTCCTTCTTATTGTTATTACAATTATTATAAACATCATAATAATATGTAATGTCGTTGTCATTAGTAGGCTTTGTTTATTAGCCTTGTATATCCACCGAGCTGTAGGCCTCAGAGCGCGTCCTGTTTAGTCTTAACTTATTTACGCCTATATTTCCGTAAATAGGCTACTGTATAATTTGTTCATGCCATCACACAGCATACGAGACATTCATGCTTTGAAATGCAATCAAGCATTTTAGTTTTCAAATGAAATGACAAAGGGAATTTTGAATAATTTGCCTTAACAATAAATAAACCGCAATTCACAAATGCATGCAACTGTTTCTAGTCTGCTGTAATAAAGGCTTTATACTAGGGCTGGGCGATATGGAAAAAATATATCACAGTATTCTTTTCTTTTTTAAATGGACGGTATGACGTATTTGACAGTATTTTTAGTTTTTGAATAATAAAAGTTCTACGTTTTCTTTATGAGTAGTGCGTTATCCTGGGGTGGCAACACATAGACTCATTGAAATCACTTAGAATGTTTCTCCATTCTGATTCTTTTATACTGTTCAATTCAACTTCAACCAAAACAAATTTCAGCACTTTTATAATTTCTGCATTTCCTGCACTCAATTGCAGTGGTGGAAAAAGTACCCAATTGTCATACTTGAGTAAAAGTAAAGATACCTTAATAGAAAATGACTCAAGCGGAAGTCACCCAGTAAAATACTACTTGAGTAAAAGTCTAAAAGTATTTGGTTTTAAATATACTTAAGTATCAAAAGTAAATGCAATTGAGATAATGTACTTAAGTATCAAAGGTGAAAGTGTAAATAATTTCAAATTCCTTATATTAAGCAAACCAGATGCACCATTTTCTTTTTATTTACGAATAGCCAGGGGCACACTCGGACATAATTTACAAACAAAGCATTTATTCATGAGTCCTCCAGATCAGAGGTAGTAGATGATCAGGGATATTCTCTTGACAAGTGCGTGAATTGGACCATTATACTTTCCTGCTAAGCATTCAAAATGTAACGAGTACTTTTAGGTGTCAGGGAAAATGCATGGAGTGAGAAATACAGTATTTTCTTTATGAATGTAGTGAAGTAAAAGCTGTCAAAAAATAGTAAAGTACAGACACCAAAAAGAACGACGTAAGTAGTACTTGAAAGTATTTTTTTACTTAAGTACTTTACACCACTGCTCAATTAAGATAATTGCCACACTGCCACCAAGGGCTGCACGATATGGGTAAATCATCTAGGACTTATTTTTAACCAAATGTTGCAATTGCGATTTGACTTGCCAATTATCAAATTGTGTTGGTCACATGCATACAGCAGGTGTAGACGTTAGAGTGAAATGCTTACTTACGAGCCCCTAACTAACAATGCAGTTTCAAAGAATACAGATAAGAATAAGAGATCAAATTAACCAGTAATTAAAGAGCAGCAGTGAAATAGCAATAACGAGACTATATACCGGGGGGGAGGGGGGGGTATCGATATAGAGTCAATGTGCGGGGGCACCGGTTATTTGAGGTAGTATGTACATGTAGATAGATTTATTAAAGTGACTATGCATAGTTAACAACAGAGTAGCAGTGGTGTAAAGGGGGGTGGAGGGGCACTGCAAATAGTCTGGGTAGCCATTTGACTAGATGTTATGGTGTCTTATGGCTTGTGGTAGAAGCTGTTTGGAAACCTCTTGGACCTAGACTTGGCGCTCCGGTACCGCTTGCCTTGCGGTAGCAGAGAGCACAGTCTTTGACAATTTTTAGGGCCTTTCTCTGACACCGCCTGGTATAGAGGTCCAGGATGGCAGGAAGCTTGGCCCCAGTGATGTACTGGGCCATTCGCACTACCCTCTGTAGTGCCTTGCGGTCGGAGGCTGAGCAGTTGCCATACCAGGCAGTGATGCAACCAGCCAGGATGCTCTTTCGATGGTGCAGCTGTAGAACCTTTTGAGGATCTGAGGACCCATGCCAAATCTTTTCAGTCTCCTGAGTGAGAATAGGTATGTCGTGCCCTCTTCACGACTGTCTTGGTGTGCTTGGACCATGTTAGTTTGTTGGTGATGTGGGCACCATAGAACTTGAAGCTCCCAACCTGCTCCACTGCAGCCCCATCGATGAGAATGAGAGTGTGCTCGGTCCTCTTTTTCTTGTAGTCCACGATCATCCACAATCATCTCCTTAGTCCTGTTGTCCTGGCACCACGTGGCCAGGTCTCTGACCTCCCTATAGGCTGTCTCATCGTTGTTGGTGATCAGGTTTACCACTGTTGTGTCATCTGCAAATTTAGTGATGGTATTGGAGTCGTGCCTAGCCGTGCAGTCATGAGTGAACAGGGAGTACAGGAGGGAACTGAGCACACACCCCTGAGGGGCCACTGTGTTGAGAATCAGTGTTGTGGATGTATTGTTACCTACCCTTACCACCTGGGAGCGGCCTGTCAGGAAGTACAGGATCCAGTTGCAGAGGGATGTGTTTAGTCCCAGGGTCCTTAGCTTAGTGATGAGCTTTGAAGGCACTATGGTGTTGTACACTGAGCTGTAGTTGATGAATAGCATTCTCACATAGGTGTTCCTTTTGTCCTGGTGGGGAATTGCAGTGTGGGGTGCAATGGAGATTGCATCATCTGTGGATCTGTTGGGGTGGCAAATTGGTTTAGGTCTAGGGTTTCTGGGATGATGGTGTTGATGTGAGCCATGACCAGCCTTTCAAGGTACTTCATGGCTATAGATGTGAGTGCTACAAGTCGGTAGTCATTTAGGCAGGTTATCTTAGTGTTCTTGGGCACAGGGACTATGGTGGTCTGTTTAAAACATGTTGGTATTACAGACTCGGACAGGGAGAGCTTGAAAATGTCAGTGAGTCTACACAATCACTGGTATTATCAGTCTGTATTGGGTAGCTAAGTTTGCTCTTACTCAGTACATTTATTAGCCAGCTATTAGCATTAGCAGCTAACAATTAGCGTCACACAAGATTTAGGGCAACTTGCTAAGAAAATATAAACTAGCTCGTTTGCTGATGTAAGAAACACAAACTAATAGTGTCATTATAGAATGCCAGTGGGTTTATATTAAGAAGCAAAGTAAAAACAGCGTTGTTGACATCAACATTGTTGCATGTGCTGCATTGACCATGCACACTGAACGCAAGCGTCTCGTGGTTGAGGAACATCAAATGCTCTCCTTGAGCGACAGGGTGTGGCTAGGTCTGTCTGGAAAGTGGCACGGCGAGAAAGAGCGGAGAGAGATGACTCAGGTAGCGAAGTAAACTATAAAAATTGACATTAGACATGGCGTATCAAATTTAACAAACCTAACATTCAAATAACGCTATAGAAGGTAAATTAAAATCCCAAACCGGTCCCTGCATCAATAACGGTATATCATAAAATATGGTATACCGCCAAGCCCTACTTTATTTTTTGATTATTTTTAATTTTAATTTTAGAATAGTCTCTGGTATACTTATTTAGTGTGTCCACTGTTCGAAATTGTCATTAAAAAATAAAAAGAGAAATATTGTAATCTAACAGCAACTGTTTGGCACACAAAATCCTCCTATACCATCATTTTATAGGTGTATTGGATTTATTGATCTCCAGTACTTTTTCCACAACTTCCATAGATGACTTCCCCTTTCCCCCTGAGTAACCATTTCGAGTTTCTTTTTCACGTCCGCCACATCCATTTTGCTGTCACTTGTTCGGAGTTATAATTGTTATAAACAATTTATTGATGTGATTATGATAGGTTATAGGTCAGGCCCTATTGGTCACATGCATTCGCTGCTTACATTTTTCACGTAAAGAGAGCAAGGGTTGGGGGAATAGGCTATTTTTTTTCCCCCAAAAATGCGGGATTTCATAAACAACTTTTCAGTCAGAAACAATTAACAAACTACATGGCGTAAATGATTCAGCACGGACTGCGCAATAAACATTTTCTGTGCTGTGATGCCTTTTCGCTGCTGTAGAGAGGAGAGCGAGACAACGTGCACCAGTCACACAGGAACTCGCCGTCATTGTTTTGAACACAGTGTGAACACGTTCTTTCTTGAGTCATGTGTGTGTTTTATCGATTGGTCAAATGAACAGTACGACTCTTGGGCAACTAAGACTATTTTTAGTCGGGGACAGCCCTACCATATTTCTAGCTAGTGTGTGTATCAACTGGGCTATGTCCTTGTGTTTGGTTCATGCACTTTAGAGACTGCTACTGCCTCCTAAGTACATGAACTGAAAGACTGCACTGTTATGACTAGGAGTTACTTGCCTACTGTAGTCTTTGATGCACACTGTGCTTTGGCACTCTTCAACAATGTCCTCTATCATTCCCACGGGCCCTGTCCAGGAAACGACGGGAGAACAGAGCCACAGCCGCCGACATCTGGCTAGCATGTGCCTAGCAAAACACCACGACACAAAGGATCATAGAAAAGCTCATGAAATGTACAAGTATTTAAGTATTTGATGTAGTATTTAAGCTAGGTTATGTTCCAAGGGTTATGTCTACACGTGGGAAAAATTTGGGAAATTGTTTTGACCACAAAAAAAGACCATTAGATAGGTTTCCAGGTATGTGTGGGAAGTCTGTGCCATGCTAGCCTAAATGCCCACCCCAAGTTTTCACAGAGATTTCTGCCGACCGGCAACTTTCAAACTAATATGCCCATTTGAATGATTTTGACAGTTTCTGTACATTTTTGGGTTGAGCACTCTAGGCTTCATTATCGATCTGTGCGAGGCTTTAGCCTACTGCAAGTGAACTTCAAATGCAACACTGCTGGCACTCAAACCAGTTGTAGGATGACGCTATGCTAAGATTTATACGCGTGTTGTATTTTGGGAAATGTATGAATAGCCGCTTTGATTCCAAATGCCCTTTTACACTCTTCTTATCGAAGGGTAGGCTATTCAGAGTCGAGCTGCAGTTGTTGGCTCTGATCCATGGAAGAACAGGGGTTGTATTGAAGCTAACCAAAATATAGTCTAGGCTTGCAAATATATATATTTTTCTTTTCTTTTTTACAAACTGGCACCCATACAACATAAATTTGCACAGTGAGCATGTGTTAAGTCTACCATGGCTGTTAAATCTAATGTGGTTGCTACCTTTTCTCTCTCTTCCAGATACACAAAGCTGGGGTATGCAGGGAACACAGAGCCACAGTTTATTGTTCCGTCATGTGAGTATATGTGTCCAGACAATTCGCCTCGCATAGAGGGTAGGCCTAACTGTTGAACTTGAACTCAGCCAATGGTGTTTTTGTTTTTTAAATGTTGTGTTGCCTAGACCAAAGTAATTTTAAAGCTGGTCAAGCAGAGAGCTAACACGGTTCCAAAGTGAGAACACACATAGTATCCCTTACAAAGCTCTTTCATCAAACACAGCCTTAGTCTAATCGATTCTCTCTCTCTCTTTGTCGCACGGTCTCTCTCGCTCTCTTTCACATGCTCCCTCCCAGGTATTGCAATCAAAGAGTCAGCCAAGGTTGGATCAAGGACGGTCAAGGGGGTGGACGACCTGGACTTCTTCATTGGCGACGAGGGGATAGACAAGCCCAATTACGCCACAAAGGTACCGAACCTGTTGACTTGAAAAGGCCCACCCAATACAGTATATCAAAGCTCACATAAACCACAAACAAACCTGCCCAATGCCAACCATGACAGCAAAACATGACAGCCTAAAAGTAATTTGACCAATACAATGCACAAGCCCACCAATTGGAAGTTGTCATGTAAGGCGTGTCACGCGGCCTGCCGGGCGTGCCACGCGGCCTGCCGGGCGTGTCACGCGGCCTGCCGGGCGTGTCACGCGGCCTCCCGGGCGTGTCACGCGGCCTGCTGTGTGTTTAACAGATTCCTATTCCAAGGCAATATGGAAACTTCACGAGAGGCATCTGTCATAGCTAGTCACTAAGCCATGTGATGAATGTATGTTAGTGTCACTAAGCCATGCAGGCCTACGAATTGTATGTTATTGTATGCTGAACAATAAAAATCAGAAAACCAGTCCTTATCTGGTGTGATCACCATGTGTCTCTCTGCATGAGGCTGATCACCTTCGCAAAGAGTTGATCAGGCTTTTGATTGTGGCCTGTGGAATGTTGTCCCACTCCTCTTCAATGGCTGTGCGAAGTTGCTGGATATTGGTGTTAACTGGAACCCGCTGTTCTACACGTCGATCCAGAGCATCACAAACATGCTCATTGGGAGACATGTTTGGTGAGTATGCAGGTCATGGAAGAACTGAGACATTTTCAGCCACCAGAAATTGTGTACAGATCGTTGAGACATGGGGACATGCATTATCATGCTGAAACATGAGGTGATGGCGATGGATGAATGGCATAACAGTGGGCCTCAGGATCTCGTCACTGTATCTCTGTGCATTCAAATTGCCATAGATAAAATGCGATTGTGTTTGTTGTCCGTAGCTTATGCCTGCCCATGCATAACCCCACTGCCACCATGGGGCACTCTGTTCACATCAGCAAACTGCTGGCCCACACGATGCCATACACGTGGTCTGCAGTTCTGAGGCTGGTTGAACATACTGCCAGATTCTCTAAAACAATGTTGGAGGTGACTTATGGTAGAGAAATTAACATTACATTTTCTATCAACAGCTCTGGTGGACATTTTTGCAGTCAGCATGCCAATGGCACGCTCACTGAACTTGAGACATTGGTGGCGTTGTAACAACTGCACGTTATAGTGGCCTTTTATTGTCCCCAGCACACTGTGCACCTGTGTAATGGTCATGCTGTTTTTAATCAACTTCTTAATATGTCACAAGTATCAAGTGGAACGATTTATCTTTGCAAAGGAGAAATGCTCACTAACAGGGATGTAAACAAATTTGCGCACAACATTTTTGAGAAATTAGCATTTTGTGCATATGAAACATTTCTGAGATCTTTTATTTCAGCTCATGAAACATGGGACCAACTCAACTACATGTTGCGTTTTATATTTTCGTTCAGTGTACCTGGTTTGTCACTAGGTCATGTCCTAAATGTAAGTTGGTGTACTCAAGTTTCATTCAACCATGCACTAAAGTGTATGTTGGTTTACTTGGTGTCACTTAGTAATTTACTAGCCTTTGTGTTTGCCTGTGTGACTGACCTTTGACCTCTCGCCCACCAGTGGCCGATCCGTCACGGCATCGTGGAGGACTGGGACCTAATGGAGAGGTTCATGGAGCAGGTCATCTTCAAGTACCTGAGGGCAGAGCCTGAGGACCACTACTTCCTGTTGGTAAGAGGCCCATGGGCCAAATGGGACATTTACGGAATAGGAAGAAACCATATTGATGGATAGAGGGTAGGCTCTCTTTCCAACGTCATGGGAGAAACAAAAACCATCTGTACTGTGGAACTCAAGGGCCTAAGTTGTGCACCCGTGGTTTAAAAAAGTGATGTCATAAATGTCAACAGTCTTGAGGAAGCACGACTATATCGGCACTGTGAGCCATGTGAAATGGATCTTCTAGTGAAGGGAACTGAAACTAAATGTTTAAAACAGTCGGCCAAAATCTTTACATAATGAGCTTTATCTCATTCTCTGTGAAATGGGGTGCATTTAAAGCCAGTGTTTGTGATCCGTTAACACAAAGTTGACTATTCCTTAAAAGGTTGAAAATAGAGCCTATTTCAAAAGCACTTCTTAACTTAACCCTGACAGTTATAAATGCATTGCGAGGCTCTTAAAATGCATTGTAACTAAGACTTGTTCTGCAGGTTCAAAGCGAGGAGTTTTGCATGTAATTGAGGTGACGGTCATGGAATTTTGGATGACGTTTATTCACCTAAAATAGGTGAATAGAGGAAAAATGAAAAGAAATAAAGGTACTTATTCAAGAACGGTCAAGTGTAATGTATTACAAAAATAAAGCGAATTAGATGGAATAATTTGAAAAATGCTACATTTTTCTTGAATCTTCAACATGAAAATAATACATTATTTTTGGTATTTATTTAATCCAAAATTAAATCTAGAATCGGCTTCCTATTTTCGCAGAAAAGCATCCTTCACTCATGCTGCCAAGCATACCCTCGTAAAACAGACCATCAGCATGAATGAAGGATGATTTTCTGCGAAAATAGGAAGCCCCGACTTCGGCGATGTCAATTTACAAAATAGTCTCCAACACTCTACTCAACAAATTGGATGCAGTCTATCACAGTGCCATCCGTTTTGTCACCAAAGCCCCATACTACCCACCACTGCGATCTGTACGCTCTCGTTGGCTGGCCCTCGCTTCATACTCGTCACCAAACCCACTGGCTCGAGGTCATCTACAAGTCTCTGCTTGGTAAAGCCCCTCCTTATCTCAGCTCACTGGTCACCATAGCAGCACCCACCTGTAGCACACGCTCCAGCGGATATATCTCACTGGTCACTCCCAAAGCCAATTCTTCCTTTGGCTGCCTTTCCTTCCAGTTCTCTCCTGCCAATGACTGGAACGAACTGCAAAACTCACTGACGCTGAAGACTCATATCTCCCTCACTAGCTTTAAGCACCAGTTGTCAGAGCAGCTCACAGATCACTGCACCTGTACATAGCCCATCTGTAAATGGCCCATCCAACTACCTCATCCCCATATGGTATTTATTTATCTTTCTCCTTTGCACCCCACTATCTCTACTTGCATATTCAACATCGGCACATCTACCATTCCAGTGTTTTACTTGCTATATTGTAATTACTTCGCCACCATGGCCTATGTATTGCCTTCCCTCCCTTATCCTACCTCATTTGCACACACTGTATATAGACTTTTTCTACTGTATTATTGACTCTGTTTGTTTTTTCCATGTGTAACTCTGTGTTGTTATATGTGTCGAACTGCTTTGCTTTGCCTTGGCCAGGTCGCAGTGGTAAATGAGAACTTGTTCTCAACTAGCCCCCCTGGTTAAATAAAGGTTAAATAAATAAAAACATTGTTAACGAGTCCATGTTAACGCTGAAACGGACTCTAAAGCACGAATGCCCGGCCATCCGGTCTTCAATCAGCTGTTCATTCCACACGCTAAAATAATTAAAAGGTCATAACCGTCGGTTTTTCGGTAATTGTGCCAGCCCTAATTGAGTGTCCATGTGG
This sequence comes from Oncorhynchus masou masou, assembly GCF_036934945.1. Classification (NCBI taxonomy): domain Eukaryota; kingdom Metazoa; phylum Chordata; class Actinopteri; order Salmoniformes; family Salmonidae; genus Oncorhynchus; species Oncorhynchus masou. The sequence goes on along the minus strand of NC_088240.1, from coordinate 44,082,532 downwards.
TTGTTATTAAACCTGATGCGGGTTGGATTAGTGTGTCTGTGTGTGGAAGTCTTAACTCCCAGTACTGTGGTGTCCTCTTGCAGACAGAGCCTCCTCTGAACACACCAGAGAACAGAGAGTACACCGCAGAGATCATGTTTGAGTCCTTCAACGTCCCAGGGCTCTACATCGCAGTGCAGGTAAAGCTTAATCTCTGGGAACACAATTTTATCTAGCACACACTGCTGATATGCTGTTAAACTGTATAAAACACAGACTCCGTAACTGCCTCTGCCCTCTACTGTTTAATGTTGTGGTAAATGATGTGGTCAATGACATTGCGGACTTGCTGATGTAGGACACGACAGTGTTGTTTTACAATGGTGTCACATTGATGCTGTTTTCTCTGTCGTCGTTGTCCCCCCCCCTAGGCTGTCCTGGCACTGGCGGCCTCCTGGACATCCAGACAGGTAGGGGAGAGGACACTGACGGGGACGGTCATCGACAGTGGAGACGGAGTCACCCACGTTATCCCTGTGGTGAGTGGCACATCAGCTGACCTAAGGACAGCCTTCTCACACATGACAGAAAATACAGATATATTACAAACACAGTATAGGGAGAGAACTTTTTGTGATGGGGAGGTACAATCTGAACTGGTTTGTTTGTTCCATTACAAAGTGTTTGGATTCTGTGTGCCATACTGAACACAACCCTGGTTGTAGTGAAAGGCTACCTCACCTCAGCCAGACCTCTAATCATTCAAGTTGAGGTTCATGCGTGGCCTCATTTGCTTGTCTCCTTTCGTATTTTCTGAACTGATCTTAAAAAGACTGGATTGGTAAAAGCCAGGGAAAAGATTCATACTCTAGGTATGTTTTTTTTCTTTCTTGTCCATTTATTTTCAATCAGTGCAGATGATGGAGAGGAAACTATGAAGTAGGCCACTGTATACTTTCGACACAGACTTAGGTAAAGAAGGAATTTCCTGGCTAGAACACAAGTTGTGCAATGGTGATTTAGTCACCATTTTGGTTTTAAACTGCCCTGCAGGATGTACAAGCCACTGCTTATTCATGGTCATTCAAGTTTGGTAAAAGTATACAGTATATTCCCTCATAACCTTTTCACACTACTGAGCCAAAATTAAGCTGTACTGGCCTGGCTTTGTTACACATCCACCATATTTGCTGGAAACCATGCTGAAAAGGACAATGTGAAAATAAAATAGTAGTAGCAGTAGAATAATTTAAACATATATGCATCTACTTTGACCTATTTATTCTTATATGCTGTGACATCACCTTACTCCAAGCATTGTGAAGTCTGACTCGTCTGTCTTTGTGTTGCTATAGGCTGAGGGCTATGTCATCGGCAGCTGTATAAAGCACATTCCCATCGCTGGTCGTGACATCACCTACTTCACCCAGCAGCTTTTGAGGGAGCGGGAGGTGGGCATCCCCCCAGAGCAGTCCCTGGAGACAGCCAAGGCAGTCAAGGTAGGTTGCAGCGAACTCCATTTCCGAGCATCCACCACTCATCCTATTACTAACCACTGTACCGGTTCATAGTATAGTCAAGGAGCCAATCCTAGACCACATTTTCAACCCTAACTGTATCCCTGGTTCTCTGAGGCAAGTTTTCCCAGAATGTTGAATTCCTAATTGAAATGATCCTGTGTTGTCTTAGGGTATTTTCACACAGAAATTACATACCCTGTTGCAGTTCCATAGGCCAACAAAATACTGTATGTTTCGCTTTCACAAGAACGGTTTCGGGGACGATTTACAACACATTCTATATGGTATTAGCATACTAGCTTGGCTTGACTACAACAGGTCAAAAGTTCCATGCAAATCATGCTACTGCATCACAATACCTGTTACTCTGGTCCCGGACCAACCACTCTGGCAGAAGTCTCACTGTTTTGTCTTTCTGGCACTAGTCTACTAGTCCCATTTATTGGTTTTCAAATCATGTAGAGGGCTTGGGCTGTTGCACAATAGCAACTAAAGCTCATGTAAGTCAGTTTATAACATTCCATAATTGTTTACTCTGAGAGTTCCTCATAATGACATTGGCTGTGGCCACAGGGCCTAAAAAGTAATTCCAATTTCTATTACTAATAGGGATAGACCAAATGGGGCAGTTCCATGCAATCTTATAGCCATACTAGGGCTGGGCGATATGGTCAAAATATCATATCACGGTATTTATTAAAAAAATATATTAAAAAAAAATAGAATTGGACAGTATTTTATGTTTTTTTAACAAAAGTTCAACATGTGCTTTGAGTAGTGTGTAAACGTAGGGTGGCAAGACATACATTCTAAGTGATTTCAACAGGTCTTTCTCCATTCTGTTTTATACTGTTCAATTCGACTTCTCCCTAAATTAATTTACAGCAATTTCTGCATTTACAGCACTCATTTGAGATCATTTCCACACTGCTACATGATATGGGCAAACAATCCAGACCTTTTTTTAAACTAAGTGTTGCAATTGCAATTTGACTTCAATTTAGCGCAAAAACACTTGTGTGAACTATTTGAATCATGGAAATAGAAGGATTATTCAAATTCTATAGTTATTGTATAATAGTGGGCACTTTGTATACAGTGTTGTTTGACATGACAACAAATGAAAAGAGGAAGGCATGGCCAGGAGGAAGGCATGGCCAGCTGTTGAGAAATGCTTATTGAAATTTTCGATTATCATGGATTTATCAGTGGTGACTGTGTTACCTAGCCTCAGTGCAGTGGGCAGCTGGGAGGAGGTGCTTTGTTCTCCATGGACTTTACAGTGTCTCAACTTTTTGGAGTTAGAGCTTCAGGATGCAAATTTCTGCTTGAGAAAGCTAGCCTTTGCTTTCCTGACTGACTGAGTGTATTGGTTCCTGACTTCCCTGAACAGTTGCATATCACGGGGACTATTCGATGCTATTGCAGTCCGCCACAGGATGTTTTTGTGCTGGTCAAGGGCAGTCCGGTCTAGAGTGAACCAAGGGCTATATCTGTTCTTAGTTCTACATTTTTGAATGGGGCATGCTTATCTAAGATTGTGAGGAAATTACTTTTAAAGAATGACCAGGCATCCTCGACAGACGGGATGAGGTCAACAGCGGAGGTGTATTTGGAGGGCAAGATGGTCAGGATAATGTCTATGAGGGTGCCAATGTTTACGGATTTAGGGTTGTACCTGGTGGGTTCCTTGATGATTTGTGTGAGATTGAGGGCATCTAGCTTAGATTGTAGGACTGCCGGGGTGTTAAGCATATCCCAGTTTAGGTCACCTAACAGAACGAACTCTGAAGCTAGATGGGGGGAGTTCAATTCACAAATGGTGTCCAGGGCACAGCTGGGAACGGAGGGGGGGGGGGTCGATAGCAGGCGGAAACAGTGAGAGACTTATTTCTGGAGAGGTTAATTTTTAAAATTACAAGTTTGAACTGTTTGGGTATAGACTTGGAAAGTATGACAGAACTTTGCTGGCTATCTCTGCAGTAGATTGCAACTCCTCCCCCTTTGGCAGTTCTATCTTAACGGAAAATGTTGTCGTTGGCTATGGAAATCTCAGAATTGTTGGTGGTCTTCCTAAGCCAGGATTCAGACACGGCAAGGACATCAGGGTTGGCCGAGTGTACTAAAGCAGTGAGTAAAACAAACTTCGGGAGGAGGCTTCTGATGTTGACATGCATGAAACCAAGGCTTTTTCGATCACAGAAGTCAACAAATGAGGGTGCCTGGGGACACGCAGGACCTGGGTTTACCTCCACATCACCCGAGGAACAGCGGAGGAGTAGGATGAGAGTACGGCTAAAGGCGATCAAAACTGGTCGCCTAGAGCGTTGGCAACAGAATAAAAGGAGCAGATTTCTAGGCGTGGTAGAATATATTCAGGGCATAATGTGCAGACAGGGGTATGGTGGGGTGCGGGTACAGCGGAGGTAAGCCCAGGCACTGAGTGATGATAAGAGGCCGTATCTCTGGATAAGCTGGTTATAATGGGTGAGGTCACCGCATGTGTGGGAGGTGGGACAAAGGAGGTATCAGAAGTATAATGAGTGGAACTAGGGGCTCCATTGTAAACCTAAACAATGATAATTAACCTAAACAACAGTATACAAGGCATATTGACATGAGAGAGATGAGAGAGACATACAGCGAGGCATAAAGTAATCTCAGGTGTTGATTTGGAGAGCTAGCTAAGACAACAACGGGTGAGACAACAACAGCTAATCAGCTAAAACAACAACAGGTGAAATGGCGATGAATGGGCGGAGAGGGTCGGTTAACTACACACAGGGCCTGAGTTCGCGGCTGGAGACGAAAGATAAACAAAAAAATAAACAGAATGGATTAATGGACAGTCCAGCAGGCATCAGCTATGTAGCCAAGTGATCATAGGGTCCAGGGGGCAGCAATAGATGGAACAGGGAAGCCGCGGAGTAGTCGCTACTATGCTAGCACGCGGGCAACACAGCTCTTAAATTTAGTAGCCCGGGGCTAGAAGAAGCGTCTGCTCCGACGGAGGCTGGTTGAAGGCACAGCAGATGGAGTATTCGTCGGCAGACCAGTCGTGGTGGTGCGGCGGGGCGCCATGTTAACTAAGGATCCAAGCCAGATGGTGAAAGAGGTGTTGTAGTAATTTAGTTTTCTAGCCAGGAGATGCGCCTGGCTCACGGCGAACTGGTGCTAGCTTCGGGGCAGGGGCATTAGCCACTATAGCCACTCGGTAGCAGCGGTGATCCGGTGCCAAGGTCCAAAGCTTACGGCAAGGATCCGGTGGAGTAGTGTGTTCTAGCCATGTTGGAGTCCAGGTGAACAACTGAGTAGGCCGAGAGTTGGGCCTCAGGGATAGCTTCGGTACTGGGTAACTCGGTGGGTGCTAGCTAGCTGTAAAGATCAGGAGAAATGGTCCAGGGATTACGGCAGGAATCCTGCGTTGTAGTGGAGAGACAGTCCGTTACTGGTAGGCTGGCGAGTATTATCCAGGCTAAAAAAATAAAAAGTAAAAATAAAAAAGGGCTAGTATCTGTGCATAAGGTAAAGGCCGCTAGCAGTGGCTAACAATGACTAAATAGCTTGTAGCTAATTAGCTGGTTAGCTTCTGATGGCTAGGTGGTTCTTTCTATAAGGTCTAAAAATTAAAAATAATAGCGGTATCACACTGGGTAAGGCAGGTTACCGGAAGGTATAATTGAACGAAAATGGAGAATAGATTGAAAATAAAATTGAAATATATATATACAAAAAAATAAAAAAGTACACGAGAGAACGAACAAAACACGTCTGCACTGCTACGCCATTTTGGAAACAGTCGTCTTGTCAATGTCTTAGACACTACAATTAAATGTGCTGCTTTGTTTGTGGATCTGTCAACAGCATTTGATACTGTTTATATTGATTAAGTTGTCCTCGATATGCCTGAGCTCTGACACCTATTTATGGTTTCATGATTACCTTAGTGGCAGAACTCAGACCATTGTGAATGATTGGGTTAAGTACAAATGTCTTGAAATATGTAAATGTGTTCCACAGGGGTCGATACCAGGACCTGTTCTTTTCACTATTTATAGTCAATTTGTTACATTTTTTAGATTTAATCTATATGCAGATGATCCTATTATGTACGCAATTACCCTGACTGCTGACCTGGCTGTGACATGGCTACAGTCTGATTTTGCTGTTGTGCAGGAAGCCCTTACAGATTTTAAAACTCGTGCTTAATAGAGTACCACAGTATGAGTCGTAATACCCATAAAACCTAGCAGTCAAACTAGGAAATGGTTCCAGTCGTTTTTCCACAATTCATTTTGTTAAGAAAAGTTACCTTGTCCGTGAGAGATTTACAGGGTATGGTACTTTGTGAAAACGGTGCCGACAGAGAGGGCTGCCTCGCTTCTTGCTCTTAGGAAACTTTGCAGTATTTTGTTTTTTATTAATATGTATTATTTATTACATTGTTAGCCCAGAAAATATTTTGTGTTAGTACATACAGCCGTGAAGAACTATTAGATATCAGAGCGGTGGTAACTCATCAGCACTACCAGCATCACGACCAGGAATACGACTTTCCCGATGCAGATCCTTTGTTTGCACCCCCCAGGGCAATTGAACTGATTCCAGAAGCCGACCCAAAACAACACCGGCAAAGGAGAGGTACTCGGGGTTTTCCTTGAGTCCAATTTAGGAGGTGCACACACCACCCGCCGCTTCCGAGTATATTACTCGCTAATGTTCCGTCTCTGGATAATAAAGTTGATGAGCTCAGAGCGTGGGTCTCTTTCCAGAGAGACATCAGGGATTGTAACATACTCTGCGTCACGGAAACACGACTTTCTCGGATATAATGCCTGAATCGATCCAGCCAGCTAAATTCTCAGTTCATGGCGTAGACAGGAATAAATATCTCTGGGAAGAAGGATGGGGTGTATGTTTAATGATTAACGACTCATGATGTAAGAATGCTGTTCATTGACTATACAGTGGTTATTCCTTTAAAAGTTGTCATACTGCGGCACAGCTTGCGGAGTGCCACAGAATTCTATGGCACGTTATTTAAGTGTCAGCCATTGTTGCCATTAATGCTTGTTAATGCTAGTTTGACCATCAGAGGGCATCTTTGAAGTTAAGTTATTGATATAACATGAGCTGTAGACCCAAGAGTCCTGTTTACTGTACAGTAGGTGTTTTAGTATAACTTACTAATTGGCATACAGGCCATACAGGCCAACATACTGAAGCACCATGACCAGGATCTCTATTCATTTAAGTGAGCAGATTGGGGCTTTCAGGGGGAATGGAAAATCTACTGTTAGATTGGGGAATATGTAGCTGAGATGTACAGCAGTTAAAATAAATAGCTGCATTATGAAAGATTATTTTTAACATTTTATTAACGAAAGCATAAAGATGTTAAAGCACATAATGCGCAGTATTTTTTCATCAGGCATTTTGCGGTTGCATGAGGTTTGGAGTTAGAAATGTAAAACTTTAGAGTAATTAATACACTACTGTAAATAAACACAGCATCTACAGTGGTACAAATATGTTATTGAATTAAAAAAAAAATCAATGTTACACTAACAAGTGGTTGCCATGGTGAATGATCCAATAGTAATTGGTATAACTCCGTGGGGCGACGCACAATTGGCCTAGCATTGTCCGGGTTAGGGACGGTCTGGCCGTGAGGGATATCCTTGTCTCCTCGTGCATTAGCGACTCTTGTGGCGGGCCGGGTGCAGTGCACGCTAACCAGGTCGCCAGGTGCACGGTGTTTCCGACACAGTGGTGCGGCTGTCTTCCAGGTTGGATGGGCGCTGTGTTAAGAAGCAGTGTGGCTTAGTTGGGTTGTGTTTCGGAGGCTTTCGACCTTCGTCTCTCCCGAGCCCGTACGGGAGTTGTAGCGATGAGACAAGATAGTAACTACTAACAATTGGATACCACGAAATTGGGGTAAAATTCAAAAATTATTATAATAATTGGTATAACACGACTCTCAGAACTCAGAAAATTTAAATACTTGCAGATGAATAAAATGGCCCTGGATGTCTAATTCAATTTGAAGGATTCTAAATTAATATCTAAGGACAAATCTGGTCTGTGAGAATATGTAATAGATTAGCGTTCTAACTCACCCTTGTGATAGTGTGGTGGAATGACCAAATACCACCATCTACCACTAACGGTCATGGCATAAGCTCAAAACGTTTAAAGGAAGAACCACTGTCGCTCAGCATTCAACACCATAGTACCCTCCAAGCTCATCAATAAGCTTGAGGCCCTGGGACTGAACCCCGCCATCTGCAACTGGGTCCTGGACTTCCTGACTGGCCTCCCCCAGGTGGTGAAGGTAGGAAATACCTCCACTTTGCTGATCCTCAACACTGTGGCCCCACAAGGGTGTGTGCTCGGTCCTCTCCTGTACTCCATGTTCACCCATGACTGTGTGGCCAAGCATGCCTTCAACTCAATCATCAAGTTTGCAGATGACACAACAGTACTAGGCTTGATTACCAACAATGACGAGACAGCCTACTGGGATGAGGTAAGGGCTCTGGGAGTGTTGTGCCAGGAAAATAACATCTCACTCGATGTCAACAAAACAAATGTGATGGACTTCAGGAAACAGCAGAGGGAGTACGCCCCTATCCACATCGACGGGACAGCAGTGGAGAAGGTGGAAAGCTTCAAGTTCCCCGGCGTACAGATCACTGACAAACGGAAATGGTCCACTCACACAGACAGTGTTTTGAAGAAGGCGCAACAGCGCCTCTTCAACCTCAGGAGGCTGAAGAAATTTGGCTTGTCAGCTAAAACCTGCACAAACTCCTTACAGATGCACACCCGAGCATCCCGTTGGGCTCTATCACAGCTTGGTACGGCAACTGCACCACCTGCAAACGCAGAGTTCTCCAGAGGGTGGTGCGGTCTGTCCAACGCATCATTGGGGGCAAACTACCTGCCCTCCAGGACACCTACAGCACCTGATGTCACAGGAAGGCCAAAAAATATCATCAAGGACAACCACTCAAGCCACTGTCTGTTCACCCCGCTATCATCCAGAAGGCGAGGTCAGTACAGGTGCTTCAAAGCTGAGCCCGAGAGACTGAAAAACAGCTTCTATCTCAAGGCCATCAGACTGTTAAATAGCCATCACTAGCATATTAGAGGCTGCTGCCTATAAACATAGATTTAGAATCGCCGGCCACTTTAATAAATGGAAAACTAGTCACTTTAATAATGTCTACATATCTTGCATTACCTATCATATGTATATACTGTATCCTATACTATTTTACTGTATCTTATTCTATGTCGTGTTGACATTGCTCGTCCATATACTTTTATATTATTAATTCCATTCCTTTACTAGATGTGTGTGTATTGGGTATATGTTGTGTAATTGTAAGATATTGCTGCACTACTCCTCGGATGGTGCTATAATCGAGTCCATGCGTACAAATACCTTAGTATTTGAATTGTCAAAAAACATACAACTGAGCTTGTTAAGAAACTGTTTTAAATTATTTATTTTTTACAGAAGCAGATCTTGTCTCTCTTTAGTCAGCTGCACAATCTCTCTTTAGTTGACTGCACAATCTTTCTACCTGTTGATTATGGTGATACTATTTATCAAAGTGCAGCCGCCTCTACTCTTAAACCCTTGGATGCCGTTGGAGGAATTGGTGCCTCTAGGTAAATTCAGACGGCTGTAACGTGACCTTTCTACTGAAGAATGTTTTGTTTTTTTATATAATTGTATTTTGCTTTTCGTGTATTGTTGTGTAGTTTAATGTGTTGTTTTGTATTTTTACGGGTATTGTGGTGCTGTACAGGGCTCATCTGGAAAATAGACCTTGATCTCAACATTGTCTCCCTGTCAAAATAAAGGTTAAATATATTGTGACTGTATGAAGGTATGCGCCCCAACCGCATTCCTCTATCAACCACCAGCCACCACTCACACAGTTAAGATTTGGTCACTGTTTGCACTTAAAGTTGGGAGGTTGACTGAGTATATGAATAGTGCTAGCACACCTCACAATGTTTTATGAAATGTAAATAAAGAAAATACTAAACCAAGATGTCTTAAAGAGGATGTGAAATGTTCACTTTGCCTGTAGTGTGTTGACTTCAACACTAGGTGGAACCCTTATTCCACCGTAAAGTTTCATACCTCAACGCAAAGAACAACATCACTTGATATTCAAACTGCTCTTTTGTGAAGAAGTTTGAAACGTGGGATACATAGATGTGGTTCTGATTTTGATTGTTTTGTTCGGTTTACAATTCAAGATAGACCGCTTGACTCCCCTGGTGTTTCTTAGGGTGTGCTGTTCCCATTAAACCCATGCTTGTAATTGCTGCTCGTTTTTACCAGAATCCATTGTGATTCACTTCGCTTCCTTTGATCCAAAGCAGTAAATGTTTATTGGAAGACTCATCTAAAATCCTTGTTGGCCCTTGTGTTGAAGATAATTGTTTTTCACCACGAGACAAACACTTATCAGGCTTTTCATCCTACGGAGAATTGACTACTGACTGCAATTGGTAGCTTGATTTGTATTCAGTGTTCTTGCTCTTGGAAGGGAGCTATCCAATCATTTGCGTTCATATCTACCACAACGTATGTTATGGAGAATTATGTGGAGTCCTGGGTTTTTTGACCAAATTATTTAGAACGTAATTAAGGCCAAACTCATGTGGGTCTTAACAAGGCTGAAATCATGTAGGTTCTTAATCAGCAACAGCTTAATCGAGGAAGAAAAGTCACTGGTCTCAGGATTTAACCAATATGTTTTTACCTCCCTGAGTTGATTTGATCATCAAGATAAATACTCAAACTTAAAACGATAAATAACTATTGAACTTTTTAAAACTTTCAGTTCTGCTCTGTAAGACCACACTGGTTCTACATGATGTAACATGCAGTGAGCTCCAAAGTATTAGGACAGTGACACATTTTTTTGTGTTTTGGCTCTGTACTCGATTTGATATTATACAATGACTATGAGGTTGAAGTGCAGATTATCCGCTTTCATTTGAGAGTATTTTCATCCATATCATGTGAACCATTTAAAAATTACATCACTTTCTGTACATATTCCCTGCATTTTAGGGGACCAAAAGTATTGTGACAAATGCATTTATGTGTATTAAAAGTAGTAAAAAGTTAAGTATTTGGTCTGAGATTCATAGTTCCCCTATTGTAATGGTGAGAGGTTAGCATGTCTTGGGGTATGATATTTTTGCGTCTGACTTTCTCACTGAACATTATTCACGATTCATTCAGGACTATCCGTAATCATAGTAGCATCCACATTTTAATGTCAAAGTGTTTAATATTATATTCTTATTTGCATTAAAAGTGGCACAATACATTTTTTACCATTCATTTCTGAGAAGCAACCAACACAAACGGCAAATACATCGAAGTTTGTGTACTAGGATTATGGGACCAAGAAATACACTTTTGACTACTTTAAATACACAAATAACTGAATTTACATTTACATTTACATTTAAGTCATTTGGCAGACGCTCTTATCCAGAGCGACTTACAAATTGGTGAATTCACCTTATGACATCCAGTGGAACAGCCACTTTACTTATGGTTCCCTAAAATGGGGGGGATTAACAAAAAGGGCTGTAATTTCTAAACAGTTCACCCTATATGGATGAAAATACCCTCACATTTAAAGCTGTATCCTTTCAAATCCAATGTCGCCAGTTACACTGTAGTTAAGCATCCACTCACGCTTTGTCTTCCATGTCTTTTTAAACCAGGAGCGGTTCAGCTACGTGTGTCCGGACCTAGTGAAAGAGTTCAGCAAGTACGACACGGACGGCTCCAAGTGGATCAAGCAGTACACCGGCATAAACAACATCAGCAAGAAGGAGTTCACTGTCGACGTAGGCTACGAGCGCTTCCTCGGCCCTGAGATTTTCTTCCACCCAGAGGTTAGCAGTGAGCACTTTGCTATTTAAACGGCTGCATAGCGAGAGGTTTGCACTCTGCTAATTACCTAGCATACTATGATTGGGAGATGTTCCTCTTCAGTGCCATCCTACATTAGCATAATGTTAGCAGAACTCTGACCCCCAGGTCTCTAGGTTAGAGTAGCTTAAAATGAGTGGTTCGGACCATCATAAGTAGGGTACTACCACACTGAAAGCACAGATTACCTATAAATACAAACTACAGCCAGGAGATGAGTTGTGCAGTTAAGGGCTGCAGAGGCCAGAGTGGATGATGGATAAAGACGTCTTTAAAATGGTTAAGATGTTATTTTAAGGTTACACTATGCAGAAATGGCTCCGCCATTTCCTAGTTGCTAAAACTCTAGTAGGTTGCCTAATTTCACTTTATGTGACAAAATAAGCTAGTATAGTGTAGAGAATCATTGTACCGTCTAAACCGCTGTGAAATATATTTTCCATAACCAAAAATATGGTTTCAGCTGTTTTGAATCTGGTGTACAAACCCAAAAGTAAAAGATAAACTTAAGAACGGGAAGCATAGAAATAGGACAGGTCTTCTGCTTCTTAGGCTTGCTTTCAGGTAGAATGATAGATCTATAACTCACATTGCTTTGTGAATTTGGTCAGGTCGACCAAAAAGTTACATATTGCCACTTTAAGATATTTATCTGTCAACATAGGCATGTACACACTTTTAAACTTTCTCTCACACTCTTCTTCCTCACAATCCACCAGTTTGCCAATCCTGACTTCACCCAGCCCATCTCTGAAGTTGTGGACGAGGTTATCCAGAACTGCCCCATTGATGTCAGACGTCCCCTTTACAAGGTAATCATATCCCTGAACTACATGGATATTGGTTTAAAAACCACATCCAATTAATATCCAATCAGCCCTTTGGGTTTGACTTGTACAGACTTCTCAGGTTCTCTGGGCCCTTTCAATATTGTGTGTATGCGTGTGGTGTGTGTGCTCGAGTTGAACCCTGTTTTGTGTGTTAGGGCATGTGTTAACCAATCTTAACTAGACACACTGTGTTCTTCTCCAGAACATTGTATTGTCGGGCGGCTCCACCATGTTCAGGGACTTTGGGCGGCGCCTGCAGAGGGACCTGAAGAGGACGGTGGACGCCAGGCTGAAGATGAGCGAGGAGCTGAGCGGGGGCAAGCTCAAGGTGAGAGCAGTCTCTAGTCATGGTGATCTTACTATAGTTGTCTCTTTAGCCTAATAATAGTGGTCCCCACGAGCTGCTCCTGTTATTTTTCCTGTATTTTTTTATCTTCGTTGTAACCAGCTATAGTTTTGGCAGAGCATTAGGTTAATGTAGGAGGTGAGAAATGTAAGATCTTTATTTGTGTTGTTTGCTTTTGCCCCCTCAGCCCAAACCAATTGATGTGCAAGTCATCACTCATCATATGCAGAGATATGCAGTGTGGTTCGGAGGATCCATGTTAGCCTCAACTGTAAGTTTCACAAATCCGTTGCGCCGTCCTGTAGGGAGAAACTACAACTAAAATTGTGGAAATTAGTATTAGTTGTTCTATGGCACACATTTCCTGTTATAAGGAAACCTCTTACTTGGCACATAGTAAAGCAACTTAATGATTGAAAATGTCATTCAGAAAATGTTATTTTATATGCCATCTGCAAAACTTGCCTACCTAAAAATGTAGTAGTGCTGAAAGGTTACTGTCAGCACTTTAGCTGAATTTCAGTGATTTGCATTGTCAGCATGATTACTGCCATGTCGTGCTTACTTTACAACAGGAACTCTGGGACTGTGTGATGTGCCTGTGAAGTGGGTTGTCATCAGCGTGAGATTTTACAGCATAGCATTACAGACTTTTAGTCTTAGGTTGTCCAGGGCATCATTTATTTGTTTCTGTTTTATGACATGTCCTTTTTGGTTTGTATGGTTGAGATGCGCATCTGAAACATGTTTTTAAGATGGAAAAAAAGGAGGGAGCCTCTGCACAGCAGTGTGTCGAGTTCCAGGTGCTGGTTTTGACAGGAACAAGTAGTATTCAAAAACAAGCGTCATAACCGCACACAAAGGTTGTTTATGTTTTCATTTGTTTGTCTTCTATTCAAATATGCCAAATATCAACACATTGCTTTCTCTTTTTTAGCCTGAGTTCTACCAGGTATGCCACACCAAAAAGGACTATGAGGAGATTGGACCTAGCATCTGTCGCCACAACCCCGTGTTCGGAGTCATGTCTTAACTGTGGCCCTCCAACATCCTAATGGTTAGACCGGGTGGGGTCGGTAGGGTTGGGTTGGGAAGGGAGACAGTGGGTCAGGGGTGGTGAGTTTGTGCTTTTTGATTGCTTGTTCACTCTGGATGTACAGAACGAGAGGCGATACAGAGGTTTTTTTTGTTTGTTTTTTAATGAGAAAAAAAGAAACAGTCCGGCTGGAAAATGTATTGTGAATGTTCCTTTTTTTGTTTTGTTTTTGTTTTCCAAAATGAGGGAAATATGGTTTCTAAACCAAAACAATAAAAGATCATTTCCGGATCTGTCAAGCAACATGCAGAAAGCTAAACGATGATGGTAAGGATGGTGGTGGTTGATGTAATGATGATGACAACAACATTGATGATAATAAAATCAGAAGTCATAAAACATTATTTATGTTTAAAGAACTTGAGTCCGAGCGATATCTGACGACTCGAAGATATCGTTGATCATGCCAAGGTTATAGAACATATAAATGTCTTCTTTATGTTCCATTTAATTTTTCTGCTTCAAATGCACTTCACTTTGTGTATCACAGCAAGAGCTTGTTTATATTTCGTAAAGGTTTTTTATATGTAAAACTTGGGAAATTGGGGAAAGTTTTTATTGCATACCAGTATCAGCAAGTGACTGTTTTTAACCCACAATGCAGCTTTGATACGCAGTATTTTCTTAAGTTAGAAAACTGAAATGTTTCTCCCTGAAATCATTCCCCCATTGTCTGTCCTTGCTATTCTCCCTTTAATTCTACATTAACATGCCTTCGCTTTCACTTTCGACCATGCCAGATTTCCCTCTTCTATGTCTTAGCGAAAGAAAATAAAACGATTCATGAAATAATAACAATGAAATTGAAAGAGCGTGACTGTCGGACCAGTATTGTTAGCCTAGATTTGTTTTCAAATTAAATACCAAATAAATTTAAAAAATGGGATTTGTTTATTTAATACCTCGCAACATTCCAATGAAGGCTCAGATTTGTTTCTTAAGTGGGCTATCGTTTTTTTTCATGATTAGCATTTTTATTGAGATTTCAAACAGAAATTTAACAGCACGGGCAGCAAACGCAGTCAACACCCTACAGTGTCATAAAAATCTCCAGCCTATGAACAAAAAGCGAAAAGACTGGAATATATCAATTTTTGACTGGGTTCTTGTTTGCTGCGTCTCAAATTGTGTCCAGTGCGATGTCACTGGACATCTAGCATATATTTTAAGATTATATTTTTAAATAGTTGATGGAAATCGATGCTTTGTTTTAGTGTGGGATGTGACTGACATGCAAAACAAAGTCTTTAGACTTTTGTAGTTTTACCCATAAGTCAATCTTTTCATTGGAGCCATTGAGTTGTCATTTGCGAGGGATCCTTGAGAAATGTCACATTAGCATGTATTGCCCTGTCCCATTCTGTCTTGCGGTCTGAGCTCTAAGCACTGCCAAATGTGTGACATGTTGCTGAGTACAAAACACTTTGGGTTTGTCACTGGCATGAAGTCTCACAGGTCGAGTGCAAAATGATCTAGGGAAATGCGCTGCCACACCCTCGCACCCCGGAAATGTTTTATAACATGCATTGAGAGACTGCAAGACAGGAGAATGGGATAAGGCTTGTTTCTCCATCAAGAATACTCCATCAGGAAGTGATATCAAACAGAGAACAGGTGATGATGCCGGCATTAGGCCATGGCCACATTGGGATTTCGTGTTGAAGAATTTGAGGGAGCCCATGTTTTTTTCTAATGGGAGTCATCCGTTGCCGGACAACCAAGATTATTGTCTGAAGATGAAGAAACCCACAAACGATTCGTCTTTTCGTGCGAACTTGTCAGAAGAAAGTAAGGATGAGTTGTACTTTTGAATATACAATTGAATCTGTGTTCATTAATCTCAGTGTGGCTGTGGCCTTAGGCCAGAGACACACTGAGATGCATGAGCACTTAGTTGAAGTCGGAAGTTTACATACACTTAGGTTGGAGTCATTAAAACTCGCTTTTCAACCACTCCACACATTTCTTGTTAACAAACTATAGTTTTGGCAAGTCGGTTAGGACATCTACTTTGGGCATGACACAAGTCATTTTTCCAACATTTGTTTACATACTTTATTTCACGATTATTTCACTTCTAATTCACTGTATCACAATTCCAGTGGGTCAGAAGTGTACATACACTACTTTGACAGTACCTTTAAACAACTTGGAAAATTACAGAAAATGTTATGGCTTTAGAAGCTTCTGATTGGCTAATTGACATCATTTGATTCAATTGGAGGTGTACCTTTGGATGTATTTCAAGGCCTACCTTCCAACTCGGTGCCTCTTTGCTTGACATGAAAAAATCAAAAGAAATCAGCCAAGACCTCAGAAAGAAAATTGTAGACATCCACAAATCTGGTTCATCCTTGGGAGCAATTTCCAAATGCCTGAAGGTACCACGTTCATCTGTACAAACAATAGTATGCAAGTATATACACCATGGGCCCACGCAGCCGTCATACCACTCCGGAAGGAGATGCGTTTTGTCTCCTAAAGATGAACAGACTTTGGTGCGAAAAGTGCAAATCAATCCCAGAACAACACAAAGGACCTTGTGAAGCTGCTGGATGAAACGAGGACAAAATGATCTATATCCACAGTAAAACGAGTCCTATATCGACGTAACCTGAAAGGCCGATCAGCAAGGAAGAAGCCACTGCTCCAAAACCACCATTAAAAAAAGCCAGAATACAGTTTGCAACTGCACATGAGGACAAAGATCGTACTTGTTGGAGAAATGTCCTCTGGTCTGATGAAACAAAAATAGAACTGTTTGGCCATAATGACCATCGTTATGTTTGAAGGAAAAAGGGGGAGGCTTGCAAGCCGAAGATCACCATCCCAACTGTGAAGCACGGGTGGCATCATCATGTTGTGGGGGTGCTTTGCTGCAGGAGGGACTGGTGCACTTCACAAAATAGATGGCATCATGAGAAAAGTAAAATTACGTGGATACGTTGAAGCAACATCTCAAGACATCACTCAGGAAGTTAAAGCTTGGTCGCAAATGGGTCTTCCAAATGGAAAATGACCCCAAGCATACTTCCAAAGTTGTGGCAAAATGGCTTAAGAACAACAAAGTCAAGGTAACGGAGTGGCCATCACAAAGCCCTGACCTCAATCCCTTAGAAAATTTGTGGGCAGAACTGAAAAAGTGTGTGCGAGGAAGGAGGCCTACAAACCTGGCTCAGTTACACAGGCTCTGTCAGGAGGAATGGGCCCAAATTCACCCAACTTATTGTGGGAAGCTTGTGAAAGGCTACCCGAAACGTCTGACCCACTGGGAATGTGATGAAATACATACAAGCTGACATAAATCATTCTCTCTACTATTATTCTTACATGTCACATTCTTAAAATAAAGTGGTGATCTTAACTGACCTAAGACAGGGAATTTGTACTACGATTAAATGTCAGGACTTGTGAAAAAGTTTAAGAGTTTAAATGTATTTGTCTAAGGTGTATGTAAACATCCAACTTCAACTGTATATGAGGTACATCATTGTCATTTTTTTCTGTCAAAAGTACAACTCCAGTCAACTATTTTCTTCCGAGTTGCATCAGCTTAAAAAAGGAACTGTTTGTGCTATTTTTGTCGGACGTTCATCTCCGTTGAATTCCATTTTTTGCTGACTGCTTGAGGAGAACTTTTTCCTACCTGATGGCTATTTCTGTCCTTCAAGAGAATCAAAACCACCATAAACTATCAGTGTCTGTGTGTACGTGAATGCATAGCCCTTTGGCGAAGGACAATATGGAACCAGACCACTTACACGCAAGTGGACTGGAGGAGATTGGAGACTGCAGGGTTCTTTTGGTGATGTCCACTCAGAGCAAATGAGTGCCTAATTAGTCACTTAGGCAAGGTAGTTGGTCTTGATCTCCACTTATTTTGCTTGTCTAAGGGGAAAATACATGGTGCGCCACTTTGTTAAAAAAAGATTCTGCTCTAATGTAAGATACCTTCGACACAGGCAAATTACACCACAATTCAAAGTAGAAACTCACTGTCAGCTCTCATGCATTAGTCCTGAAAACCAAATCAGAGCTAACTTGAGCATGAGCCTGTTCTTCACCAATGAAAATGGTTTGGAAAAGAAATCATTGCTGTTCAAGAGACCCATAACTGGTTGTAGTAATTACAAGGAAAATGATGAAGGGAATGCAGGATTTCAGTAGCACTTTACATAAATCTATTTATTCCTAGCTGTAATATAAAGCGTTACCAGAATTTCCTTGGCTATCTCACTCCAAGTCTTGCTCACCAACCATACACACCTGGAAACCTGGCAAGGGAGACTGAAACTACCCCAAAGGGCAGGGTTTTCAGGATATTTCTAGGTTTTAGCGTTAGGGTAACGGCCCCAATTACACCTGTGAAAGGCTCGTAAGTGCTTCAGTTTCACTTGGTCGGCACCTAGGTCCTCATCGGCCAATGAATTTAGAAAAATAAACATGAGCATTCGGATTCCCCCAACACTGTAGCAGGACAAATAGAGAGTGAGCTGGGAAACGATAGCCTCATTTATATGGAGAAGAGGTTTCTTCTTTGAGCACAGGTAATAGGTTCCTGCTAGAAAAAAAAGGAGCCTACCTATTCAAACAGCCTTATTTTGCAAACAGAAAATCAATTTTGGTGACCGCACTTAAATGGGCAATTTTCATATGGTATTGTTTTGTGCGAGCTGGGACAAAGCAAGGCTCCGATGTATACATTTACTGTGACAGAAGGAACAGATGAGTTTTGTAGACAAAGGAGAAATTATGTGTGGGGTAGGAAATTAGAAAGTGTTATATGGGAAATGTTATTTTGGTGTTGGTTTGTAGCATAGTGTGTCTTGAATATAATTCATATGAAACAACTTTATGTATGTGATTGATTGTATACACTGTATCCCGAAAAGTAAGTTCAAACCAACTATTATTTCAAACAGAACAATCAAAACATTCCCATTGTTGATGCAGGTTCAACCAATTTAGGTTCGGCGTCAACAACTCTGACCCTAGGCCTATCACCTAACAAAACACCAATAATTGCACCCATTTCATTCCACTGCATACTTTTGCGTGCAGTGTCTTGTTTTGTGATGTGCAAATATGGGTTCAACTAAAGTTACACTGACAAATTAGCTGAATTTGACAACAATGTGAAAATAGCTTTTGAACGATTGTATGTATCCTAAAGTACATTATCACTCTGAGTCTAAAATGCGCGGCGCTCTCTCTTCAGACAGAAAGTGTCTCGTTCTGCCTAGGTAAAATTGTTTCTCATTATCACAGTGAAAAACCCATGCATGAGTTCTATAAGCCTGTAAGCACTATGAGAAGGACTTCCGTTTACCCTGACACATTTGCCTGAATACGCACACTAAGTGAGGAGAGGAAATAAGTGGCTTCGCAGGTCTTGAGTCCACACAACATCTTCTGCGTAAGACAGAGTGGGGAGCAGGTTCAGAGACAGCCCTGGAGCCCAGATCAAAGCCCATGTCTGATATAATGGGCAATCAGCGTCCAGGAAAGGTTTGTGGGTAGGTTAAATACCAACGTGTCACACAAGGCAGATCGATTGGACACAGCATTTCCATTGGGGGGGACTTGAATGGCCGCCGCTCCCTCGGCGTCACACATCCAATGTCCAATGTCATTTGATGGCTAATGACATATAGACCCGGGTGATTGCAGGTCCTTGTGCGTTCATAACTGAAAACCAGGAGAGCAATACAGGGTCCATCTACTGTGATGGGCCGGAAATCAGATGCCTCCTCACTTGAACGATTGTCAATCATATGGAGAGGGTCGAAAGGCTTCCTGGAAGATGACCACAGTAATAACAAACATCACGGTGGAAACGATTCACTGTCTCCATTTTGGTGGACCCACTGTTCCATCCAGACACACTTAAGTAGTCACCTGTCTAAACCTGATGGAGTGAGTGTGTGCGTGTGTATGTGGACCATAAGTCCCCATAAGAATAGTAAACCAACAAAAATGGCTATTTCTAGGGGGTTTAAGGTTTGAATTAGTGTTAGGGTTAGAATTACGTTAAGGGTTAGGAGCTAGGATTAGTTTTAGGGTTAGAGTTAGGAGCTAGGGGTAGGTTTAGGGTTATGTTTTTGGGTTAAGTTTCGGGTTAGGGTAAGGTGAAGGGTAAGAGTACGGGTTAGGTTTAGGATTAAGGGTAGGGAAAATAGGATTTTGAATAGGACTGAATTGTGTGTCCCCACAAGGTTAGCTGTACAAAACTCTGTGTGTGTGTTAGTGTGCGTGCGTGCGTGCGTGCATCTGTGGGTTGTCCATTCACCAGAAAGCTACACATTTGGAGTCCACACCTACCCTTGGCTGGTTTCACCAAAGGGAGTTTTCATCTCTAATTTAATGCAGGAAAAAAGTCAAACGCAGAAAAAGAGAGGGTTATTTTTCAGCACCTTAGTGCTAATTGAACTATTTTCCAATTTCCCTGAGCCCATAGGGCACAGCACCAACACATAACACAAAGGAAAACAAATGGGTCCCTTCAGAGAACAAACACCCTAAATCCTGCTCTCTGCATAATGTTCTTTAAAGGTTCTTTAAATGTATTTGTACCATTTAAGAATAAAAAGTTATCATGTTTATGGTTATATTGTTATATTGCGATATGCAATATTGTGCCATAACAATCCACATTTCAATCAATAAAATGTATGTACCTTTGGATTTAAATGGTAGGACTACATGATCAACCAATAATATTAAGTTATACTTAAGTTGAAATTTTAACCAGTACACTTACTGTATACTCAGTTAACCAATCTTACATATGCTGCAATTCAAAGTTTAGCTGCAATGTGTGGAATTCAAAATAACCTCAATAGTTATGTGATGTATTGGACCAGAAGGCTCATTTGGATATTGACAGCAACTATCCCCACAATGTGCAGAAATGCTCTACTTGAGAAACTAAACTTCAAACCAGATATTAGCTCAGAAATGAGAACTCCACTGTGCTTCACTCTAGCCTGATCTAAGTCTATATTTTCATTCTCCCCAGGTGAAATAAACATGTCATAACAACGATTGAAGGAGGAAGGGAGGAGGAAGGATGAAGGAAGCGGGATGTCAATGTTGTCGGGTGGGGTTTTATCGGATGGACAGAGGCTGGACCCTGCAGAGTCAGGATAGATCGATGAGCCTGGGGAGAAAGAGAAGAGATAAAAAGAGGCTGAAGTCTGAGGGTTGAATAGAAGTGGCTGGGATCGCATCCAAAAGGAGATATCAGGGAGACAGAAGAGATGTCGGGGGTGATAGGAGTCTGAGGAGAGGAGGAAGAGAAGGACAGAGGAGAAAGTGATTGGCCCATCCTCTGGATAAGAGCTAACGGGAAAGACATGTTGCTTTCATGTTTTCAGGGCTCATTATTTCCACTTAGACGTATTTGGTCATATGGGTTATAACTATGAGGCTTTTCACGATGAGAAATATCTACATGAGAACTACGTTGCATTTTCTACAGCCTCTCTAATGTCTTATGCACTGACCTGAAGTTGCTTCAGGAAGGAAGATATCATGTAAATTCAACCATAATTCATGAAGTGTATATTCAAATAATGTTGATCATTTCAGACATGTTTTACATCATACACCTTATGGGCTGAATACCTAAGCTAACCCTTGGTGGAGATCTGTATGAGGACGTTCATAGATTTAGCTGAGGATCGGGGGTGGGAGAGAAGTCATTTTTGAATAACTGCTTGAGCTACGGTACTGCTCCTTGCAGTTGGTAAACATCCTTTAATTGAGACGTGCGAGAAACAGATGGCCGTGTTGACCTCAGTGTGCCATTCCAAATGCACATATCTTCTAAGCTGTGGGCATTATCCGATGACAGGGTCATTTAGATTAGGCTGACTCTTATCTTCTCCGTGCCAAACTACCTTCCATTGTAAATGCTTAAAAACCTCTTAATAGGGATCCGGCCCTTTAAAAGAAAAATTAGCCGAAAATGACATACCCAAATCTAACTGCCTGTAGCTCAGGACCTGAAGCAAGGATATGCATATTCTTCATAACATTTGAAAGGAAACACTTTGAAGTTTGTGGAAATGTTAAATTAATGTAGCACAATATAACACATTAGATCTGGTAAAAGATAATACAAAGAAAAAAAACTGTGTTTTTTCTTTTGTGTTTTCTTGTACCATCATCTTTGAAATGCAAGAGAAAGGCCATAATGTTAAATCACATTAGCCTACGTTAGCTCAACCGTCCCGCGGGGGACCCACCGATCCTGTAGAGGTTTAATTAATGAATCCAGTCTTATTGTGTGTTTTTTAAAGGATTGCAGGTAAATCTATTCCTATTAAATCTAGGTATTGTCCTGGCATCGCAAGCAACAATATTCTAGGCACAGTGTCCCACTGTCCCCAAAGAACAAGTATACATCTGGTACACAAAGACACTTCTGTATTTCACTGAAATCTCATGACATCAAATCTTCTTTGTGAATAAAGACACATAATACTTCAGGGACAATTTTTTTTTTTTATGATTCTGTAAAATAATTCTTTCTACAGGACACACCTGGCAAACAAATCGATAGCTTCGAGTAAATGTCACGGCCCAAAAGTTTGAGTGAAAGTCCAATCACTGTACTGTCTGTGCAGACCAAACACCAGATACCTGTCAAAATTATTTGTTATTCAAGGCTACTGTCTGCCAGATCAATGTGTCACAACAACAAGGAAACCCTTTGAGCCAGATGGCAGGTATGGCAGATAAATAGTCCCGTATCTGACCTCCAACGCTCCTTTGAGGATGACTCCTGGATAATAGGGTGTGATTCGTGGTTGGTGCTGTCAGAGAGACCGCGGGAGCAGAGACAGGTTTGGAGGTGGCTATACAGGGTTCTGTGGATGGCCGTGTCAAGGTGCAGGTGATGTAGGTGTTGTTAAGGATGTGTCACCGGTTCAGAGAAGCCACGTGACGAGACACAGGAGGACAGGAGCATAGATTACTGAGCTTTGAAGTTTACTGTTAGGGGTGTGGACGAGGGATGCAGAAAGCAGCATGTGCTTCAGTCTTTCCATGTACAAAACCCCACCGTATGTATAATTCAACAAAGACATTACATATGGTGGGTTGGGGTGGTTGCGAAGTCTGCTCGGAGTGAAAACATTTTTGAGGCACCTGTATTTACTTAAGCAGTGGTGGCAAGCTATTAACATTTTTTTGTTTTGTTG
Organism: Oncorhynchus masou masou; assembly: GCF_036934945.1. Taxonomy (NCBI): domain Eukaryota; kingdom Metazoa; phylum Chordata; class Actinopteri; order Salmoniformes; family Salmonidae; genus Oncorhynchus; species Oncorhynchus masou. The sequence continues at coordinate 44,059,573 of NC_088240.1, read as the reverse complement.
AAATATGCATTTAGTCTATTTTTAACCCACCTGTAGGCTAGAATTGCAGTCTATAATGTCAATTTGAGTGTAGCTACAGTCATAGCTTGGTTGACAGATTGGCATCCAAATGGTTCAGATGTCATGCTAGCCTCACAACACCATAAGTCCATTCTATATTGAGTGAATTTAAATGCTTTTTAAACGCATTACACTAAAACGGTAACATTCCCAAGTTGCACCAACCATTAGCCAGTATATCAATATAGAAAGAATAGAGAAAGCACAGCTTAACATTAGTCAATGGCTATTTTTGCCATAATTCTCTGGGTGCCAATATCCTTCACAGCACAGGATTTGAGGCAACAACAGTGCTGACTGATATCATGGCTGTTCATTGGCTCTCCGACCGACGATTATGGGGGATGTGAAGTACTGGAAATGTTTTTGAGGAATTCTCTCAGATCTTTTTTTCAACCAGTCTGAAATACTTTTGAACTTTCAGTTTGGCAATGGGAAAGTATTAGAATTAAAGTTTGTGAAAGAAACCGCAAACTTTATATTATGTTGCCCATCCACGCTTCGCTGTTTTATCCCACATCATTGCCAAAGGAACACAACTGTGATCTGCAGTGGCTGAGTGCATCTCTGAGAAAATAGCATTAGCTCTGCACGTTGGCTGGTCTGTCGGCATCAGATAGCTTGATGCAGCTTTTAAAAGCCTGGATGCACTTTATCAGACTGAAGAACTTCAAGAACGTTTGGGTGAAGCTTTCTCAAGGATACATCCTGGACCTTGGTCTTTAGTGTGGAGTGTGTGGTGATGATGACTATGCTGTCAACTTTCAGGGGTGCAGGGTGAAGTTTCCCCTAAACGCTGATCTTGGGTCAGTTTAGCATTTCCCCCCACTAACAGTTAAAGGGGCAAACAGCAGTTGCTGTATACATTTTTGGACATAGAAATGAATTAAATATACCCATTGATTATTGAAGAATATAACTTATAAATTCCTAATGAGCATAGTTCAACTGTCGTACCCCATCAGAATGCAAAATATACAGTGTCTTCATATCCATTCATACTTCATGACCTATTCCACATTTGTGTGTTACAGCCTGAATTCAAAATTGATTAAAGAGATGTTTTCTCTCTCACCGATCAACACACAATACCCCAGAATGACAAAGTGAAAACATGTTTTTTGACATTTTTGCAAATGTACTGAAAATGAAATACAGAAATAATAGTATAATAATAGTATTCAACTCCCCTGAGTCAATACTTGGTATAATCAACTTTGTCAGTGATTGCAGCTGTGAGTAAGTCTTCAAGAGCTTTTCACACCTGGATTGTGTAACATTTTTCCATTATTCTTGATTGTGGATCATTGCTTGACAGCCATTTTCATATCTTGCCATAGATTTTCAAACAGATTTAAGTCAGTAACATTCACTGTCTTCCTTGTAAGCAACTCCAGTTGCATTGTGTTTTAGGTTATTGTCCTGCAAAAAGGTGAATTCCTCTCCCAGTGTCTGGTGGAAAGCAGATTGAACCTGTTTTCCTCTAGGATTTTGCCTGTGCTTAGCTCCATTCCATACTTTTTTTTATTGTGAAAAACTCCACAGTCCTTAACGATACCAAATACAGGTGTGCCAAGCTTGTAGAATCATACCCAAAAATACTCATGGCTGTAATCGCTGCCAAAGGTGCTTCAACAAATGACTGAGTAAAGGGTCTGGATACTTATGTAAATGAAATATTTCAATTTGCAAAACTTTCTTACAAACCTGTTTTTGCTTTGTCAGTATTGGGTATTGTGTGTTGATTGAAAAAAAAAAGAGTGATAAAAAATGATTTAATACATTTTAGAATAAGGCTGTACCGTAACAAAATGTGGAAAAATCATGTTTTCTGAATACTTTCCAAAGGCACTGTATGTCTACATATCTCTGAACACCATCCAGTTTTGATTTCTACTAGTCATATATTTTTTAATTGTGCTGTAATGTTTCACAAAAGTTCTGAACCTTTCTATTCTCATAGTTTCTACAGATTGTATATTAAATAGTATTATTATTAGTATTAAATAGTATTATTATATTATTGTTCGATTGACTATAACTTTTCAAATCACCCAGCAGTGCTATTTGCAGAGTTAGCTCCAGGTAAATGTTGATATTATTAAATTATTCCTGAACCTACGACAAAAACAAGCTACATATGGGCAGTACCAAAACAAGTGATCTTATGATTCTGTCTCTTCCCAGCAAAATCTGCAGAGCTGGGGTGGTTGTATCCCCCATATGTATAACATTCTACTGGTTGCAAAAATGTTGTATAATAATTTAAATTGAAAAATTCCAAGTTTTGAATACAGCGTAGTTTTGTGTTTCAGTTCAGAAACCATGTGCCATAGTATAGGTACATCGAACCTTGCAACCTTTAAGGCACAGATGCACATTTTTCGTCATTAAATGAAACTGCTATACTTTATTATTTATCATATTTTACTTTAATCAGTTTTGGTCTTTAATGCAGGGCCGACAGACAAGTTCCTTTCTTTCTCCCCCTTCCACTTGCCTCTTTGATTTTGGCGGAAATGCTTCAATTTGTTGGTTGTAATTTTGGATAGAGCAGACATTTCCATATATTTTTGTTAGCTGCATGTGTGACATAACTCCACCAGTCCTATTTATGATATAATTTACAAAGATTATACCGTTTTTTTTTTTTTCCAAAAATAATGATGATCAATTAGTATATTTGCGTTAAACCATAACATTTATTGTAATATTTGTTCTGTCTTTTCTGGTTGATTAAACTGAAATTCCAACAAGTTTTTTTTTTTCAAATAGCAATATTTTGGAGATTATTTCCCTTTAGGTTAGTGAATTAGGTTAGTATTGTGGAGTGACTACAACGTTGTTGATCCATCCTCAGTTTTCTCCTATCACAGCCATTAAACTGTTTTAAAGTCACCATTGGCCTCTTGATGAAATCCCTGAGCGGTTTCCTTCCTCTCCATCAACTGAGTTAGGAAGGACTTCCGTAGCTTTATAGTACGGGGTGTATTGATACAACATTTAAAGTTTAAATAACAACTTCAAAACATTTTTTATTTATCAACTGTACCAATAGGTGCCCTTCACTGCTCGACTGAGGGACCTTACAGATAATTGTATGTGTGGAGTATAGACTTGAGGTAGTCATTAAAAAACCTCGTTAAACACCATTATTGCACAGAGTGAGTCCATGCAACTTATTATGACTTGTTAAGCACACTTTTACTCATTAACTTATTGAGGCTTGCCATAATACAGGAGTTGAATACTTATTGACTTAAGACATTTACATTTAAAAACAAAACATAATGGGGTATTGTTTGTAGACCATTGACACAACAATCTACATTTAATTAATTTTACATTCAGGCTGTAACACAACAACATTTTGAAAGAGTCAAGGGGTGTGAATACTTTCTGAAGGCACTGTAAGTAGCATGCTCCGAACGCCTGTGTTTAATGGAAGAAGGCCGCCAGAAACGCGTTGTCACCTGAAAAAATATACTGTAGGCTGAAACTGTGATAAAGCTGGTTAAAACAATGTAAATGTATTTTTTGCTTTGTGAAATTATTTTGATGTGATATGAAAGTAAAGGGCTTTATGTTTTCGAGAACCATATCGTAATTTTGAAACAATTTACTTTTAGATGGAGTATTTGGCTGTTTTGGCTGCCAGAGCCAGTTTACTTCTGAACATAACATAAGATCCTTGGACGGTAGGCTCATTAAGAGTACATCGTGGGCTAACACCAGGCATTCTTACATTTACATTTACATTTAAGTCATTTAGCAGACGCTCTTATCCAGAGCGACTTACAAATTGGTGAATTCACCTTCTGACATCCAGTGGAACAGCCACTTTACAATAGTGCATCTAAATCACTTCTTGTGAGTAAACTGAAATTCAATTGGGTTTGCTATAAATTCTGGAGCTGGCAAGGTTTTTTTTCGTGCAGAAGTACACTCGTGTTTTATGTTGAAAAGGTTGTTAAAGAAAATGTGTCCTTGCAGTGTCTCTCTCACCTTCAAAACATTCAGATTGATGTCGTAATTTCCGGAGCATCTAAAAGCATTTATTTGTCAGATTCCTTGCTGTTTAGGTTGCACATAGTGCCGTGTAAACTCATTAACACCTCTGCTGCACACTCATCCCTGAACCATAAATCAGACTATGCATTTATAAAACCTTTATATTTCATGGCACTGCCATTTCTAGCCTGTATACAATAACTGGAAATGACTGTCAAGGGAAATACTTTGTATCCAATCACTTATACTCTACTTCTACATTTTAAAGAGACACTCCACTCGTTCCAGATGTAAACAAATCATGTTATTATTGTTGCAACAACATGATTGAGGCTTGTTTTTAAAAAGTTGGTCTTCGGGAAGTTTAGCCACACATGTTTGAGCTGGGGTCTGACTGAGGAAGAGGCTCTGGTAGTCATCAAGATGATTGAGACGCATGCCTTAAACAACATACGTCTCAATAGCAAGCTAACAATATCTTATAAATCCTATAATGTATAGAATAGGTATATTAGCCACGGGCGTAGGAGCTGGGGGGGACATGTCCTCCCCAATGATAGAAGCAGATAAAATGCCCCCCCTCCCCAAATAAAAAAAGTTGGCATTTCCTTTGAGGGACACTTATTTTGAACAGGTCACTTCTCTGAGTCACTTCTCTGCCCACACTGACTACTGAGTACTGGTCTCTTTCACCCCAGACAATAGCAATCAGTCAATATAATCGAGAACTATCATCAGAAATCACGTGATATGAATCAGACAGTGGGGCGCCACCTGTCCCACTAGTTGGTCGGAAGGTTAAAATCAACATTTCATATCATGATGTAGATGTGCTGTATTGACAATGACACAATAATGCAAGATCATATTTCCAGCATGGCCGACAACGGTCTCAACGTAGACCTCTGTTGCCTGCCATAGGAAGCAAAATGGTCATTAAGAAATATTAAGTGAGCATTACATTTGCAGCTCATAAATTAAAACAATCATTTAAAACATAGATTTAAACGTCACCTCTGAACGAGCTCCTTCCAACTCGTGGCCCAACTGGCTAGTTTGACTGACATTGCTAGCCCACGGTCACGTTGCAAGTTGCAGGTTCGACGCGGGTGTGTTCCAGGTGGACTTCATTGTGTCTGCTTCTTAACTTATGGTTGTGTTATAACGCTTGGATAGTCAAATCAGTTTCCTTGATATTCTGATTTTGTTTTAGGATAATGTTCTGTACAATGATCTTGACAGGAATCCTTATGATCGTAACAGTTTGATGAGGGCGGATAGCTGTCACCCACTTTCCTTGAAAAACAGTTAGCCCTACAGCTAATTCTGTCTTATCAAAATATATATATTTTTAATATATGGCTGTGACGCAAAGAAAATTCAAGGAGAGGGGGTACAAAAATGGTCAGATTAATACTGCCATTGTGAAAATCCAAAACAAATCGGGACATGACCTCTTTCATGGACAGTCTCACAAATAGAAGCATTCTTGCATCCTCGCCAACCACTATTCAAAGTGCTCTGAACAAATTAAGGCAATCGTTCACAATTATTGGCACATTCTAAGATCCGATGACTGTATCGGTAATATGAAATCGACCCTCCCTTGGTCGTATCCTCGCGGTGCAGAAATCCCAGAGATCAATTGGGAAATTCAGATTTACCACCCCAAAATACCCCTGCACAACGTCTATTTGCACGTCTACATGATGGAAACTACAAGTGTAACTGCTGCACTCAATGCAATGGCACTTACAAATGTAGATCCTTTAAACACCCCCAAACAGGGAAACAGATCCCAATCAAAAGTGTTATCCCGTGCTCCACTAAGGCAGTTATTTAGGCAGTTATTTATTTATAAGTTTTCCATGTGGTAAAAATGATGTGAGTAAAACTAAGAGCAAATTAAAAGTATGAATCTCGGAGCATCGTAGCACCATTAGGTGCAAAAACTCGACGTACACAGTTGCTGCCAACTTTTTGGAAGCGAACCATTCGATTTTGTCCCTTAAGTTATATTATTATATTAGTTGTGCGGCATCGAACATGTCACCCTCCCTAGGAAAGGGGGTGACATCAACAATTTATTTTTAAAACGAGAGGCTGCCTGGATCTTTAATTTAAAGACCCTAGCTCCCATCGGTCTCAACGTAGACTTTGATCTGAAGCCGTTCTTGTGATTATTGTGATTTTGCTATTTATGGTAAATGTTTGTAAGCCTATGTAGCCAAATTGTATCTATGATTACATGCTATCCATTCATGTTTTTTGTATGTTCTATTTATATCTGAAAATTAACCAGTAATATCAAGCCACACCCGGACATGATTACAGACACCTGTGTGTGTCCTTTGACACTATATAAACTACTGACCCGCAGTGGTTGTCATTATACGCTGATGAAGACAGCTTGTCTGTCAAAACGTTGGTTATTAAGTTATTAAATTATTGCATCTGAGCTCCTGGAGTGTGCGGCTCCCCTTTTCTTTTTCAAGTGATCTACTCTGCTGTCAAACACCTCGCCTAAACAGGTGTACATTTCTTTCGAATCCAAACGCTTGAATGGTTAACATAACAGATGAGCATAATAGCTACAGATTATTTGATGATTTATTGGTCTCTACTTTTATTTAATTTTTTTTTACAAATCCTTATTGCAGGGCTGACCAACCAGTTAGTTAGGTGTGCTAGATAAGGGGTTGAACAAAAACCTAAACTCCCCAGGTGGTAAGAGTAGGCAACAACACGTCTGCCATGCTGATCCTGAAAACACTGGGGCCCCTCAGGGGTGTGTACTTAGTCCCCTCCTGTATTCCCTGTTCACCCACAACTGCGTGGCCAAACACAACTCCAACACCATCATTAAGTTTGCTGACGACACAACAGTGGTAGGCCAGATCACCAACAACGATGAGTTGGCCCATAGGGAGGAGGTCAGAGAACTGGCAGTGTGGTGCCAGGACAACAACTGCTCCCTCAATGTGAGCAAGACAAAAGAGATGATCGTGGACTACAGGAAAAGGCAGGCCGAACAGGCCCCCAATAACATCAACGGGGCTGTAGTGTAGCGGGTCGAGAGTTTCAAGTTCCTTGGTGTCCACATCACCAACGAACTATCATGGTCCAAACATACCAAGACAGTCGTGAAGAGGCCTCAGCCTCCGCACCTGGTTTCCAGCAACCCGCCCGAGCTTCCCCTGACCTGCACTCCCCCCACTTCCCCCAGTGCTTCAATAAATACCTTGGTTACTTCATCCCAGTCTCCTCGTCTGAGTCTGCTCTTGGGTAATGCTGCAAAAGAACATGGCAAAGAAATACACTTTTTGACATAAATGCAAAGCCTTATGTTTGGGGAAAATCCAACACATCACAGAGTAACTCCCTCTTTATTTTCTAGCATGATGGTGGTGGCATCATGTAATGGGTATGCTTGACATCGGCAAAGACTGGGGAGTTTTTCAAGCAAAATCCTAGAGGAAAACCTGCTTCAGTCTGCTTTACAGAAAATAATTTAACTTTCAGCAGGACAATAAACTACAACACAACCATATCTACACTGGAGTAGCTTACCAAGAAGACAGTGAATGTTCCTGGCCAAGTTAAATTTGAACTTGAATCTGCTTGAAAAACGATGGCAAGACTTGAAAATTGCTGTCTAGCCATGATCCATCCCAAACACCTTGACAGAGCTTGAAGAATTTTGAAAAGTATAATGGGCAAATATTGCACAATACTTGTGTTTATAGGACTTATGAGACTTACCCAAGAAGTGTCACGGCTGTAATCGCTACCAAATGTGTTACTAACATGTATTGACTCTGGGGGGTGAATACTTATCTAATCAAGATATATTAGTGTTTACATTTCATTAGTCTTTAAAGAATGTTCAAAATATTTCTCTTCCACTTGACATTACTGTGACAAGATTGCGTTTAGAGGTATGTGAAGGGGTCAGGCGCAGGAGAGCAGAGATGTCCGAGATGCGTATTTTAATGGGTAAGTCCACAAACATACAGGTAAGGTACAATACCAAAATAAAACGCCCTCGACAACAGAGAAACCCGTTACTCACGAAAGGAGGAAAAAACAACGCTCCTAAATTTCTACACACCCAGTATAAATACGTGAAAACAAAATAGGCACAACCTTAACGAGCAACATCACACGAATAATCCCGCATAAACCTAGGCAGGCAACAGGGGTAATTATACACACAGAAATGAAGGCAAATGAAACCAGGTGTGAAAGAACCAAAGACAAAACAAACAGAAAAGGAAAAAAGGATCGGCGATGGCTAGTAGGTCGGCAACGCCGAGCGCCGCCCAAACAGGGAAAGGAACTACCTTCGGTGGAAGTTGTGACAATTACAGAGTATTTTGTGTAGATTGTTGACAAAACAATGACACATTATATACTTTTTAATCCCACTTTATAACACAATAAAATGTGAAGAAATCTAAGGGGGGTGAATAGTTTCTATAGGCACTGTAAAAAACAAGTGCAAAGGACTAAGTAAGTTTCTTGGCAACTGCCAACACACCACTCCTGGAAAACTAGCAGGCAATTTTGAGTTCTTTCAGCTTAGCTGTCTTTAACTTCATCACAATGATTATGGGTCATGAAGGTGTTAAGACATTGTTTGGAGCTCTCATGATCACGGTAGGAGAGTGACAGCCATGAACAAACAGACAGGCTGACACTATGACAGTGGGTGGGACAACAATGCCCTGCCAAGGGTGGGGCCCCAAAAGGCTAGAGGAGGCGTTGGTCTGACTGTGTCACGTCCTGACCTTAGTTCCTTTTTTATGTCTCTGTTTCAGTTTGGTCAAGGCGTGAGTTGTTGTGGGCATTCTATATTTTGTATTCTATGTTTTCTATTTTTGTGTGTTTGGCTGAGTGTGGTTCTCAATCAGAGGCAGCTGTCTTTCCCACCTGTGTTTTGTGGGTAGTTGTTTTCTGTCTCTGTGTCTCTACCAGACAGGACTGTTTCGGTTGTTCTTTGTTTACTTTGTGTTTCAGTGTTCAGCTTATCGAATAAATCTAACATGGACACTTACCACACTGCATCTTGGTCCTCTCCTTCCAACAGCCATTACAGAACTACCCAGCAAAAAAGGACCAAGCAGCGTGGTCACCAGGAGCAGCGTGGAATGTACTCATGGACATGGGAGGACATTCTGGACGGGAAGGGTTCCTCCCTTCCAGCCAGGATCTCCTCCCATTGGAACAGGTGGAGGCAGCCAGGAGAGCGGAGGCAGCAGGTAAATGGAGCCAGTGCTTTGAGGGAACATGGTTGACAAGGAAGCCCGAGAGGCAGCCCCAAAAATGTCTTGGGGGGGGGGGGGGCACATGGGGAGTGTGGCTAAGTCAGGTTGGAGACCTGAGCCAACTCCCCGTGCTTACCGTGGAGTGAGGTGGACCGGGCAGGCACTGTGTTATGCTGTGAGGCACACGGTGTCCCCGGTGCGCAGGCATAGCCCGGTGCATTACATCGCAGCGCCTCGTACCGGCCGGGCTAGAGTGGGCATCGAGCCAGGTGCCATGAAGCCGGCTCAGCGCATCTGGTCTCCAGTGCGTATCCTCGGGCCGGGGTACATGGCACCAGCCCTCTATTCCACCTCGCCGCACTGGCCTGGCGACGGGGAGTATCCAGCCAGGTAGGGTTGTGTAGGCTCCGTGCACGAGACCTACAGTGCGCCTCCACGGTCCGGTCTATCCCGTGCCTGCTCCACGCACCAGCCCTCCGGTGGCAGCCCCCCGTACCAGGCTGTCTCTCCGTCTCCTTCCTCCAGGTGCTCCTGTCTGTCCTGAGCTGCCAGAGTCGCCCGTCTGTCCTGAGCTGCTAGAGTCGCCCGTCTGTCCTGAGCTGCCAGAGTCGCCCGTCTGTCCTGAGCTGCCAGAGTCGCCCGTCTGTCCTGAGCTGCCAGAGTCGCCCGTCTGTCCTGAGCTGCCAGAGTTGCCCGCCAGTCAGGAGCAGCCAGAGTCGCCCGCCAGTCAGGAGCTGCAAGAGCCGCCCTACACTCCGGCGCTGCCAGAGCCGCCCTACACTCCGGCGCTGCCAGAGCCGCCCTACACTCCGACGCTGCCAGAGCCGCCCTACACTCCGGCGCTGCCAGAGCCGCCCTACACTCCGGCGCTGCCAGAGCCGCCCTTCACTCCGGCACTGCCAGAGTCTCCCGTCTATTCGGGCCCACTGAAAGGGTCCCCAGTCCGGGGTCGGCGGCGAGGGTCGCCACTCCAAAGGCGCCACCTAAGTGGGCCCAGACTAAGGTGGAGTGGGGTCCACGTCCCGCGCCAGAGCCCCCACCGCGGACAGATGCCCACCCAGACCCTTCCCTATGGGTTTAGGTTTTGCGGCCGGAGTCCGCACCTTTGGGGGGGAGTACTGTCACGTCCTGACCTTAGTTCCTTTTTTTATGTCTCTGTTTTAGTTTGGTCAGGGCGTGAGTTGAGGTGGGCATTATATGTTTTGTCTTCCATGTTTTCTATTTCTGTGTGTTTGGCCGGGTGTGGTTCTCAAACAGAGGCAGCTGTCTATCGTTGTCTCTGATTGAGAACCATACTTAGGTAGCCTTTTCCCACCTGTGTTTTGTGGGTAGTTGTTTTCTGTGTCTCTACCAGACAGGACTGTTTCGGTTGTTCTTGTGTTTACTTTGTGTTTCAGTGTTCAGCTTATCGAATAAATCTAACATGGACACTTACCACGCTGCATCGTGGTCCTCTCCTTCCAACAGTCGTTACAGACTGCTGCTTTATTATTTTAATAAAGATTAAAGTAAGAACAACTTATTTAATAACTGTTAGGATGACGTTTAAAACTCAACAACTTTAGATTGGCAGAACATAAGTCAATGAGGTAATATATACTCAATATCATCATATTTGTTAACAGTACTCTAAAACATCAAGTGATAAGAAATCTTATTGACATATGAGTTAGTCCTACTTTTATGATTTGACTTCTACTGACTGTTAGATATGTTTGAGTAGCCACTACTCAATTTCTTTAATGAGTTAGGCAGTTAATTTTTACAGTGTGTATTGCATGTGCTAACTTCATGCAGGAGAGATGCAGCCATGATGATACCCACAGATGGACAGGAAAACAGGCAGAGAGAACGACAGGCCACAAACCAACAGGTAAGGTAGTGAGAAGTGCCACTCTTTGCTGATAGAGGTCATAGACTAACGTTCTGTCATAGTGTGAATCAATTTGAATTATCATATACTATATTATGATCTTTGATTAAATGATAGCAGCTTCAATCTAGAGGGTGTATTGCATGTGTTAATTTCATGCAGGAGAGAGGGCAGTCATGATATTTTATTTTTGATAATTGCGTAGAGTGGAACTGGATTAATTTCACTTTGACCGTTCAGGTCTACCTTTAAAACTAGAAATTAGCATTTTAAACCTGTTTTCCAAAAGTTTCTCCGACCCACCTGATATTGGCGTAAAAGTCCAATTTTGTCAGATGGCTTGTATGCGCTGAAAAACAGCTAGCTATTTGTATCTAGAATATTTTTATCCTACTATATTTGCAAATGACTGTTTCAGACAAGAAAATACGTAATCCAAACACACTTTCAATTTGCATTCTGATGGACATTGTAATATAAAAGATAAAAGCAACATAAATCACACTGAACAACTGGCCTACTGTGAGTTGAACAATTCTGAGTCTAACAAACTACAACGGATGCCACAATTATATTAAGTCACAGGTCCCAAATCATATGTCCAAGCGGGACTCATTTCTTATGCTCGGCATTGAATCTCCTCCTCACGCCCCTTTACCCCAGCCAGATTCCTATCGGCTCAATCTGAATTGACTGTTTTGGGCCGTAGGGATGGATTGAATCCCATCTCGAGGCTGGAGGCAAAGCCTAAGGTGGAGTGATTTGAGAAAGAAGGGAAAATCAATTGCGGCGAGTTGCCAGAGATATAGGCTGTTTATTCTTGGAGAAGGGAAATAAAATAAGTCTGAGGAGATACAAAACACTCTTATCCCTCTGAGGTAATCAGATTTTACCCACCTTTCCCTATTCAGGGCCCCTTGAAATGGCCAACTTGCAAGGTCGTGACCCTGAATATCTTTCAGGATTTTACCTTCTCTCAAACATTGTACGCAAGAAGGATTAACATTTCTGAAATACCTCTATTAGGTTCATTTCCATTTTTTTTCCTTCTGATCTCTCTATTACAGTTGAATAATTTAGAATTTATTTATCCAGATCGAATAAATCGGTGTTTTAAATATGTTCTAGTTAATGAATAAATAATGAATCACGATTAAATTAATGAAAGAAACAGTGACAATATCGGTATCAATAAACAAGCTCATAATTATCTATAATACACTAGTAACTACATAATGTCCGGATCTCTGTATTAATAACTACATTTATATTTTTTAATAATAACAATATATTTTGTGCACAATAAATAAAGTCTATTATGGTGCAACATCTAAATATTGACCCAGCATTTATCAAAGCTCAAAACACTTATATTCTTGAGCTGACTGAGTTTTAATTGCACCTGCCTCTTTGTGAATGAGTTGAATCATGAATAGTGGTCTGTTCGTTATGTTCACCTGCGTCCTCTGGATTTATAGAACATTAACCACTCTCTCAAATGGCTAACTCCACCCTCTAGTGGTACAGGCCGAGGGACTGTTTGAAACTCAGTAGTGAGTGTTACAACCAAGGACAACCCTCGGCGGACTGATTCTGTGAGCTTGTGTGGCCTACTATTTCACGGCTGAGACGTTGTTGCTCCTAGACATTTCCACTTCACAATAACACCGCTTACAGTTGACCAGGGAAGCTCTAGCAGGGCATACATTTGTCACTGAGTTCTTCAGTACGGTCCATTCTATTTCCAATGTTAGTCTATGGCGATTGCTTGGCTGTGTGCTCGATTTTGGGGCGGCAGGGTAGCCTAGTGGTTTGAGCATTGGACTAGTAACCGGAAGGTTGCAAGTTCAAATCCCAGAGCTGACAAGGTACAAATCTGTCGTTCTGCCCCTGAACATGCAGTTAACCCACTGTTCCTAGGCCATCATTGAAAATAAGAATTTGTTCTTAACTGACTTGCCTAGTTAAATAAAGGTAAAAAATATATATAAAAAAAATACACCTATCAGCAACAGGTGTGGCTGAAATCGGCAAATCCACTAATCTGAAGGGGTGTACACAAATCCTGTTAAACACTATTATTGCACACAGTGAGTCCATGCAACTTATTATGTGACTTGTTAAGCACATTTTTACTTCTGAACTTATTTAGGCTTGCCATTTCAAAGGGATTGAATACTTAATGAAATTTCAGCTTTTTACATTTAATTAATTAGTAAAGAATGTGTGTAGGTGTCACATTCGTTATAAGGATCGGACCAAGGCGCAGCGTGGTATGCGGGCATTTGTATTTATTTAAAGAATGAACACTGAACAAACTAACAAAATAACCAAACGAAACGTGAAGCTATACAAACCAGTGCTGACAGGCAACTACACATTGACAAGATCCCACAAACACCAAAGGGAAATGGCTACCTAAATTTGATCCCCAATCAGAGACAATGATAAACAGCTGCCTCTGATTGGGAACCATATCAGGCCACCATAGACATACATATCACCTAAACCTACAAAAACCCTAGACATACAAAAAACCCTAGACAATACAAAAACTAGCGTACCCACCCTAGTCACGCCCTGACCTAGTCACGCCCTGACTGCTGATCTTGGCCGGAGGCCCCGGACTGGGGACCTTCGCTGGAGGTTCCGGACTGGGGACGGTCGTTGGAAGTTCCGGACTGTGGACCGTCGTTGGAGGTTCCGGACTGTGGACCGTCGTTGGAGGTTCCGGACTGTGGGCCGTCGTTGGAGGTTCCGGACTGTGGCCTGGACTGGGAACTGTTTCCGGATGCTCTGAACTGGGAACTATCGCCGGAAGCTCTGGACAGGGAACTGTCGCCGGAAGCTTTGGACTGGGAATTGTTGCCGGAAGCTCTGGACTGTGGAGGCGCAATGGAGACCTGATGCGTGGTGCCGAAACTGGTGGTACCGGGCTGAAGACACACATCTCAGGGCGAGTGCGGGGAGCACTGGACGTACTGGACTGTGGAGGCCTGGTGCGTGGGACCGGTACAGGTGGCACCCCGCTGAAGTGCGGTTAGTGCGTTCGGCCAGTAACCGAAAGGTTGCTGGTTTGAATACCCGAGCCGACAAGGTGAAGAATCTGTGGATGTGCCCTTAAAGAAGGCACTTAGCTACTATAACTGACCCTGTAAAACAACAAATTTCAGTATAAGAACAATATATGTGGGTTCATTTGCATAGCTATGAGAATTCTGCTGAGAATTCCCTCTCCCATAATAATTTCAGACCAAGCACATGTTCCCTGTAGTTGCGATAGCGAATTCGGCCTCTCCTACTAAATGTTCATTAGGAACAAGTCTATCTCATGAGCATATGCTCCTCATGACTGGAGGCTGGACTGACCCGCCTCTGTCATCTCCCAACAATCATCTGGGAGAATGCAGTTAGTGCAGGGAAGATAGAAATACATTTTGTGTCAAAACACCCCCACCCTCGATCAGGGGTGAGAAGACCTGCTAGACCAGGGGTGTCAAACTCAAATACCCAGTGGGCCAAAATGTAAAACCTGAACAAAGTCACGGGCCAACATTGAACAAATTAACCTTTTAATATGGACCCAAACAAGTTTTGCTTTAACATTGAATATGGAACAAGCATCGCTTATTACCATACAATATATAATTTAATGGTGGAGACATGCAAAATCGAATTTCAAATGAAAAAACACATCAATGGCATTCATTTATTAAATAAATAAAATTTAAATAAAAATTGTATGCCTCTTTTTCTATTTGCAGCCTTCTGATTTAACATGGAGAGCATCTGAGCAGCTTGGGTGCGGAGCTGAGGCATTGTGTCAGGGATGAACCGTGGAAACTGTGCGGCGCCCACAGCATCATACTTTGACTTCAGCGTGTCGTTGCACTGGAGTTCAATCAGCTCCATTTGGATGTTGGTTGGTGCATTTTCCACATCAACTGCGAAGGGATTACTAAGCAGTTCAAACTTGCATTTCTGGGCATCGAAGTCGGCAAATCGCCGGCTTCAGCGGCGAGAACACTGAGTTTTTCAGCAAACTGTGCGCATGGGAACACGGCGGTAGAGATCTGCGCTTTTATGGATTGGCAGCAGGGAAAATGGCAAGGGTTTCCTTGCAGCATCTGATTCTCCCACAGGCACAGTTTAGTTTTGAAGGCCCTCACTGCAGCGTACATGTCTGTGATGATGCGCCCCCGCCCCTGAAGCTGCAGGTTCAGCGCATCGAGATGGCTCGAGATGTCACAGAGAAAGGCCAGCTCACACAGGAACTTTTGCTCCCGGAGCTCTGCTGTATCCTTCCCTTTGGTTTCCAGGAATTGACATATTTCCTCACGCAGCTCGAAACATCTGTTCAGTACTTTTCCTCTGCTTAGCCATCTCACCTCTGTGTGATACGGCACGTCTCGTATTCCGAACCACACTCCTCCAGAAAAGATTTAAACTGGCGGTGATTTAGACCTTTGGCTCTTATAAAGTTAACTACCTGTGTTACTGTGGTCATAACATGTTCCATCTTTAAGGCTTTGGCACACAGTGCTTCCTGATGTATGATGCAGTGGTAAACAGTTAGCTCACCTGCACAGTTCTCTTCCTGCATCTTCTCCCGAACCATGCCCACCAGTCCACTCTTTTTACCGCACATCGCTGGCGCACCATCTGTCGTTAATCCAACGAGTTTATCCCACGGCAGCTTTATTTCAGTTACACATTTGGAAACCTCCTCAAAGATTTCCTTTCCTGTGGTTGTGCCATGCATTGATTTGAATCCTAATAGCTCCTCCGTAACACACAGATTTGAATCCACTCCACGGATGAAGACTGACAGCTGAGCAGTATCAGATGCGTCGCAGCTCTCATCCACAGCGAGGAGAACGCAACAAAATCTTTTCCCTTTTCCATCAGCTGGTCATACAGATTGGTGGCAAGATCACATGTGCGATCAGCTACTGTGTTCCTGCTCAGGCTCACGTTTGAAAATGCTTGTTTTTTCTCTGGGCATACGAGGTCACAAACCTTCATCATGCACTTTTTCATGAACTCTCCCTCATTAAAGGGCCGGGCTGATTTTGCGATCTCTGCTGCCACTATATAACTAGCCTTTACAGCAGCCTCGCTTTGTGATGTGGCTTTTTTAAACATATTCTGTTGTGAAACCAAGCTTCTTTTCATCTCCTACTTTCTGGCTCCTTTGAGTCATGTCCAGGTCCTTGTATTTGTCATGGTGTTTCGTTTCATAGTGTCGTCTAATGTTGTACTCCTTACTTACAGCCACGTTGACTCCACAAACAAGACAAACAGGGTTGTCTTTTACATATGTAAACAGATATTCTGCCTCCCACTTGTCCAGAAAGCTCCTGTTTTCTGCCTTTCTTTTCGCCATTTTTGGAAAGGGTTAGCTCGCTGACAGTTGTAGCGTCTATGTTGCTATGACTACTGTCACAGAGGAGAGAGCGTTTCTGGGTCCTGTCCTGATTGGCGCGCGAAAACAGCAGAGCATTATGGGATTCGTAGTATTAGTGGTGAATGCGCTGTATAATACCGGCGGGCCAGCTCTAGTAGTAATTTGGTATTGTCTCGCGGGCCAAATATAATTACCCCGCGGGCCAAATTTGGCTAGACTGTTAACGCACTCATGATTTAAAGGACACTTCATTTCCCTGTCATCGTATATGTGCAGGATTTACATTGAAAACGGTTTACGTTCTGTTGGATAGTAAGAGGTTGAATAGATTAAATGCAAATTGATATCATGAAACCAAGATGTTTTTCTCCTGGTTGTGGTTTTCAATAGGCAATAGGGATTCCCCTTTGTTATGTGGTTCCAAATTTCTTCCGTTTTGGAATGATGGAGGCCACTGTGTTCTTGGGGACCTTCAATGCTGCATACAATTTTTGGTAAACTTCCCAGAACTGTGCCTCGGCACAATCCTGTCTCGAACTCTACGGACAGTTCCTTTGACTTCATGGCTTGGTTTTTGCTCTGACATGCACTGTCAACTGTGTGACCTTCTATAGACAGGTGTGTGTCTTTCAAAATGAGTCCAATCAATAGAGTTTACCACAGGTGGACTTCAATGAAGTTGTAGAAACAGCTCAAGGATGATCAATTGAAACTCAATTTCGAGTCAAATAGCAAAGGTTCTGAATACTTATGTAAAGAAGGTGTTTCTGTTTTTTATTTTTAATACATTTGCAAAAAAAACTGTTTTTACTTTGGCATTATGGTGTATTGTGTGTAGACTGGGACAATTTTTTTTACTTAATCCATTTTAGAATAAGGCTGTAACATAACAAAAGGTGGAAAAAGGGAATACTTTCCGAATGCACTGTAGAGGTCCGCCTACCTACAAGTTGGATTATTGCTGGGAAGTACTGAATAATTAACCTCAACAAACTGAAATGCAAGTCAAGGATACCACACAGACTTATTTTATTCAAACGCTGCACTGTGTGGTATACAGTAACCACATGTCTGCAAGTATTCACTAAACTGTTTATTACTCTATATGATTTATTGTTTGACATGTTCCCCGAGCATTGGATGACTTCCGTCTGATACAAAAAGGTTAAGTATCACACAGTCATCAATTATGTTAATCTTTAGATGGGGATATGAGTCATTGCTTATGTGCAACACAACTCGGTACTGTCTTATGTTGGGATGCTAGAAGCAGGCAAGCTGTTAGGTCTGTTACAATGCTTCAGCTAGCATTTGATGTCCAATTAATACTAAGTACATACATAAAGCTAAGGTAGAAATGGGATAGTATAAAAAAAACAAGTTGTGTTCTAAAATGATTATTATGATTTTTTAAAATGGTTTTAATGGATCTTTTTCACTCCATATACAAACTTATACAGTACATACGAACAACAACTTACAGTCGCACACAAACAACGACTATATCTCATCTGCCCAGATCCGTATGCTCACATCACGTCCCTAGTGTCTGCATTATTGTTTGCCAAATTGTTTTCCTCAGTCGCCAATGCTACTGTAAATATTTAAATAATAAATAATTAAATATTTCTGATGGCGAATTGATTGTTTTCCAAGTCTTTAGTACATGTTTTCTCAAGATGAGTGATGAGAAGATAATTATCCAGCTTATTGGGTATCTCACTACACCCCCATAAACTTTGTCTTTAAACATGCAGTGTCTTGACACCTGTGAGAGATCCAAAGATCAGGTTGCAATGGATCAGCATCTACAGAGCCCTTTCACCCGCAGAACGGAGGAGGGTTTGGTGTGGTTTTTTTATGACACCTTACGTCAATCGTAAATTGTTGGCAGCAGACAACTCCTTTTGGTCTCTAGTACTTGTGAATGGAATCTCTTTGTTACAGAAGGTTTTGCTGCCCAAAAACCCTGACACCCAACAGTGAACACTGGGACAATATATTTCAACATCCAAATGTGTGGAATGATGAGAGATGGAATATGGGAAATGAATGTCTATTTTGTGATGTCATTACATTTTTTATAAAAGTGATTTAAAGAAGATATTGTCAATTGAAGAGCTTTCACACTGTGTATATCAGGTTTACATCCTTTACGCTGTGTTGGAAATATCAAGGTTGAAGATAATATTTTTGTTAAGATAGGAATGTGATTTTAGTTTTCTAATGAGATCATAGTTTTTGATGATGCAGTGCCCCTAAGTAGCCACGCCTGAGGGAGTTCAGAGAGCTTGTCAGTATGACGAAAACCCAATTTTTACCCAAGTGTATAAAAGACTGAGTAAAGAATGAACATATCAGACTAGAAGGACCACAAGATGCAGCTAGGTCTACATTGGTCAGGACCTTGAAAATCAACATGAGTTGAAGACGACGAAGTAGCCTCTTACAGTACTTAGAACAGCTACTCAACTGTATCTAAGAAATTGAATTTAAGTAGGACCATCCGGTTATTCTCTTCAAATCATCATTGACTATGCTGCTCTTATCACAACAAAGTTTTTAAAAAGTGCAATCAAAACATTTACTTATTTTGTATAAACCATTCAAGATACAGGACAAATGTGCAGGTCACTTTTGACCTATCCAACAGGATCAATTCTGTTCCTGTCTGACTTATACTTTGCTCTCCATTGAAAGAAAAGACAGCATAGAAGCACTTCCAGTAATAAAAAGCTTGAACTTGATACCCTTTGACCACAGCTTTGAAAGACCGACTTCAGGTTAGAGGAGCTAAATACATGTCTACAGGTGTGTGTGTTCGCACCTACATGTGTGGGTGGCAATTCCACGTTAATGGAATTGCGCTTAGACTGCAATTTTTCACTTAAAATGTATGCCGAACAAAACCATCTATGCACAAGGACTACTTTTAACAATTTACACAGAATATTTGACAAAAACACATTTACTGGAAGAGCTGTGCAGATGGAAAGTTTGTTAACAGAATTTCTGTAAAACTCCCTCAGTTTTTTATGTGTTCACGTTTTCCAATATCTGCTCCAAATTAATAATCATCGATATCTGCCCAAAAATGTGTTGTTAGCCATGACATGACACATTGACTTTGAAAAAATCTATTTTGGCTATTGAAATACAGTAACAGAATTGTGGTAACGGAATTTCATCACAGGCCCCTGATCTCTACTACACATAAATTTAGAGTTTTATTCACTTAATATTTAATAAACAAAATCAATATCAGTAAAAACACCATAACTAATTGATAGGTCTGCCTTGTTTCTTCTGTGAACTTTCATTATTCTACCTCCTCATGAGAGACAAATTAGAAAATATCTTAAAAATATGTGGATGTTTGGTAATGGAATTTCAAGGCACATGGCAATGTTTCTTATAACCTCTTAGATGTAGAGTCCCCTGTTTAGGGGGACCTGCGTGGTTCTGGTATCGGTTCCGACTGACATTTCTTCTTATAAATGGATCTGTGGACAGCGTATATCGAAATGGCTTGCCTTAATAAGCGGTCACTCTGACTCTCATGGACTCATGAGTGTATCTCTTCCACCTGTGTGACGTAGGATGTGAAATCTGACACCACTGGCATGTCCCTCCTACCATTTAATATACTCTTCATACTGTCCATCAACTCATGGCTGAACCCTACATCACAGCCACTGACAGGAGTGAGTTGTTTTGTCGCTCTAGCACATTCAGAGGTCGATTTATGACAAATGTATTAAAGTAATCTAAAATAATTAATAGATTGTAAAGCAAAACAACGTTCTATTTGTCATAGATGGACAATATTAATATGAGATGAAATGTGAGTTCCTAACCTGTTTAGGAAGCCACTAAACATACAAATATGTATTTTATAAGTAACGTGAAACCTTATAGTTACTCTAATTATAATTTTATTATACTATATTTAGAAAGCATATAATTAATTTCAAGCCTTGATCATACCGTTTTGTTGAACAGGAAATACTTATCATATGCACTGTGTACTTGACTACACCTCAGCAATTTATTTAAAATAATGCCGGAAATGGATTTTAACACTTCTTGGAGTATGCAGCATTACTTGTTATTGTTTATGGCCCTCTCGTGACACATCATCACTTTTGAGGATTACATGTTAGATAAATTTAGTTACATTTAAGTGGTTTCTTAAACTTGCAGAATTTTTTTCTCCAACTCAATAAACAGTAATTGTTAATATTAGATGGCAGAGGACTTTACTTCAACATATTATGTTTTAATATATTTCTAATACCCTTTTTTATCTGTTTGACCAGAAATCAAAGCCTTCACTTATTCCTCATTAGAATGGAAAATTGTTGAAAAATGTATATGCGCCTTAAAACTTCTTAGGGCTGCAATCCCGTTAATGGGATTGACGGGATTGATATGACAACAGCCAGTGAAGGTGCAGAGCGCCAAATTCAGAAAAACATAAATCTCATAAGTACAATTCCTCAAACATACATGTATTTTATACCATTTTAAAGGTAATCTTGTTGTTAATCCCACCAAAGTGTCCAATTTCAAATAGGCTTTACAGCGAAAGCACCACAAACGATTATTTTAGGTCATCGCCAAGTCTCAGAAAAATTCTGCCATTTTTCCAGCCAGAGTCAAAAAAGCACAAATAGAGATAAATTAATCACTAACCTTTGATGAACTTCATCAGATGACACTCATAGGACTTCATGTTACACAATACATATATGCTTTGTTCGATAAAGTGTATATTTATATAAACAAATCTCAATATACATTGGCGCATTATGTTCACTAGTTCCAAAAACATCTGGTGATATTGCAGAGAGCCACATCATTTTACAGAAATACTCATTATAAATGTCGATGAAAATTCAATTGTTAGACATGGAAATATAGATACATTTCTCCTTAATGCAACCGCTGTGTCAGATTTCAAAAAATCTTTACAGAAAAAGCAAACTGTGCAATAATCTGAGTACAGCTTTCAGACAACAAAGCAGACAAAAAGATATCCGCCATGTTGGGTAGTCAACAGAAGTCAGAAATAGCATTATAAATATTCATCAGCATGCACTCCCAGGAATCCCAGTTCCACATTAAATGTTTGATTTATTTCGATAATGTCCATCATTTATGTCGAAAGAGCTACTTTTGTTAGCACGTTTGGTAAACAAATCCAAAGTCATGAAGCGCGTTCCATCGTTGCAGACGAAATGTCAAAAAGTTCTGTTACTGTCCGTAGAAACTTGTCAAACTAAGTATAGAATCAATCTTTAGGATGTTTAACATAAAACGTCAATAACGTTCCAACCGGAGAATTCCTATGTCTGTAGAAAAGCAATGGATAGAGAGCTAACTCTCTCGTGACCGCACCTCAGAGCTTGTGGCACTCTAACCAGACACCTGGCTCAAACAGCCCTTATGAGCCCCCACTTCACAGCAGAATCCTCAAACAAGTTTCTAAAGATGGTTGACATCTAGTGGAAAGCCTTAGGAAGTGCAACATAACCAATATCCCACTGTGTATTCAATAGGGGCTGGGTTGAAAATCGTCCAACCTCAGATTTCTCACTTCCTGTTTGGACTTCTTCTCAGGTTTTTGCCTGCCGTATGAGTTCTGTTATACTCACAGACATCATTCAAACAGTTTTAGAATTACAGAGTGTTTTCTATCCAATAAATAATATGCATATATTAGCAACTGGGACTGAGGAGCAGGTCATTTACTTTGGGCACCTCTGGGCACCTTTCATCCAGTCTACTCAATACTGCCCCTGCAGCCATAAGAAGTTAATACAAAAATGGACTCTTAGTTTTCATTTGACACCCAATTTGACATGCTCCTATGAACTTCACAAGTTGGCGCTCATGGGTCCTTTCACATGGAAATGACCTGTGCCTTTAATCTGTACTGTTTTGAGCGTGGCAGATAAGGATGTAACAGTTTAGAAGTAGACAGAATCTGGGCAAAAACTCACATTTTCACCTGTAAAGCATTTGTGTCTGAATAGGGTTCAGTGGACTCACAGTTTCTTAATTATTGTTTGACTAATGTCTGGTAAACTAACATAAATCTCACAAAATGTCGCATACTATTTTTATGTACTTATTGTGACAATAATACTCTGGCCTGTAATATAACTGATGTAACGAAGGCGAGAATTATTAAAGATGCTCCAAAGCAGGAGAAAGCATCCAAACTCATTTGAATTAATACTGGGTGAGAACCACTAAAAATGATAATCAGCTTCATCTATTTGTTAGTTCACTGGATGTTTCCCTTATGCTTCAATCGCTATCCAAGTACACAGGGGGTTAATGATGTTGCTGAATTGTAATTACGGAAATGTGCTTTTGAGAGATTCACCTGTTCTCACATTTGATTAAATCTACTGTAGACATTATGACGGATTCATTATAATGTGTGGACTACAGTTACAATGGTGCTCCTTATCATACTGCAGAGATCATCAGCAATGGACTCTTTTCATGACACCTACATTGTACCTCTTCCCCTCTCTAAGTGACACTAATGTCCTTGGACCACCCCACCATTACTATTTTTTCCCCTCTCTCCCTCTCCCTATCTCTCCTTCAGGTGTTTTCTTTCCCTCCTGCCTAATGATACATGCTAATTGTTTTTAAATGGTTTTTCGGTGTCTGTGCGTTCTGCCCCCTTCAATTCTATTATGTGCGGTGGAGCAAGGCAAAGTGAAAATTCATGGAGATTGGTCAGAGGTACAAATCAATAAGGACAAATACAATCGCTGTGTCAGCTGACCTGAGTCACCTGGCTGATAGGGGGGGAATAGTTGGCGCAAGACACCTACCTGTAAGCCTATGTGTTTGTCCAAATGGGAAAAAACTAACCCGCTTAATTTCTTTTATATTATCTGTGGCACATGGAGAGATGCAGAACCAAGAAACTGTGCCTTATACAATATCTTACACAATATCTGAAAGAGGAGACCTTCCGGAGATGTGGTGGTGGTGGTGGGTAGGCTGACAGGGAGTAGTGATTGTAAGAAAATGCTGCAGCTGCTGTCCAGGCCATTTTAATTTCATCAGAGATTACAAAGTGTGATGAGCTCTGTTGTCGTAATACAAACCCCTCGACACCACAGCGGGCATCGTCGGCGCTGCTGCTGGCGGAGTGCGCTGCTGGAGCCCATGAATTCCCCTTATTATTATTTAATGGAGATGGGAATTCAAACAAATAAGCAGCCTTTGCTTGGCTCAGCACCACAGGCCCTCATTAATCCAGCTGCGGAGACACTGATGGCACTAATTTCTCAGCCGCCGAGGTGTCTGTATCTCTCCACCCGTCATGGCCTAGCACATCAAAGCGGCCTCAATCAGACAGCCTCAAAGGCATGAGACCTTGTGTTCATATCTCACCTGGTCATCCCAGTGTGCTCCCTCACTGTCCACCCGTCTCTGTAGTGAAACAGAGAGGCAGAAAGCTCTGCAGGGTTATGTCACGGTGTATGAGTGAGTATCAGTGTTCAGTAACACTGCTGGTGGCTGTGGAGGGTACGGTGATGATGGAAAGATATAAAGGTACAAATTACATTCTGATGATTAGGTACAGTAGGTAAAGATAAATATCATCTGTGGTGATGGGAAAAGCCAATGCACATAAAGATGTAGCAAATGCAGTAGGTTCCGGTGCCTTCCTCCAAAGGTTTCGGCGACTTCATCCCTGGGGGATTGGACCTGGATGCACCTGCTCCTTTGTCCTCTGTTTTGTCTTCCTCTTCTGCCTCACAGCCCATCAATCCTCGGGGGGTCTGCGAGGCCACTCGAAGTGAAAGAGCGGCCGCACCTCTTCAGCCTTTTCCACCAGCTGTCGTCATGGGCAGTTCGATGGTGAGAAACGTCTCGGTTCTTGGGCAAAAACCATGTGCTACCCTGGACACAAGTACAGGACATTACAAGGCTGCTTCCTACCATTCTACGACAGATGCCGGGGGCTGATGCTGTCATACTCCATGTGGGGGTGAAACGACATCAGGAAGGCTTGCTCAGAACTGCAGAAAATAGATTTTAAAAGATATGATTATAGCTCTAAAATGTTCAAAAAGGCGGCCAATTATTTCAGGCGAAGTACCATCATTGGGCAGCAGCTGTGAAAGATTCAGCAGGCTACTGGCATTAAACACCTGGCTAAAAGACTACTGTAGCTCTGTTGGCATAACTTTTAGAGATAACTTTGATACCGTTTGGAAGCAGAAGATGCTCCACAGGAATGACGGAGTCCATCCAAATCATCTTGGCTCCTGATCTCTGTCCACGCATTTCAAGGCTGCATTGAGACAATGACTTATCAATGACCCAAGCCCTGCTCAGATAATCCTTATCATTGTGTCACTGAGTTGCAGTAGTAATGCAGCAAATGTACAGTTGAAGTCGGAAGATTACATTCACCTTAGCAAAATACATTTCAACTCAGGTTTTCACAATTCCTGACATTTAATCCCAGCAAAAATTCTTAGGTCAGTTAGGATCACCACGTTATTTTAAGAATTTTTCATGTCATGGCTTTAGAAGCTTCAGATAGGCTAATTGACATCATTTGAGTCAATTGGAGGTGTACCTGTGGATGTATTTCAAGGCCTACCTTCAAACTCAGAGCCTCTTTGCTTGACATCATGGGGATAAATCTAAAGAAATCAGCCAAGACCTCAGAAAAAAATTGTAGATCTCCACAAGTGTGGTTCATCCTTGGGAGCAATTTCCAAACGCCTGAAGCTACCACGTTCCTCTGTACAAACAATAGTACGCAAGTATGAACACCATGGGACCACACAGCCGTCATACCGCTCAGGAAGGAGATGCATTCTATCTCCTAAAAATGAACGTACTTTGGTGCAAAACGTGCAAATCAATCCCAGAACAACAGCATAGGACCTTGTGAAGATACTGGAGGAAACAGGTACAAAAGTATCTATATCCATAGTAAAACGAGTCATATATCTACATAATCTGAAAGGTTGCTCAGCAAGGAAGAAGCCACTGCTCCAAAACCACCATAAAAAGCCAGACTATGGTTTGCAACTGCACATGGGGACAAAGATTATACTTTTTGGAGAAATGTCCTTTGGTCTGATGAAACAAAAGTAGAACTATTTGGCCATAATGACCATTGTTATGTTTGGAGGAAAAAGGGGGAGGGTTGCAAGCCAAAGAATACCATCCCAACCGTGAAGCATGAGGGTGGCAGCATCATGTTGTGGAGGTGCTTTGCTGGGTCTTCCAAATGGACAATGACCCCAAGCATACTTCCAAAGTTGAGGCAAAAATTATTAAGGACAACAAAGTCAAGGTATTGGAGTGGCCATCGCAAAGCCCTGGCTTCAACCCTATAGAAAATGGGTGGGCAGAACTGAAAAAGTGTGTGCGAACAAGGAGGCCTACAAACCTGACTCAGTTACACCAGCTCTGTCAGGAGGAATGGGCCAAAATTCACCCATTATTCACCCATTATTGTGGGAAGCTTGTGGAAGCTAAACAATTTGAAGGCAATGCTACAAAATTCTAATTGAGTGTATGTAAACTTCTGACCCACTTTTAATGTGATGCAAAAGATAAAAGCTGCAATAAATCATTCTCTTCACTATTATTCTGACATTTCACATTCTTAAAATAAAGTGGTGATCCTAACTGACCTAAGACAGGGATTTTTTTACTAGGATTAAATGTCAGGAATTGTGAAAAACGGAGTTTAAATGTATTTGGCTAAGATGTATGTAAATGTCCAACTTCAACTGTATATGAGGTACATCATTGTCATTTTTATAGTAGTAACAGATGACATTCATATTCTGATTATCTCTGAAACTAACTTAGACAATACCTTTAATGATATAGTGGAAGCAATACATATAACATCTACAGAAGAGACAGAAATGCCAATGGGGAGGTGTAGATGTTTATGTTCAGAGCCACATTCCAGTAAAGCGTAGAAGGGATCTCATGTTAAATACTGTTGAAGTAATATGGCTACACGTTCAACTGCCTCACCTAAAGCCCATTCTGTGAGAAGTTTCTATAGACCACCAACTGCAGTCAGTATCTGGATAATACATTGCATTCGGAAAGTATTCAGACCCCTTCACTTTTTCCACAATGTTACATGATTGCTTTATTCAAAAATTGATTAAATAAATGTTTTCACCATCAATCTTCACACAATACCCTATAATGACAAAGCGAGAACGGGTTTTAGTATATTGTTTAAGCATGAATAAAATAATCTATAAAAAAATACCTTATTTACATAAGTTTTCAGACCCTTTGCTGTGACACTCGACAATTGAGCTCAGGTGCATCTTGTTTCCATTGATCAAATTTGAGTTGTTTCTACAACTTGATTGGAGTTCACCTGTTGTAAATTCCATTGATTTGATATGATTTGAAAAGGCATACAGCTGTCTCTATAAAGTTCCACAGTTGACAGTGCATGTCAGAGCAAAAACCATGCCATGAGGTCAAAGGATTTTTCCATAGAGCTCAGAGACATGATTGTGTTGAGGCAGAGACATTTCTGCAGCATTGAAGGTCCCCAAGAACACAGTGGCCTCCATCATTCCTAAATGGAAGAAGTTTAGAACCAACAAGACTCTTCCTATAGCTGGCCAACTGGCCAAAATTGAGCAATCGGGGGAGAAGAGCCTTTGTCAGGGAGATGATCAAGAACCCGATGGTCACTCTGACAGAGCTCCAGAGTTCCTCTGTTGAGATGGGAGAACCTTCCAGAAGGATAACCATCTCTGCAGTTGTGTGGTCAGGTGCCACAAAGAGGGACTTGGCACTTAAGTATACACATAGAGCTAAAATTAATAATCTGCATATCAATCTCTCATGGATCAAAGTAAATGAAAGACTGACTTCATCACTACTTGTTTTTGTCAGAATTATGGATATGTTATTCAAAGTTATTCGAATTATGGATATGTTAAATGCACCGAGCTCGGAAACCCATGCCTACTCCACAAGACATGCCACCACGTCTCTTCACAGTCCCCAAGTCCAGAACAGACTAGACTACACAAATGCACTGTTGCCGCGAATGACTCTGAATTTACAATGGCTATATATTAGATTTTCTTCTTGCGCATTTTGCTATTTTGCCATTTGCCTCATGACCCCTGAATACTTTGTTGACTACAAACTGTCTTTACCCAACCGTTGGACAGACTATGTTTGTTCACACTCAGGACTCTCTATTGGTTACATGGACCTTTGTGTGAGCAGAACCAGCGGTGTCGTTTGACTTAGCAAACGAGGATCGGATGTCGTCGACCTTCTTTTCAAAATGGTTGACGAAGTCATCTGCAGAGAGGGAGGAGGGGGGAGGGGGAGGAGGATTCAGGAGGGAGGAGAAGGTGGCAAAGAGCTTCCTAGGGTTAGAGGCAGATGCTTGGAATTAAGAGTGGTAGAAAGTGGCTTTAGCAGCAGAGACAGAGGAGGAAAATGTAGAGAGGAGGGAGTGAAAGGATGCCAGGTCCGCAGGGAGGCGAGTTTTCCTCCATTTCCGCTTGGCTGCCCGGAGCCCTGTTCTGTGAGCTCGCAATGAGTCGTCGAGCCACGGAGCGGGAGGGGAGGACCGAGCTGGCCTGGAGGATAGGGGACATAGAGAGTCAAAGGATGCAGAAAGGGAAGAGAGGAGGGTTGAGGAGGCAGAATCAGGAGATAGGTTGGAGAAGGTATGAGCAGAGGGAAGAGATGATAGGATGGAAGAGGAGAGAGTAGCGGGGGAGAGAGAGCGAAGGTTGGGACGGCGCGATACCAACCGAGTAGGGGCAGTGTGGGAAGTGTTGGATGAGAGCGAGAGGGAAAAGGATACAAGGTAGTGGTCGGAGACTTGGAGGGGAGTTGCAATGAGGTTAGTGGAAGAACAGCATCTAGTAAAGATGAGGTCGAGCGTATTGCCTGCCTTGTGAGTAGGGGGGAAGGTGAGAGGGTGAGGTCAAAAGAGGAGAGGAGTGGAAAGAAGGAGGCAGAGAGGAATGAGTCAAAGGTAGACGTGGGGAGGTTAAAGTCGCCCAGGACTGTGAGAGGTGAGCCGTCCTCAGGAAAGGAGCTTATCAAGGCATCAAGCTCATTGATGAACTCTCCGAGGGAACCTGGAGGGCGATAAATGATAAGGATGTTAAGCTTGAAAGGGCTGGTAACTGTGACAGCATGGAATTCAAAGGAGGCGATAGACAGATGGGTAAGGGGAGAAAGAGAGAATGACCACTTGGGAGAGATGAGGATCCCGGTGCCACCACCCCGCTGACCAGAAGCTCTCGGGGTGTGCGAGAACACGTGGGCGGACGAAGAGAGAGCAGTAGGAGTAGCAGTGTTATCTGTGGTGATCCATGTTTCCGTCAGTGCCAAGAAGTCGAGGGACTGGAGGGAGGCATAGGCTGAGATGAACTCTGCCTTGTTGGCCGCAGATCGGCAGTTCCAGAGGCTACCGGAGACCTGGAACTCACATTTACATTTTACATTTAAGTCATTTAGCAGACACTCTTATCCAGAGCGACATACAAATTGGTGAATTCACCTTCTGACATCAGTGGAACAGCCACTTTACAATAGTGCATCTAAATCATTTAAGGGGGGGGTGAGAAGGATTGCTTTATCCTATCCTAGGTATTCCTTGAAGAGGTGGGGTTTCAGGTGTCTCCGGAAGGTGGTGATTGACTCCGCTGTCCTGGCGTCGTGAGGGAGTTTGTTCCACCATTGGGGGGCCAGAGCAGCGAACAGTTTTGACTGGGCTGAGCGGGAACTGTACTTCCTCAGTGGTAGGGAGGCGAGCAGGCCAGAGGTGGATGAACGCAGTGCCCTTGTTTGGGTGTAGGGCCTGATCAGAGCCTGGAGGTACTGCGGTGCCGTTCCCCTCACAGCTCCGTAGGCAAGCACCATGGTCTTGTAGCGGATGCGAGCTTCAACTGGAAGCCAGTGGAGAGCGGAGGAGCGGGGTGACGTGAGAGAACTTGGGAAGGTTGAACACCAGACGGGCTGCGGCGTTCTGGATGAGTTGTAGGGGTTTAATGGCACAGGCAGGGAGCCCAGCCAACTCCACGTGGGTCGTGCGCGCTGGGACCACCAGATTAGGGTGGCCGCGGCCACGCGGTGTGGAGCGTTTGTATGGTCTGTGCAGAGAGGAGAGAACAGGGATAGATAGACACATAGTTGACAGGCTACAGAAGAGGCTACGCTAATGCAAAGGAGATTGGAATGACAAGTGGACTACACGTCTCGAATGTTCAGAAAGTTAAGCTTATGTAGCAAGAATCTTATTGACTAAAATGATTGAAATGATACAGTACTGCTGGAGTAGGCTAGCTGGCAGTGGCTGCGTTGTTGACTTTGTAGGCTAGCTGGCAGTGGCTGCGTTGTTGACACTACACTAATCAAGTCGTTCCGTCGAGTGTAATAGTTTCTACAGTGCTGCTATTCGGGGGCTAGCTGGCTAGCTAGCAGTGTTGATTGCGTTACGTTACGTTAAAAGAACGACAATAGCTGGCTAGCTAACCTAGAAAATCGCTCTAGACTACACAATTGTCTTAGATACAAAGACGGCTATGTAGCTAGCTAGCTACGATCAAACAAATCAAACCGTTGTACTGTAATGAAGTGAAATGAAAATGTGATACTACCTGTGGAGCGAAGCGGAATGTTGACCGGGTAGTTGAAGTTCTATTCGGTAGAGGTTGGCTAGCTGTTTGCTAGCTAGCAAGCAGTATCTTCTACGTGTTAAGGACGACAAATAGCTGGCTAGCTAACCTCGGTAAATTAAGATAATCACTCTAAGTCTACACACTCTAAACTACACAATTATCTTGGATATGAAGACAGCAAAGACAACTATGTAGCTAGCTAACACTACACTAATCGAGTCGTTCAGTTGAGTGTAATAGTTTCTACAGTGCTGGTGGACGTTAGCTAGCTGCTTAGCTAGCTGCTGGGCAGATAGCAGTGTAGACTACGTTAGACTGACGAAATACGATAATTACGCAATTATCTTTGATACAAAGACGGCTATGTAGCTAGCTAGATTAGACAAATCAAACCGTTGTACTATAATGAAATGTAATGAAAATGTAATGAAAAGTTATACTACCTGCGGACCGAAGTGTAGATGCGACCGCGCCTGAGTGTTGGAAAAACTTGTCAATATCAACTGACTGGCTTTCCTGATGTCCATAGTATTTTCTCGGGTATGCAATCTGGTTTCCGCTCAGGTTATGGATATGTCACTGCATCTTTAAAGGTCCTCAATGATGTCAACAAGCAATATTGTGCAGCTATTTTTATTGACTTGGCCAAAGCTTTTGATACGGTAGACAATTCAATTCTGGTGGGCCAGCTGAGGAGTATCTGAAGGGTCTTTGGCCTGATTTGCTAACTACCTCTCTCAAAGAATGTAGTGTATAAAGTCAGAAAATCTGCTGTCTCAGCCACTGCCTGTCACCAAGGGAGTACCCCAAGGCTTGATCCTAGGCCCCACGCTCTTCTCAATTTACATCAACAACAGGTCAGGCAGTAGGAAGCTTTCTCATTCATTTATATGCAGATGATACAGTCTAATACTCAGCTGGCCCCTCCCCGGATGTTGTGTTAAAACCTCTTGGAACTCCCCATCCCGGATCCGGGATCGTGACTAAAGCCTCAGGCTCATTAGCATAACGCAACGTTAACGATTTCTGAAAATCGCAAATAAAATGAAAATAATGCGTCTGCTCTCAAGCTTAGCCTTTTCTTAACAATACTGTCATCTCAGATTTTCAAAATATGCTTTTGAACCATAGAAATTGACTAATTTGTGTAAGAGTATGCAAAGCTAGCATAGCATTTTGAGTAGCATTTAGCATGCAACATTTTCACAAAAACCAGATAACCAAATAAATAAAATCATTTACCTTTGAAGAGCTTCTGATGTTTTCAATGAGGAGACTCTCAGTTACATACCAAATGCGCAGTTTTTCCTGAAAGCGTCTGTGTGTAGGAGAAATCGTTCCGTTTTCTACATTGCATCTGGCTACCGAAACGAACCGAAAATTCAGTCACCTACAACGTCAAACTTTTTCCGAATTAACTACATAATATCGACCGAAACATGGCAAACGTTGTTTGGAATCAATCCTCAAGGTGTTTTTTCACATATCTCTTCATTGATATATCGTTCGTGGAAGCTTGCTTTCCTCTCTGAATCCCATGGAAAAATACTGGCAGCTGACTTTTGCGCACCAATTTCGGCGCAGGACACCGGGCGGACACCTGGTAAATGTGGTCTCTTATGGTCAATCTTCCAATGATCTGCCTACAAATACGTCACAATGCTGCAGACACCTTGGGGAAATGACAGAAAGGGTTGACTCACTCCTCTCGCATTCACAGCCATATAAGGAGACAATGGAAAACAGAGCCTCAAAAATCCTGCTCTTTTCCTGGATGCCGTCTCATCTTGGTTTTGCCTGAAGCTCACGTTCTAGGGCACGCACAGAAAATATCTTGGTAGTTCTGGACACGTCAGAGTGTT
This sequence comes from Oncorhynchus masou masou, assembly GCF_036934945.1. NCBI lineage: Eukaryota > Metazoa > Chordata > Actinopteri > Salmoniformes > Salmonidae > Oncorhynchus > Oncorhynchus masou. The sequence goes on along the minus strand of NC_088240.1, from coordinate 44,027,393 downwards.
TTCTTTCGAAAGCTATCAATTATATGCATAGTCGAGCATCTTTTTGTGACAAAATATCTTGTTTAAAACGGGAACGTTTTTCATCCAAAAATGAAATAGCGCCCCCAGAGCATCAACAGGTTAAATGCCCTACAACAAAGCTTTCTTAGTGTCCAACAAGCTTTCTCTACCCTTAACCTTGTTCTGAACACCTCCAAAACAAAGGTCATGTGTGTCACACCCTGGCCTTAGTATTCTGTGTTTTCATTAGTATTTTGGTGAGGCCAGAGTGTGACATGGGGATTTTGTGGTTTGTTTTGTCTGGGGTTGTTTGTAGTAATGGGATTGTTGTTAGAGTAGTACTCTAGGTAAGTCTATGGTTGCCTAGAGTGGTTCTCAATCAGAGGCAGGTGTTTATCATTGTCTCTGATTGGGAACCATATTTAGGCAGCCATATTCTTTAGGTCTCTTGTGGGTGATTGTTCCTGTCTTTTTGTCACCAGATAGGACTGTTTTGGTTTTTTCACGGTTCTTGTTTTGTAGATTGTTGTATTTTTCATCTTTATTAAAGTTGTACAAAACTAACCACGCTGCATTTTGGTCCGCCTCTCTTTCACCAGAAGAAAACCGTTACAATGTGGTTTGGTAAGAAGAATGCCCCTCTTCTTGTTATTACTACATCTGAGGTTTTAGAGTTTGAGGTAGTCACCTCATACAAGTACTTGGGAGTATGGCTAGACGGTGCACTCTCCTTCTCTCAGCACATATCAAAGCTGTAGGCTAAAGTTAAATCTAGACTTGGTTGCCTCTATCGCAATCGCTCCTCTTTCACCTCCGCTGCCAAACTAACTCTGATTCAGATGACCATCCTAACCGTGCTAGATTGGCAGGTAAGGGTGCTCTTGAACGGCTAGATGTTCTTTCCTATTCGGTCATCAGATTTTCCACCAATGCTCCTTACAGGACACATCACTGCACTCTGTACTCCTCTGTAAGTTGGTCATCTCTGTATACCTGTCGCAAGACCCACTGGTTGATGATTATTTATAAAACCCTCTTAGGCCTCACTCCCCATTATCTGAGATATCTACTGCATCCCTCATCCTCCACATACAACACCAGTTCTACTAGTCACATTCTGTTAAAGGTCCCCAAAGCACACACAACTCTGGGTCGCTCCTCTTTTCAGTTTGATGCAGCTATGGAACAGCTGCAACAAACACTCAAACTGGAAAGTTTCATCAAAGGCTCAATCAAAGGCTCAATCATGGACACTCTTACTGACAGCTGTGGCTGCTTTGCATGATGTATTGCTGTCTCTACCTCCGTTGTGCTGCTGTCTGTGCCCAATAATGTTTGTACCATGTTTTGGCCTGCTACCATGTTGTGCTGCTACCATGTTGATGTTATGTTGTATTGCTACCATGCTATGTTGTCATGTGTTGCTGCTATGTTGTTGTCTTAGGTCTCATGTAGCATTGTTTTGTCTCTCTTGTTGTGATGTGTGTTTCGTTCTATATTTATATTGTATATTGTATAATCCCATGAGGCCTTTTGATTTACTAAAATAAAGGTTAAATAATAATGAAATAAAAATATGGGAGGCCTATTACACCCCATGGAACTCTATTGAGAAAAATGATTCTACCCTTCCCACCACACTAGCCTCATAGGCATCCCCCATTAAACATTCCATTGCACAGCGAAAGGATGATTAAAAAAGTTATTGGCACGCAAAAATTATTGGCACACCTGTTATCAACACTCTTGCATCGTCCCCTTGTGAGGATAACGACACTGAGCCTTTTTCTAAAATGTTTTATGAGATTGGAGATGGTTGATGGTTACTTAAGACAATAATGAAAGTAGGGTGGTTGGCCAGGGTGCATGGGTGGGTGTATAACGCAAACGCCGAGCAACCCAAAGGTTGGGAGCTGGAATCTCATCACCGAGAACTTTTAGCTAATTAGCTACTTTTCAACTAGATGCTACTTTTTTTATCTACTTTGCAACTACTTAGCATGTTAGCTAACCCTTCCCATAACCCTAACCTTAACCCTTTTAGATAACTCTTCCCCTAACTCCAACCTTAACGCTTTAACCTAATTACTAAACTTAATCCTAATTCCTAAACCTAACCCCCAGCCTAGCTAACACTAGCAAGCTAGCTAACATTAGTCATCCAGCTAGAACTCATTAAGTTCTAATGCCCATTTTGCAAATTCGTATCGTACAGTACATTTTGCGAATTTGTAACATATTGTATGTTTTGAAAATCTGTAACATGTAATATGAATTGTAATTCGTAACGTATTAGAGGAAATGGGTGATGGACATCCACAAATGAATACATACCAATGCATAATGTAATGTACTATACGAAATGAAGTTTATCGGATTTACGTACAGAATAATGCGAAATGCTGTTAGACGAGCTTCAGTTACATAGGAGTAGTAGAAGTAGAAGTGTAGGCCTACATGTTTAAATGTGCGTCTACTTGATGTTCCTTATGGGCGTTTATGCATTTGCGTAATGTTATACTAGGGCACATGAACTTCTCAGCATTAAATAATATGCTGTGTTGCTTTGTTGACTTCATCTAATTTGAGATGTTTTGTCTTTTTCCTGTCTCTTAGAATTGTAGGCTACTAAACAATGGTCTCACAAAACAGCTCCCCAACACACACTTGCTAAAGACATTTACACGATAAGTAGACAGGAGAGGTGGAAAGTTTAGGGATGCATCTCAAACTTAGTTGTACTGTATATGGCTCATGAAATAATGAGCTCTGAATGTAAAATGTAGGATGTGACTGGGGAAAGGATAGGAAAACGGCAGAATATCTTGTGGCTGACATGGGTTTGCGTCCACGCAACCCCCTTGAGTTCCCCTCTCCTCATGACCAGTTTTGATATCAATGTATGTACTAGAATCAGGAGAAAGGAGGCCGAAAGACACCAGGCTTCTGCTGTATGAGATGATTGGTGAACTAGATGGCTCAGTTGGTTGGAGAAATTAGTTGGCATCACCACAACGGTGTGTTCCATTCCTGCATGGGTTTTGTAAATAGATTTTCTTTATGATGATGGAGCAACAACAAAAAAGTGTGCAATTTTTTTTTATCATTTTCAATTTAAAAAAAGTAGATGGAGAGTAAAATGTAGCATAAAGATCATCTGTTGCTAGAGATTGTTTGAACCCATCCCGTATGACAGAGCCTCCTATTTAGATATCCTCATCAATACAAGAGAAAGGCAACAAAATGGCTTCCAGATAGTAGTGGTCCCTTGAGAAATCACAAGCCTGCTTCGTATAAGGGTTTGTTATTGACACACTGACAGATGTGATGCTACCTGGGGGGCATACTTAATAGCAATTTGATTCGCTTTTGTTGATAGTCTACAGAGGATCAAAGACAAGCTTGTTTGACATTTGGATGCATTTGGCTGATTGGCAATTTATCATCTCGCCTCTCATACAGCCAAAGTGGAGCTGGCCTCCGAATTCTAGTTCACAGACCCAGCCCTCTCTAGATTGGTATATTTCAATAAATTACACACACAATTAGTTGACAAAAATCAAAATAACAGTAACTATTTTTCCATGCTTAAGATCTGAATAAATATTAGTTTAATGAAATACGTATTTGTAATGATAATAGATCACATTTGTTTTGGCTCTGTTGGTATGTGTCGATGATCCCTTGGAACGATATTGTGTAAAATTCCACGTAGATTTGAATTGTCAAGGTGATGCTGGTTCAACCTAACTGGCATAAATTATTATATAAAAACAAAAGAAAGGTCAACATGATCCTTTGAAAAAACATTTCAGTTAGGCGAATAAAATAATTGTACTTGTAACAATAATGCATTGACGCCCCCCATGTCATTTCATTTAGGTTAAATGTAAATCCAATCAGTTTTCCATGTTTTTTATATATTTTTTGATTTGGAAACAACTTTGACTCAAGCACTTTTTAACCGGTGGACTTTGTCTTTTTCAGTGACGAAGTTGCACGGGATATCGACCCCCTTTCATGCCATATTGTAAATCCATACGTCCTTACACAAATGAATCCTCTCCTTAGCTAATATTGAAGCTCTCTTTTGACATGGTAAGGAATTACTTAGAAACACCTTCACATGGCATACAGATCAAACAATCACATACTTTCATAGAAACTACTGATTCAAATGACTAATAACAATTGTTTTGTGTGTTCACAAATACCTACAAAGGGATGAAGGGGTCCTAAAGGAGAGGTGGCATGTTCTATTGTTCTTTCTCAGTGCAGCATTGAACTCTGTTGTGTTTTTTGTCCTTTGTTCAAATTTCATTTCACTCAGCAGAAGTGGCAAATTTGAAAACCCCCTGACCTCTATTTCTCTTGACATTCAATGTGTTTTTCTGTTAAAAAGCAATCCTGCGACATGGCAATCAAGTGTCACAACCACTTGAGTTGGCCTTGAACGAAGCACACTTTTTTTCATTACTGTGATCAGAACACTCATTGCTCAGAGGAAAAAAGTCCAGGATCGGAGGCAAAGACCGTGAGACATTGTTCAAGCTTCTCATTTTTCCAAACTCACTGTAGAGACGGCCCATGAAGTGAGAACTGAAATGGCATTTTTCTTCATAATATTGATTTTTACATACCCTTTACATTATATATCTGGACCTATTGAGAGCTATATTGTTGTACATCCTGAATACCTGCACAATCAAATGACCATCTATTATATTCTAAAGGGTACAGGTTCTAATTCCCTCTAAATCAATCACCTTATGCAATAATAAGCTTTGGAATGTGCAACACCTGGTGTGCCCCAATTTTTTTGGAAGAGAGTAAACTACAATCTGTTACTATATTGCATGTCTTTATCGTGGAACTTCAGCAACATATTCAACAAAGCAGTACTGAATTAAAGTCCTTAGATAAAGAGGCATTAGTTTAAATGGTAATTAGATTTATGGTTAGTTTAATCAATAATGCAATAATGCAACCATATCCCCATTTCCTGCACAGAAGGGTCAGGGTGTATTACCATGTGATTTGTTGTGTAGTGTCACATGTCACTGTCCTTTCCAGCAATACCCATGGAATCATGGAAAAGCAAAGGCCTCGATGTCTACCTTTGTCACTTTCTAAGGTTACATCATGTCCTGCTGTCATCCAAGCCTGTGTTGTACACATCACTGCAAGGGAGCAAAGTTAGAGAACATTATCTTAACATTAAACACGCAAGTGCAAGCACACGCACACAAACACACACACACACCTTTTTCACTTGTGTAGCCAAACCTACCAATTAAGGATTTGGCTCATGACTTCTTTGAAATAAATCTTAATCACTGAAGCTTTATAAAAAGATCAAGTTTGGGAGAAGCAAAATAGTGAGTGGACATCCTCTTTTTTTATCTATGTATTGTTGGCCGACATTATTTTAGCCAGCTCCTGTTTTGGATGAGCATCAACACCCCTCCATGTAGGCTACAAGCGTACATATGCCCATCATGTCATGCCCTGGCCATAGAGAGGCTTTTATTCTCTATGTTTCGCTAGGCCAGGGTGTGACTGGGGTGGGCATTATAGTTTCTTTATTTCTATGTTTTCTATTTCTTTGTTTTTGGCCGAGTGTGGTTCTCAATCAGAGGCAGCTGTCTATTGTTGTCTCTGATTGGGAATCATACTTAGGGAGCCGTTTTCCCACCTGTGTTTTGTGGGTAGTTGTTTTCTGTATAGTTTATTTGCCTTACAGAACTGTTCGTTTTTTCACTTTGTTATTTTGTTCAAGTGTTTTTTGGTCAATAAAAATCATGAACACTTTCCACGCTGCGCTTGTGTCCGATTCTCATTCTGACGAGAGACGTAACGCATCATGAAATGAGAGATGATATTATGCTGGTGATTCTCCTATTTAGAAGTTATTTTCCTGTAACAATTGCTTGTTTTCTATTTCATATAATTCAAAACCAAGTCTGTGGGCTCCCCTTACCTTAGGCCTAAACTCTCTTGGAAAAAAAGTGTAGAGGAGAACCCTTTGAAGAACTCTTTTTGGTTCCATGTAGAACCCTTTAGAGGGTTCTACATGGAACCAAAAATAATTCTACCTGGAACCAAAAAGGTTTCTACCTGGAACTAAAACGGGTTCTCCTATGGGGACAAATTTATGCCTGTTTTGATAGGATAGTGTTTTGGCCTGCCTAAAATAAGTTAATAGCCCAATAACCAGGTTTGGGTAGGTTACTCTCTAAATGTAATGTGTTACAGTTACTAGTTACCTGTCCAAAATTGTAGTCAGTAATGTAATTTTTGGATTGCCCAAACTCAGTAACGTAATCTGATTACATTCAGTTACTTTTAGATTACTTTCACCTTAAGAGGCATTAGAAGAAGACAAAAATGTATAATACCAATTCAACAACATCTATTGCAGGACAAATCAATGTTAAAGTGTACATAGCTGGCCATATATGGATGTTAAATTTTACTTTATGGGTTGGTTCTTCAAAACCCATTGATTTCTACTACATATAATAATACAATTAAATTATATCTTTACATTAAAAACCAAAATTCATCAGAATTCCAGTCATTCCAATAAATGTTATACACCTTGATCCTCAAGAATAGGACTTGGAAATTTGCATGTATAGATTAGCCAAATTGTTTTACCTGAGCATAACCCCAAAACTAAGGACTTATTAGCCAGCCCTACTCTGTTGTTTAAGATTTTGTTGTCATGGAGGACTGATTGGGCTCATTGATTCAAGTTGAAAAGTAAATGCTGCGCTCATGGAATGGCATGCTTTGGGCACTACTGAAAAGTGCTATTTACATGTGAAAAATGAATGCCACATGCTGCATTTACTATAGGCTGTTTTGGTAAAAAGCTGAGGGATGGGCCTGGAGAAATGTGACCCCACTCAGATTAATAGAGCTATGGATGCAAGGATTGACCATCCATGATATCAAAATGTTTGTTTTAACCATATTATGAGGCTATACAGCGTTTGTTTACATTTACAATGTTTACAAACATTGGAGAAAAACCATCTTATAATTTGGCTTATCATGGAGGTTGACAGTTGAACTAAACTCAAGAGGCATTTATGAATTATGTTCTTCAACAATCAATAGATTTATATATTTATAAGTCCAAAAATGGCTGCAGCAACTAACGATTTTCTTTCGCAAACATCCTTTCTGAATTTAAAAATAATACTCAAACTAATCATCTAGTTTTTCAAAAGTATCTAATCTGATTACAATATTTTTGCTGGTAATGTAACGGATTACTCTTTTTTTGCAATCCCTTACATGTAACAGATTACATGTAATCCGCTTCTCCCCAACCCTGCCAATAACCATGACAGTTTCTAACCTCTCTGGCAATAACAGCTAGTTTTCAGTGTACATATTACCCTAATTAGGCTTGGCCAATTAGGCCCTCACTCAGACCACTCCCAGACAGTCCCAGCTAGGTGTGAAACCGACATGTTAAGTATATAACATATGTTGTGTTTTGTTACAGGTTATAGAAGAGAGCAGAAGCGATGAACTACCTGTTCAGACCCCAGTCCTACCAACCTATCTAATTTGGTCCAACTTTAAATGACATGCAGCTTATAAAGCCTTCATGAACACTGCATACATGTGTTACAGATCATCTATAACTGAATGTCAAGCTTTATAAAGGGTTAATAAATGTGGCATAACTGTGTGACAATCACCAATGTCAAATGTGACATAACCCACTATCTCAAATATGACATAAACCTGTGCTTTATAAAGGGTGGCATAAGCATTGCTTATTAAAGTCCTTATAGATCATATCAAATTGATGCTTCACAATGTATTTCTCACCCTGTCATGCATCTTGGTAGAGATGTAAAGCCAGGATAGTGGGTTCGATTCCCGGGATCACCAACACTTAAAAATGTATTCATGCATGACTGTAAGTAAAAGCATCTGTTAAATCTTCATTAGTATATTACATTCTAGGATGGCCAAACTTCTTTCTCTCTTGGATGCATAGTCAATATTGGACCTGACCTCAACTTTCCCCAAAACGCTGTGCTGCAGGATGATACACACTCTAAAGTGCAGGAATGCACAGCAAAAAAAATACATTGGTGAGGCCTTTTAAAATCCATTTTTATTTTTTTGCCAAATTTTCGGACTTTTCGGATTTCCCCCGTTTTTTCAGGTTTTCCTCCATTTTTTTCACACATTTTATTTCCGGTGTTCAAAACCATGCTTAATTAAACCACATCAGGGGATGACTTTTGAGGTTTGTGAAAAATGTAAGAACCTTTTTTGAGTGCAGTTGACCTTTAATTCAGTGCACATGTCCTGCACTGTTGTTTGGTTAGAGGGTTTTTCTGTAGTGCAGTAATCGCACATGTGGTGATTATGAATTCCATATACTTTGATTCACATAATTAATGTGTGACCTTACTGAGTATAGTATTTGTCATCGTCACTAATTAACTCAGTAAAGAAGTCAAAATTATGGCTAAACCCTGGCCATTTACACAATTTATCTTCTCAAAATTTGATTATAACCCCAACCCTAACTGATGAAGGCCATGTTTGCTGCGTTGGTCCACAGACCTTCCACACATTTGGGTGGAAGTGTCTGGGAATGAGAATAGGTGTAATGTGACTAACAAGACTTCACTTTAGAGCATATTCTAACATGTCACCCTGTATAGAGCACGTTTATATAATATTCGACATAGTGGGTTATGTCACACAGTTACGCCATATTTATGAACCCTTTATAAAGCATGATATAGTGTTATAGATACATTTATTTAGTGCTTATGAAGGCATTATGAAGCTGAAAATGTACTCTTAAGTATTTATCTATTAGGTTTCCTGATGGAGAAAGCCTCCACTTCTATGTCAAGGATAATAAAACAAAAACACTACAGTAAATTCTACAATATACGCCACAAAAAGTTAACAATTACTTTAGTATATATTACAGTTCTTTTACTACAGTATTTATACCATAGTTAACTGTAAATACTTCAGTATACTACTGTATCCTACTGTATTCTACAGTAAATTCCACAGTGACTAAGACAGTAAAGTCTGCAAAAACACTACAGTGAATACTATTTACACATTAGTAATTAGTAAATGTAAATTAGTAAATGGCAAACTTCATAAATAAAGTTTGCCATCTCAATTTTATCCTGAAGTGAATGACTAGCAGCCCTATTCAGAATTCAGATTTTCAAAAGTTTACTGGCAAAAATTTGAATATTCCTCCCATACTGTGTGATTGTAATGTTCCATTGGTCCTTGAGCTTTATATAGACTGTGGGCTCTACCCCAGTCACTCCATAGCCACACCCATAGTCACTTCCTTGTGTGCTCTCAGTTCGGTTTAACGTTTGCTACTTTGTGGAATGGTTTGTAAGGAACAACACTTTTCCAAAAATGTTTTTGTATGTTCTAAAACAGACTGAGGTATGTCGGCTCTGTTTGGTGGGTGTGACTTGAAGCAATGTTTGACGTATTTAAAGGGCAGCGGCTATGCTGACAGAGTTCCCCAAACCACAACCCAACCCCTCCCGGTTTTTCATCTGGTCATTCCGTACAGCAGCATTTCTGTTTAATTGAACATCACCAGTACGTGTTTTTCGTACTGAACGCAGCCCTGGTTTGAGTTAAATACAAAGTGGGTGTTTCAGGAAGAGGGAAGCAATTTTGACTGATTGCATGCTGTAGTCAGAAATGTTTGGTAAGTAGGATACTGTCAAAAGCATAGTTTTCTCACTCAACTTGTTTAATTCAGAGACATAGTTTTGATTGTTAAGGAGTTTCCTCTGTGGACTTAATTTCCCCTAAGGACCAACTTTTGGAAGACAATGTCGAAGGCCTACTTATAAATGTAGGGTTTTTCTTCTGGACACTACTTCCCTTTGGATTATTACCCCTGTAGAATAATAACTGATCTTATTTAATCTCTTGCGGCTGAAATATTTAGATTTAAACATCTTTCTTTACATGACATTCGTTCCCTCCCTTGTTTTTCTATCAGCAGTGTTGGATTTATTATTGCTTTAAAGTGGAACTGACAGCATTTTAATTACTTTGCATACATGAAACAAACAGACAATATCAGTCAAAAATATAAAATTCCCAGTTTAAGCTACAAAACCAACTTTATAAGTGGACTGCCAGGTCTCTGACCTCCTCCAGTCTCTGACCTCCTACAGGGAGTAGAGGAGGGGATTAAACACGCACCCCTCAGAGGCCCCCGTATTGAGAATCAGCGTGGAAGATGTGTTGTTGCCTTACCCTTACCACCCGGGGACGGCCCATCAGGATGTCCAGTATGCTGTTGCAGAGGAAGGTGTTTAGTCCCAGGGTCCTTAGCTTAGTGATGAGCTTTGTGGGAACTATGGTGTTGAACGATGAGCTGTAGTCAATGAACAGAATTCTCACATAGGTGTTCCTTTTGTCAAGGTGGGAAAGGGCAGTGTGGTTTCATACTTTCATGGCTACCAATGTGTGCGCTACTGTGCAGTAGTCATTTAGGTAGGTTACCTTTGCTTTCTTGGGCACAGGGACTATGATTGTCTGCCGAAGTCATTGCCTCTCCTTGTTCGGGTGGTGCTCGGCGTTCGACGTCACCGGTCTTCTAGCCATCATTGATCCATTGTTCATTTTCCATTGGTTTTGTCTTGTCTTCCCACACACCTGTTTTCAATCCCATTCATTACCTGTTGTGTATTTAACCCTCTGTTTCCCCTCATGTCTTTGTCAGAGATTGTTTATCGTCAGTGTAGTGTTTTTGTATAGGTGCGCGACGGGTCTTCGTACCCATATTTATTTATTATTTCATTTGTCTATTTAGTGTTATGGAGCATGTTACTTGACTTTATTAAAAGACTCCATTTTACACTCCGTTTGACTCTCCTGCGCCTGACTTCCCTGCCACCTATACACATATGCCTGACAATGGTGGTCTCCTTGAAACATGTAGGTATTACAGACTCAGTCAGGGAAAGGTTGAAAATGTCAGTGAAGACACTTGCCAGTTGGTCCGCGCATGCTTTGAGGACACATTCTGGTAATCCATCTTGCTCCAGGGCCTTGTAAATGTTGACCTGTATAAAGGTCTTGCTCACATTGGCTATGGAGAGAGTGATCACACAGTCATCCAGAACAGCTGGTGCTCGCATGCATGCTTCAGTGTTGCTTCCCTTGAAGCGAGCATAAAAGGCATTTAACCCGTCTGATAGGCTCGCGTCACTTCGCAGCTCCCGGTTGGGTTTCTCTTTGTAGTACGTAATAGTTTGCAAACTCTGCCACATCAAACGAGTGTTAGAGCCGGGGTAGTAGGATTCAATTTTAGTCCTGAGAGTTCCACTGTCCAATGTCTGTGTTCTTTTGCCCATCTTAATCTTTACTTTTTATTGGCCAGTCTGAGATATGGCTTTTTCTTGCAACTATACCTAAAAGGCCAGCATCCCGGAGTTGCCTCTTCACTGTTGACGTTGGGACTAGTGCTTTGCGGGTACTACGCATTTAATGAAGCTGCCAGTTGATGACTTGTGAGGCATCTGTTTCTCAAACATTCTAATGTACTTGTCCTCTTGCTCAGTTGGCCTCCCACTCCTCTTTCTATTCCGGTTAGACCCAGTTTGTGCTGTTCTGTGAAGGGAGTAGTACACAGCGTTGTACGAGATATTGGCAATGTCTCGCATGGAATAGCCTTCATTTCTCAGAACAAGATTAGACTGACGAGTTTCAGAAGAAAGGTTTATGTTTCTGGCCATTTTGAGACTGTAATTGAACCCACAAATACTGATGCTCCATATACTCAACTAGTCTAAAGAAAGCCAGTTGTATTGCTTTTTAATTAGGACAACAGTTTTCAGCTGTGCTGACCTAATTGCAAAAGGGTTTACTAATGATCAATTAGCCTTTTAAAATGATAAACTTCGATTAGCTAACACAACATGCCACTGGAACACAGGAGTGATGGTTGCTGATAATGGACCTCCGTTCGACAATGTACAATGCTCAAAACAATAAAGGGAACACTTAAACAACACAATGTAACTCCAAGTCAATCACACTTCTGTGAAATCAAACTGTCCACTTACGAAGCAACACTGATTGACAATAAATTTCACATGCTGTTGTGCAAATGGAATAGACAACAGGTGGAAATTATAGGCAATTAGCAAGACACCCCCAATAAAGGAGTGGTTCTGCAGGTGGGGACCACAGACCACTTCTCAGTTCCTATGCTTCCTGGCTGATGTTTTGGTCACTTTTGAATGCTGGCGGTGCTTTCACTCTAGTGGTAGCATGAGACGGAGTCTACGACCCACACAAGTGGCTCAGGTAGTGCAGTTAATCCAGGATGGCACATCAATGCGAGCTGTGGCAAGAAAGTTTGCTGTGTCTGTCAGAGTAGTGTCCAGAGCATTGAGGCTTTACCAGGAGACAGGCCAGTACATCAGGAGACGTGGAGGAGGCCGTAGGAGGGCAACAACCCAGCAGCAGGACTGCTACCTCCGCCTTTGTGCAAGGAGGGGCAATGCCAGAGCCCTGCAAAATGACCTCCAGCAGGCCACAAATATGCATGTGTCTGCTCAAACGGTCAGAAACAGACTCCATGAGGGTGGTATGAGGGCCCGATGTCCACAGGTGGGGGTTGTGCTTACAGCCCAACACCGTGCCGGCTGAACACAAAGATTGGCAAATTCGCCACTGGCGCCCTGTGCTCTTCACAGATGAAAGCAGGTTCACACTGAGCACATGACAGACGTGACAGTCTGGAGACGCCGTAGAGAACGTTCTGCTGCCTGCAACATCCTCCAGCATTACCGGTTTGGCGGTGGGTCAGTCATGGTGTGGGGTGGCATTTCTTTGGGGGGCCACACAGCCCTCCATGTGCTCGCCAGAGGTAGCCTGACTGCCATTAGGTACCGAGATGAGATCCTCAGACCCCTTGAGAGACCATATGCTGGTGTGGTTGGCCCTGGGTTCCTCCTAATGCAAGACAATGCTAGACCTCATGTGGCTGAAGTGTGTCAGCAGTTCCTGCAAGAGGAAGGCATTGATGCTATGGACTGGCCCACCTGTTCCCCAGACCTGAATCCAATTGAGCACATCTGGGACATCATGTCTCGCTCCATCCACCAACGCCACGTTGCACCACACACTGTCCAGGAGTTGGTGGATGCTTTAGTCAGAGTCTGGGAGGAGATCCCTCAGGAGACCATCTGCCACCTCATCAGGAGCATGCCGTGGCGTTGTAGGGAGGTCATACAGGCACGTGCAGGCCACACACACTACTGAGCCTCATTTTGAAGCTAAGGACATTACATCAAAGTTGGATCAGCCTGTAATGTAATTTTCCACTTTAATTTTGAGTGTGACTCCAAATCCAGACCTCCATGGGTTGATAAATTTGATTTCCATTGATCATTTTTGTGTGATTTTGTTGTCAGCACATTCAACTATGTAAAGAAAAAAGTATTTAATAAGAATATTTCATTCATTCAGATCTAGGATGTGTTATTTTAGTGTTCCCTTAATTTTTTTGAGCAGTGTATATATTCCATAAAAAAATCTGCGGTTTCCAGCTGTTCTGTGAAGGGAGTAGTACACAGCGTTGTACGAGATATTGGCAATGTCTCGCATGGAATAGCCTTCATTTCTCAGAACAAGATTAGACTGACGAGTTTCAGAAGAAAGGTTTATGTTTCTGGCCATTTTGAGACTGTAATTGAACCCACAAATACTGATGCTCCATATACTCAACTAGTCTAAAGAAAGCCAGTTGTATTGCTTTTTTAATTAGGACAGTTTTCAGCTGCAATAGTCATTTACAACATTAACAATGTCTACACTGTATTTATGATCAATTTGATTAATGTGTATTCTTTTCAAAAACAAGGATATTTTTAAGTGACCCTAAACTTTTGAACGGTAGTGAATATGAACAAGATTTCATGTTATTAAAATGCTGTTAGCTCCATTTTAACTGACCATTATAGAAAATCTTAATTGACACTCCAGTTATGTTTTTGTTATTTTGTTTCACAGAGTAGTCTATACCTTTGTTTAGGTGTGATTGATAAATGCAAACATTTTCCCAGTGGATGAACGAAATTGTCAGAAACAGCAGGAGCATATATTCAGTGTCTCAGAAGTGATCTAAGGTCATATTCCCCTTTTATTCGTTATGATGTAGGCAAAACTGATCCTAGATTAGCACAACTACTGTGAGTTGCTTTTGTGAATAATATCACAGGCCTTTAACCAGTCAGGCCTTCCCTTATGATTAGTTATAATTCATGCAGTGACTTCACTTTAATTAAGGTGAGGATTTATCGACGGCCATCTAGCGGTGTCAGGCATTGATCCAACGCTCCTGCAACTGATCAGTCATGCTGAACAAATAGCGTGATATCAATCCCAATGATCATTACCCCGCCCGGTGTCAATAGGGAGGATGTGACGTCAGTGACCTTCACTAAACTAAATTTGTCAGTTACACCAGCGGCCAGTGAAATCCGTGGAGAGCTATGCGCTCTGAACTGGAGCCTATGGTACTGTGTGCAATAGAAGTATCTTTGACAGATGAACTGAAACAGTAACCAAATGACCAATACAAAAAAATAATGATCACTTTCATACAGTATTTCTCATACCTGTATTACTGTTACGAATCCCTTTTGGCCCGACAGTCTAGGGGGATGGTAATGAGACTCGTAACATAACTCATGCAAATTATTATTGTGACAAAGGAAAAGTGTGAACGAAATAAGCACGACAACTGAAATCTACCGTCAAACTCTAGGTTTATTTATAAACACACGGTAATGGGGGGAGCAGGAAAAGGGGCTGAGCTGGACCCAAGGAAAGAAACAATAAGTATTCAAAAACACCCCTAAGCTAGACTAGCCTACTTTAACAACAGCTAACTAACTAACCAAAAATACAGTGGGTGGTCCGCCCAGTTCTAACTAGTGTATTTAACAAAGTTCACCTACGGGTAGTGTATGCCCATGGGCGAACCAGCAAGCAAACACAAACACCATAACCAAAAACAATACTCACAGGTGATGACAAAGTGCTATGAGGTGCTTAAACAAAAGAGAGGTTACGACACAAAGCGAGAGTGAAACACAGAGACCTACAGACATGGCATTTACAGAGAGATTGAGCTGAGCTGAGCTGAGCTCTAGAACAAACAAATGGGGTTTTTAAACCATGGGGAAGGAACTGTGATAGGTCAGGAAATTGGAGGTGGTGTGTCTTCTGATTGATGATTGGTTGTTGACTGATTGGGGAGTGATGATTTTCACCTGTGAGGGGAGAAGGAGAGAAAAGAAACACACACAGGATACACACACACACAGGATAACTGTATCCGTAACACTCCCACTTAAAAGAGCAACCCTAGGGGTTGCGACTACAGTATTTCAATTAATACTCCCAACAAAGCAACAACCTTGCAAAACATGCAGAAATCATTTTCACACACGAGACAAAGCATCTGCCAACACATTATCAGAACCCTTTTTGTGGCGGATCTCCAAATTATAATTTTGTACAATCAGCGCCCAACGCATAGGCGCTGGTTCTGGTTGTACATTCGGTGGAGAAAAACTAAGGGGTTATGGTCAGTATATACAATCACGGGTAGGGCACTGGAACCAATATATACTTCAAAGTATTGCAGAGCCAACAACAAAGCAAGAGCTTCTTGTTCTATTGTCGCATAGTTTGTTTGACATTTATTAAATTTACGTGAAAAATAACAAACGGGATGATCCACTCCACTATTGTCCTGCTGCAGTAGAACAGCACCAGCACCTCTGGCACTAGCATCTACCTCAAGTTTGAACGGTTGTTCAAAATCAGGAGCAGCAAGTACAGGTGTACTACATAAGAGTGCTTTCGCTGATTCAAAAGCTCTCTTACAATCAGGGGACCACACAAATGATCTAGCCGGACTAAGCAAATCGGTCAATGGAGCAACTACCGCAGAGAAATTTTTACAGAAGCTACGGTAGTAGCCAACCATCCCTAAAAAGCGGCGTAGCTCTCGTCTGGTGGTAGGTGCAGGAATGCAGTTATAGCCAAGACCTTGGCATTAACAGGGCGCACCTGTCCATGCTTCTCAGAGGGATCACACAATCCATCCTCTTGATCAACCTCTTTGAACAGAACAGTGTTCGACAAATCTCTCTCATCACCCTCTTGTCGTGCCTGAGCACGAGTGACAGCACAAGCGGGGAACACATGTGGATAATTCTGTGCCAGCTCATTCGAGAGAGAGTGGTCACTTTTATCCAATACTTCCAATACGGGTACTACATTTCCTCCGGCAATATCGTTACCCATTATGAAGGTCACACCTTTCACTGGCAACATAGGGCGTACCCCCACTCTGAATATTCCACTGATTAACTCAGAGTGTACTTTCACAAAGTGCAATGGCACTGGGACAAAACCCATTTCAATACCCTGCACTAACACACTGGAACCACAGTATGTATCGTCAGACAAGGGCAACACATCAGACAATATAAACGACTGCGCCGCACCAGTATCTCTAAGGATTTTAACCGGTCGTTGAGACGCTTCGTCATTCATTAGGGACACAAACCCCTCGAAAATGAATGGTTCATAACTGCGGTCGGGGACTGAGACTTTCAAACTACAGTTACCCTGAGGCACCTGTTTTGTTGCAGACCTCACAACCGTACGAATTAGAGCAACACCTGTTGGTGGCTTGGCACGAAGAGGCATCCCTTGTTTGCGTTTAAGCAGGAAGCAATCATTAATCATATGTCCTACTTTATGACAATAGAAACATGTCATTCTTCTGGCGTGCTTGACATACTACTGCTGGCCGACTAGGACTAAAGGTAGGAAACTCAGTGGCTCTACTCTCAGTTTGAGCCGAAAACACACTCTTGTGCGTCAACACAAACTCGTCTGCCAACACAGACGCTTCTGCCAGGGTGGATACTTTCTGTTCGTTTAGGTAAACTACAATGCGTTCGGGTAAGCAATTTTTAAACTCTTCCAACAAGATTAACTCCCGGAGAGAGTTGAAATCAGTTACCTTACTAGCAGCATGCCATTTATCAAACAGATTTCCCTTATCTCTAGCAAATTCCACATAAGTCTTACTAGAAGACTTTCTATGAGACCTAAATCTCTGTCGGTATGCCTCAGGCACAAGCTCATAGGCACGAAGAACAGTAGCTTTGACCACTTCATAATTCAAACTGTCCTCCAGAGGTAGCGCTGACAAAACCTCTTGGGCTTTACCAGTTAATTTACACTGAAGTAATAGGCACCAAACCTCTTCAGGCCATTTCAATGCTACGGCTATACGCTCAAATACACAAAAATAGGAGTCAACCTCTGACTCTCTGAACAAAGGTACTAAGGCAATCTGCCTACTAATGTCAAACGTGTTTGAGGACACAGCAGGTGAGGACGGCTCACAAACAGGCACAGTAGGACCGGAGGCTAGCCTCGCTGTCTCTGCCTCAAGTTCCATCTGGCGCATTTTGAACTCCAACTGCCTTTGTTCTCTGTCTGCCTCAATTTTACACATCTCTAAATGCCGTTGTTCTCGTTCTTTTTCTGCCTCTATTTTACACATCTCCAACTGGAGAGTCTCTCGCCTAATTTGGGCTCTCTTCCACCTCCAGTTGGAACTGTGCTAAACAGACATCCCTCCTGGCATCACCATTTGACAGTGGGGAGAGTGGATCAAAATGGGACAATGTGGCTGGTGTTTTAGCCTGACACCAATGGTCTTACAGGAGCAGCAACATCCGCTACAGGGGTAGTAGGCTCAGGCAGCGGTAACACAAGCACCTGCTCTTCCAACAATACATTTAATACTATCCGTTTCACCTCCGCCTTAACTAAACTCTGCGGAATCGATACTGAATAATGGTCAGCCAAGGTCATTAAATCAACTCTACGACATTTGTCAAAAACCTCCCACGAAAGGTTATCCAAAAAAGATTTCAAATCAAAAGTAGTCATTTTTACACTACTTCACAAGTGCCAAAGAAAATAGCAAACACTAAGGCTACTTCAGCTATGACGCTCAACACTGAACTATACCACTACAACAATCTACATGAGCGGCATGGGTGTCAGTTATGACAGATCCCGGATGAGCCCCCACTTATGTTACGAATCCCTTTTGGCCCGACAGTCTAGGGGGGATGGTAATGAGACTCGTAACATAACTCATGCAAATTATTATTGTGACAAAGGAAAAGTGTGAACGAAATAAGCACGACAACTGAAATCTACCGTCAAACTCTAGGTTTATTTATAAACACACGGTAATGGGGGAGCAGGAAAAGGGGCTGAGCTGGACCCAAGGAAAGAAACAATAAGTATTCAAAAACACCCCTAAGCTAGACTAGCCTACTTTAACAACAGCTAACTAACCAAAAATACAGTGGGTGGTCCGCCCAGTTCTAACTAGTGTATTTAACAAAGTTCACCTACGGGTAGTGTATGCCCATGGGCGACTTGTCTTGGTTTCCCCCTTTTCCACCAGCAATCAAACACAAACACCATAACCAAAAACAATACTCACAGGTGATGACAAAGTGCTATGAGGTGCTTAAACAAAAGAGAGGTTACGACACAAAGCGAGAGTGAAACACAGAGACCTACAGACATGGCATTTACAGAGAGATTGAGCTGAGCTGAGCTGAGCTCTAGAACAAACAAATGGGGTTTTTAAACCATGGGGAAGGAACTGTGATAGGTCAGGAAATTGGAGGAGGTGTGTCTTCTGATTGATGATTGGTTGTTGACTGATTGGGGAGTGATGATTTTCACCTGTGAGGGGAGAAGGAGAGAAAAGAAACACACACACAGGATACACACACACACAGGATAACTGTATCCGTAACAATTACCTTACTGTTTACATGTGGTCAAGTGGAATTATTGGAGAACCATCTGACCTTTGTGATTGCTGTCTACGACCTAGGAAATTAGTAGCAGCTGGTAGGTTGGCAGCTTGGGACAAGTATGCATCCAGCTTGTCTGCATCCGAAATGCCACCATATACCATATATAGTGCACTACTTTTTAACCAGATCCCTATGGGCTCTGGTGAAAAGTGGTGCGCTAAAAAGGGAATAGGGTGTCATTTGGAATGCCAGCCCCCACACTTGGACCGCCAGATGTTAGATGTCTTTATCCACCCAGGATAACATTTGTACACTTCAGTGTTTGGAGTTTCCCCCAAATAAACTCTGATGAGTGGGAACATTTGAGATCAGAAGGGCACAAATATAACAGGGCATCATATATGAACCATTGAGGTAGAACATGGAAAGGAGGAAAGAGTAAATACAACAATGAAAATACACAGTAGCGGTTTATCTTCGGAGTCCCACATAGAGCTGACGGCTATTTGGGAATCAATAGGCCACGAGCAGCCCTGCTCTGACTCACCCAGCATTCACCATCATGTCCAGGGCTGCACTTGAGAAGTTTATACACACACGTGCTGACACACACACACACACACACGCACGCACACACACACACACACACACACACACACACACACACACACACACACACACACACACACACACACACACACACACACACACACACACACACACACACACACAGGATGGAAGCTATCAAAGTAACAAAAACAAAAACAACCCTAAAAAGGAATAATATTTTTATTAGCGCCAGAATTTATATGATACAGGTCTAATTCGCTGTGACTGGTAGGCAATGTTGAGGTATGTTACTATTACAGTTTTTTCCAACTACTTACACACAAAATCTTTTCATGTCACATGATTTTTGAAACCTCTCACTCAAAGTGCAAAACTACACACCGAATATCCAAAACCATAAGCTATTTCTCAGCCTTTGACTCAGTTGTCAATTGCATAAAACATTTTTTTTCAAAACACTACACACAATTCTCTACCTTAAACACAAAAATCTAACAGGAAGTGACCTGCTTTCCTTTTCCAAACACAACCAATCAAAATGCTACACTTATTCACCAGGAAGGAGAACCATCTCTGAGATTAGGGCAACACTTGTTGATCATCTGATCAACCACGGTTTGACCATGAGAGAGGCTGGACTGAGAGTCCAGCCCAACTTGAGTTGATTTACAGTGGAGTCCATAATTCAAACCTTCAGAAATGAGAACAGGTATGCAACTATCTAATGACTATTTTAGCATTACAGTAATGTACTGTAAAATATGTATGACTGCATAGTATTGCATAAACATTTGTAACTCTGAGCCATCCATTTACTGCACTGCATTGAATGAATGAGGTTGGTTATCATGCTGTACTACATATTTTTGTACATTGTTTACAGTTCCTATGCTGAACACATACTGTGTTTGAATTCTGTACAGAGTGGAAAGGCAAAGACCTCATGGAGGATGAGGACGCTTGTTTACAGATGTACAAGAGACTGCAATTATAAATATGGTTTTGGCCAACAATGCAATTAGGATTCGAGAGATAAGAGAGCATATCTTGAATAATGACACCATATTTAACAACATCAAAGCCTGTCGACCATACAAGGCATCCTCCAACGGCACTGAGTGACGATGAAACAACTTTACAAGGTGCCAATTGAGAGAAACTCTGACAGAGTCAAGAATATGCGACATGACTTTGTAGAGGTATGTATGCAACATTACTTTCAGTACTTCAGACATACCATATTTACTCATCTGTATATCCTTTTGTCTGTTGCAGAGAGTATTGGAGCTGGATGCCCATGTAGTTCGCCATGAATTTATTTATGTGGATGAGGTTGGCTTCAACCTCACCAAAACCAGGCGCTGTGGAAGAAATGTAATAGGACAGAGGGCAATTACCAATGTCCCTGGACAGCGTTGGGGTAATATAACTATGTGTGCTGCCATCACTCAAAACGGGGTCCTCCATCACAATGCTACACTGGATCCGTACAACACCGGCCATATGCTCACTTTTCTGGATGCAATTTTCACAATGCTTGTCCCTGGTCCAGATCAGGGGCCTGCTAGATTTGTGGTTTTATGGGACAATGTTAGTTTTCACCGGGCTGTTCTGGTCCAAAACTGGTTTGCCACCCATCCACAATTTGTAGTTTTGCACCTACCCCCATATTCACATTTTCTAAATTCATGAGATGAATTCTTCTCAGCCTGGCGCTGGAAAGTGTATGATCGCCAACCCTGATGGTTGTATTCCAAGATGGCGTAGCAGTGAAGACATTTGTTTGTCCTCTCGTGTACTTTTGTATTTTCTCATATTTTTTGTATATTTTTTTTATATATATTTCAATTTACTTTCAATCTCTTTTCGATTTTTAATTTGATTATACCTACCGGTAACCTGCCTCACCCAATGTGATATGGAATCGCTATTATTTTAAACTTTAGAACACATTCAAGAACCTTCAGAAGCTAACCAGCTAATTAGCTACAGGCTATTTAGTAATTGTTAGCCACTGCTAGCGGCTTTTACCTTCTGCACAGATACCAGCCCTGTTTTTAGCCTGGATAATACTCGCTAGTCTACCAGTATCGTACTGTCTCTCCACAACAACGCCGGATTCCTGCCATAATCCCTGGACCACTACTTCTGATCTTCACAACTAGCTTGCAGCTAGCTTGCATTCACAGGTCCCACGGTAAAGGAGGTGCAGCGGTTTTTGGGTTTTGCCAACTACTACCGGAGGTTTATCCGGGGTTTTGGCCAGATAGCGGCTACAATTACCTCACTGCTGAAGGGGGGGCCAGTGCAGTTGCAGTGGTCAGCAGAGGCGGACAGAGCATTCAACAAGTTGAAGGCGCTGTTCACTGATGCACCCGTGTTGGCACATCCGGACCCCCCTCTAGAATCAATAGGGAAGGTGACCGCGTCCGAGGCTGGGGTGGGTGCCGTGCTATCACAGCGCTCGGGTACGCCACCAAAACTCCGCCCTGCGCTTTCTTCTCAAGGAAGCTCAGCCCAGCGGAGCGTAACTATGATGTGGGGGACCGGGAGTTGCTAGCGTGGTTAGAGCTCTGAAGGTGTGGAGACACTGGTTTGAGGGGGCTAAGCACCCCTTTCTCATCTGGACTGACCACCAGAATCTGGAGTATATTCAGGCAGCTAGGAGACTTAACCCACGTCAGGCAAGGTGGGCCATATTCTTCACCCGGTTCCGGTTTAATTTGTCTTATAGACCGGGCTCCCAGAACGTCAAGGCTGACTCACTGTCCCGCCTTTACGACACGGAGGATGGGTCCACCTACTCCCATCCTTTCCGCCTCAAAGCTGGTAGCACCAGTGGTATGGGAGGTGGACTCGGACATCGAGCGGGCGTTACGGGCGGTACCTGCGCCTCCTCAGTGTCTGGCGGGGCGAAGGTACGTGCCGCTTGGTGTTCGGGACAAACTGATTCGGTGGGCTCACGTCCTACCCTCCTCGGGTCACCCTGGGGTGACGAGGACAGTGGGGAGCCTTCAGGGGAAGTATTGGTGGCCTACTTTGGCTAAGGACGTTAAGGGTTATGTCTCCTCCTGTTCGGTGTGCATCCAGAGTAAGGCACCTAGGCACCTTCCTAGAGGGAAGTTACAACCCCTCCCCGTTCCACAGCGGCCATGGACACATCTATCCGTAGATTTCCTGACCGATCTTCCGCCATCTCAGGGAAACACCACGGTTCTAGTGAGTGTGGATCGGTTCTCTAAGTCCTGCCGTCTCCTCCCGTTGCCCGGTATCCCTAAACCCATACAGACTGCGGAGGCGTTATTCACCCATGTCTTTCGGCACTACGGGGTGCTGGAGGACATCGTTTCTGATCGGGGCCCCCAATTCACGTCTCGGGTATGGAGGGCTTTCATGGAGCGTTTGGGGGTCTCTGTCAGCCTGACCTCCGGTTATCACCCCGAGAGTAATGGGCAGGTGGAGAGAGTGAACCAGGAGGTGGGTAGGTTTCTGCGGTCGTATGGCCAGGATTGGCCAGGGGAGTGTGCACGATACATTCCCTGGGCTGAAATGTCCCAAAACTCTCTACGCCACTCCTCTACTAACGTGTCCCCTTTTCAGTGTGTGTTGGGGTACCAGCCGGTCCTGGCACCATGGCATCCAAGCCAGACCGAGGCTCCTGCGGTGGAGGAATGGGTACAGCGCTCCAAGAAGACCTGGAGGGCCGTCCAGGAATCTCTACAATAAGCGAGTGGACGGCAGAAGAGGAGTGCTGACCGCCACCGCAGTGAGGCCCCGGTGTTTGTACCGGGGGACAGGCTCTCGACCCAAAACCTACCCCTCCGCTTGCCCTGCCGGAAGCTGGGTCCGCAGTGTGTAGGGCCCTTTAAAGTCCTGAGGAGAATAAACGAGGTGTGTTATCGATTACAACTCCCTTCCTATTATCGTATTAACGCCTCGTTTCATGTGTCTCTCCTCAGGCCAGTGGTAGCTGGTCCCCTGCAGGACAGTGAGGTGCCGGAGGTCCCCCCCTCTGGACATCGAGGGGTCCCCGGCATATACAATCCGGGCCATTCTGGACTCAAGATGCCGGGTGAGGGGCCTGCAGTACCTCGTGGACTGGGAGGGGTACGGTCCGGAGGAGAGGTGCTGGGTACCAGTGGAGGACATCTTGGATCCATCCATGTTGAGGGATTTCCATCGCCTCCACCCGGATCGCCCTGCACCTCGTCCTCCGGGGCGACCTTGAGGCCGGTGTCGGCACGCTGCGGGAGCCGCGCGTCAGGGGGGGTACTGTCACGAGTCCGACCGAGGGTGGTTTCCCTTCCCGGTCAGGTGGCGCTCGGCAGTCGTCATCACCGGCCTATTAGCTGCCACTGATTGTCTTTCCTCCCCCTCCTTGTATGTTTATTGGTAGCACCTGTTGGTGAATGATTAGTTTGTCTTTATTAGACATCCGGCCCGCCTGGTTGTTGTGCGGGATTAATGATTGTAACCTTCGGCTCTAATGTAGAGGAACGTGTTTGTTCCTGGTCGTGAAATTTCAGTTGTACCTTTCTCATTCCCCGTGTTTGGGGCCGTTATTATTGTGAGCACCCTGTGGTGCGTTGGTACATTAAAAGAGCACAGCCTTGCACTCTCTGTCTTCTGCGTCTGACTCCACACCCACGACACCCGGAGGATTACACTAGCTCTCCCATTCAACACCTGCGATTACTTTATGCCTCGCTGTATGTCTCTCTCAAATGTCAATATGCCTTGTATACTGTTGTTCAGGTTAGTTATAATTGTTTTAGTTTACAATGGAGCCCCTAGTTCCACTCTTCATACCTCTGATACCTCCTTTGTCCCACCTCCCACACATGCGGTGACTCACCCATTACAACCAGCATGTCCAGAGACACTACCTCTTTTATCATCACCCAGTGCCTGGGCTTACCTCTGCTGTGCCCGCACCCCACCATACCCCTGTCTGCGCATTATGCCCTGAATATATTCTACCACACCCAGAAATCTGCTCCTTTTACTCTTTGTCCCCAACGCTCTAGGCGACCAGTTTTGATAGCCTTTAGCCACACCCTCATCCTACTCCTCCTCTGTTCCGCGGGTGATGTGGAGGTAAACCCAGACCCTGCATGTCCCCAGGCACCCTCATTTGTTGACTTCTGTGATCGAAAAAGCCTTGGTTTCATGCAAGTCACCTTCAGAAGCCTCCTCCCTAAGTTTGTTTTACTCACTGCTTTAGCACACTCTGCCAACCCTGATGTCTTTGCCGTGTCTGAATCCTGGCTTAGGAAGGCCACCAAAAATTCTGAGATATCCATACCCAACTATAACATTGTCCGTCAAGATAGAACTGCCAAAGGGGGAGGAGTTGCAGTCTAATGCAGAGATAGCCTGCAAAGTAATGTCATACTTTCCAGGTCCATATCCAAACAGTTCAAACTTCTAATTTTAAAAATTAACCTCTCCAGAAATAAGTCTCTCACTGTTGCCGCCTGCTACCGACCCCCCTCAGCTCCCAGCTGTGCCCTGGACACCATTTGTGAATTGATCTCCCCACATCTAGCTTCAGAGTTTGTTCTGTTAGGTGACCTAAGCTTGGATATGCTTAACACACCGGCAGTCCTACAATCTAAGCTAGATGCCCTCAATATCACACAAATCATCAAGGAACCCACCAGATACAACCCTAAATCTGTAAAGAAGGGCACCCGCATAGACGTTATCCTGACCAACTGGCCCTCCAAATACACCTCTGCTGTCTTCAATCAGGATCTCAGCGATCACTACCTCATTGCCTGTATCCGCTATGGGTCCGCAGTCAAACGACCACCCCTCATCATTGTCAAACGCTCCCTAAAACACTTCTGCGAGCAGGCCTTTCCAATCGACCTGGCCCGGGTATCCTGGAAGGATATTAACCTCATCCCGTCAGTTGAGGAAGCCTGGTCATTCTTTAAAAGTAACTTCCTCACCATCTTAGATAAGCATGCTCCATTCAAAAAAATGCAGAACTAAGAACAGATATAGCCCTTGGATCACTCCAGACCTGACTGCCCTCGACCAGCACAAAAACAATCCTGTGGCGGACTGCAATAGCATCGAATAGTCCCCGCGATATGCAACTGTTCAGGGGAGTCAGGAACCAATACACGCAGTCAGCCAGGAAAGCAAAGGCCAGCTTTTTCAAGCAGATATTTGCATCCTGTAGCTCTAACTCCAAAAGGTTTTGGGACACTGTAAAGTCCATGGAGAACAAGAGCACCTCCTCCCAGCTGCCCACTGCACTGAGGCTAGGTAACAAGGTCCCCACCGATAAATCCATGATAATCGAAAACTTCAACAAGCATTTCTCAACGGCTGGCCATGCCTTCCTCCTGGCTACTCCAACCTCGGCCAACAGCTCCGCCCCCCCCCCTCCGCAGCTACTCGATCAAGCCTCCCCAGCTTCTCCTTTACCCAAATCCAGATAGCAGATGTTCTGAAAGAGCTGCAAAACCTGGACATGTACAAATCAGCTGGGCTTGACAATCTGGACCCTCTATTTCTGAAACTATCCGCTGCCATAGTCGCAACCCCTATTACCAGCATGTTCAACCTCTCTTTCGTATCGTCTGAGATCCCCAAGGATTGGAAAGCTGCCACAGTCATCCCCCTCTTCAAAGTGGGAGACACCCTGGACCCAAACTGTTACAGACCTACAGTATATCCATCCTGCCCTGCCTAAGGTCTTCGAAAGCCAAGTCAACAAACAGATCACTGACCATCTTGAATCCCACCGTACCTTCTCCGCTGTGCAATCTGGATTCTGAGCCGGTCACGGGTGCACCTCAGGCACGCTCAAGGTTCTAAACGATATCATAACCGCCATCGAT
The DNA here is from genome assembly GCF_036934945.1 of Oncorhynchus masou masou. Classification (NCBI taxonomy): domain Eukaryota; kingdom Metazoa; phylum Chordata; class Actinopteri; order Salmoniformes; family Salmonidae; genus Oncorhynchus; species Oncorhynchus masou. The sequence continues at coordinate 44,001,028 of NC_088240.1, read as the reverse complement.
AAGAGACAATACTGTGCAGCCATCTTCATTGACCTGGCCAAGGCTTTCGACTCTGTCAATAACCATATTCTTATCGGCAGACTCAGTAGCCTCGTTTTTCCTAATGACTGCCTTGCCTGGTTCACCAACTACTTTGCAGATAGAGTTCAGTGTGTCAAATCGGAGGGCATGTTGTCCAGTCCTCTAGCAGTTTCTATGGGGGTGCCACAAGGTTCAATTCTCGGGCCGACTCTTTTCTCTGTATATATCAATGATGCTCTTGCTGCGGGCGATTCCCTGATCCACCTCTATGCAGATGACACCATTCTGTATACTTCTGGCCCTTCCTTGGACACTGTGCTATCTAACCTCCAAACGAGCTTCAATGCCATACAACACTCCTTCTGTGGCCTCCAACTGCTTTTAAACGCTAGTAAAACCAAATGCATGCTTTTCAACCGTGGATGAGGACAACCGTGGATGTGGACATCTATAAGTACCTAGGTGTCTTGCTAGACTGTAAACTCTCCTTCCAGACTTATATCAAAAATCTCCAATCTAAAATCAAATCTAGAGTCGGCTTTCTATTTCGCAACAAAGCCTCCTTCACTCACGTCGCCAAACTTACCCTAGTAAAACTGACTATCCTACCAATCCTCGACTTCGGCGATGTCATCTACAAAATAGCTTCCAATACTCTACTCAGCAAACTGGATGCAGTTTATCACAGTGCCATCCGTTTTGTCACTAAAGCACCTTATACCACCCACCACTGCGACCTGTATGCTCTAGTCGGCTGGCCCTTGCTACATATTCGTCGCCAGACCCACTGGCTCCAGGTCATCTACAAGTCCATGCTAGGTAAAGCTCCGCATTATCTCAGTTCATTGGTCACGATGGCAACACCCAACCATAGCATGCGCTCCAGCAGGTGTATCTCACTGATCATCCCTAAAGCCAACACCTCATTTGGCCGCCTTTCGTTCCAGTTCTCTGCTGCCTGTAACTGGAATGAATTGCAAAAATCGCTGAAGTTGGAGACTTTTATCTCCCTCACCAACTTCAAACATCTGCTATCTGAGCAGCTAACCGATCGCTGCAGCTGTACATAGTCTATCGGTAAATAGCCCACCCAATTTTACCTACCTCATCCCCATACTGTTTTTATTTATTTACTTTTCTGCTCTTTTGCACACCAATATCTCTACCTGTACATGACCATCTGATCATTTATCACTCCAGTGTTAATCTGCAAAATTGTAATTATTCGCCTACCTCCTCATGCCTTTTGCACACAATGTATATAGACTCCCATTTTTTCTACTGTGTTATTGACTTGTTAATTGTTTACTCCATGTGTAACTCTGTGTTGTCTGTTTACACTGCTATGCTTTATCTTGGCCAGGTTGCAGTTGCAAATGAGAACTTGTTCTCAACTAGCCTACCTGGTTAAATAAAGGTGAAATAAAAAAATACAAAATTTGGCTGCCTTTCCTTCCAGTTCTCTGCTGCCTGTGACTAGAACGAATTGCAAAAATCGCTGAAGTTGGAGACTTTTATCTTCCTCACCAACTTTAAACATCTGCTATCTGAGCAGCTAACCGATCGCTGCAGCTGTACATAGTCCATCGGTAAATAGCCCACCCAATTTACCTACCTCATCCCCATACTGTTTCTATTTATTTACTTTTCAGCTCTTTTGCACAGCAGTATCTCAACCTGCACATGACCATCTGATCATTTATCACTCCAGTGTTAATCTGCTAAATTGTAATTATTCACCTACCTCCTCATGCCTTTTGCACACAATATATATAGACTCTTTTTTATTTTTCGTACTGTCTTATTGACTTGTTTATTGTTTACTCCATTTGTAACTCTGTGTTGTTGTCTGTTCACACTGATATGCTTTATCTTGGCCAGGTCGCAGTTGTAAATGAGAACTTGTTCTCAACTAGCCTACCTGGTTAAATAAAGGTGGAAAAAAATGCCCGCATGCCGCTTCTCCAGGCAATGGAGGACGCATGTGAGGACATAGAGGTTGCCTCTGTCCAAGGTTTGATACGCCATGCTAGGAGATACTTCCCTCGATGTTTGGCAAGAGGAAACGTATCTTGTGATGTGGACGAAGTATTGTGGCCAGACCCAGGCCGGAGATGAAGAGATGAAGCGTAGCTTAGCACTGGTGACTGCCCCCCCCCCCTACCAATTCCTGGACTGCCCCCCCAGGACCCCACACACACACAAGTGTGTTCTTTACTGTATTCTTAAGTATATACTTTTGGTTTACATATGTTTATGGTTTTGTTGTATGCTACTGTATACAACAGTAATGTTTGGCCTAATAAATATTTTCTGTTTCTACATTGCATTGGTGTTTACAGTGTACAGTACTTGTTACCCCTCTCAGCAGATTACTTTCACTGTAGAACGTTGTATTGAAATGTAGATATAAGCCTATGAAAGACCAAAGAGCTTTAGATTTATAACAACAGTGTTTACATGGTATATCCAAAAATGTGCTATTATGAAAGCAGTGTTTGCCATTTGATGCAAATGCTTCATTCAAACATGTGTTTATGGCATTTTGAATGCAGTGTTACATTTTGAAGGAGATGTGAGGCATTTCACATTTTGTGGGTGCAGTTTTGGGAATTGTGTGTAGAGTTTTGAAAAAAGGAGACAGTTTTGAAAACGTGTGTAAGCAGTTGGAAAAAACTGTAAAAGTACTGTAACTTGTTACTTGCTGTGGAAAGTAATTCGTTGCATTACTTTTACGTAACCAAAAACAGGAAACCCTCTTAAGATGACTTGCACGTGTGGGTCATTCTTATGCCAAGTAGAAAGCGCACACTACTTTTGAATAGCTTTCATAGATCTCATCTGTAATATATATATCTGGGCTATACCAACTGAACTAATAATGACACATTTTTACTTTACCTTCTATAATGGTATTTTAATGTTTGATTTGATGCATTAAATATTTCAGCAATGACTCAAAGAAATGATGGCAATCATCTGTTTTTATTGCCAGTATGAAATGTCTAACTGGGGAGAACTGCTAGATAACTTGCGGACACAACAAGTCAACAACTTTGGGAGTACACACCTCCAGGAATCAGTTGACTACAGCAGCCTTTACAATATTCGAGGTGAACTCTTTTTTTTCATGTAAGATTTCTAGCCACAATCATGCATTTGTACTAGGACCCAACGGATCTGTGTCAAACCACACACAAGATAAAGGAGAACATGGATACACTTCAGGGTATGTAAGCGCTTCCATCTGTGTCTTAGGAGATAAGTTGTTTTCATCAAAAAATTCAATTTCGGACTCCCAATTCGGAGCAATCACAATCAAGCCACACAACCCCACCGCTCACCACGGCTGAGGAGGAGAGTCTGCCTCGTCTGTATGACTGTGATATGAGATGTTCAGTGAAGATGTGTCAAAACTGCAGGGGAAGTACACAAAGGCAGCTCAGTCATTGAGTATGAAATTGGTGCTCTGACCTCTAAGCACTACCTTTGAAATAGCCATCGTATGTAACTGCAGAAAAGCATTCGCTATACCTGGCTTTCACACATTCACATCCAATGGGGACTGGCATTACACAACCGATTTAATCTAAAACAGAGAATGGACAACATTTCGCTAACAGGAGTCCAATTCACATGGTTCTGGCGGGTATGCTGTAGTAATAGGGATGTGCACTGAAGCCTCAAAATGGGCAGTGCTGTCCTGTCAGTTGTCGTGAATCAATGACAGCTATTCAAGCACATACAATATTAACAATAAGTAGGCCTACATGGTATGATAGAGTTTCCCAGTTGCCATCTTTAAACTATTTGTTTACACAATTCAAGTCTTATTAGAACTCTCTCTGTATCAAATCTGGGACTGAGAGACTGAAAAACAACTTCTATCTTCAGCCATCAGTGTCACGACTTCCGCCGAAGTGGGCTCCTCTCTTTGTCCGGGCAGCGTTCGGCGGTCGACGTCACCGGCTTTCTAGCCATCGCCGCTCCATTGTTCATTTACCAATTTGTATCGTCTTGTTTTGCACTCCTGGTTTACATTCCCCAATCACACTGCATGTATTTATTCCTCTGTTCCCCCTCATGTCTTTGTGTGATATCGTTTGTGTGTTACGTGTTTTGTAACGCTCCAGGCTGGCGTTCGTTACTGCCGTGTGTTTTCACGAAGCTTGCTTGAATTGTTAGACATTTATGGTTTGTGACTGTTTTTGCGCGCTTTACACTTTGCCTTGTTGGCTGGAGGAGGTTTTTGACGCAGCTGCGTCCGTCTATAATCTTTCTCCTGCCTTAATAAAGTGTGCGCCTGTTCACAATTCTCTGCTCTCCTGCACCCGACTTCACCACAAGTACGCACACGCCTGACAATCAGACAGTTAAATAGTCACCACTAGCCGGCCTCCACCCAGTACCCTGCCCGAACTTCAGTCACTGTTACCAACCGGCTTCCACCCATTACTCTACCCTGCACCTTAAACTGCTGCCCTATGTACATAGATAGTCATTGAACACTGGTCACTTTAACAATGTTTACATATTGGTTTACCCACTTAATATGTATATACTGTATTCTACTCAAGGCGCATCCTATATAACTACTGCTGTACACATCTTTTCCATTCATATACTGTCCATAATGTCTATACATACTGTATATATATATATATTTATATCCTGTACTCTGACATTGCCTGTTCTAATATTTCTATATTAATTCATTTCTTACATTTTTTGGGATTTGTGTGTATTGTTTTGTATTGTTAGGTGTTACTGTACTGTTGGCGCTAGGAACACAAGCATTTCGCTACACCCGCAACAACATCTACAAAATATGTGTACGCGACCAATAAAATTAGATTCAATTTTTGTCCAAAAAGCTAGGCTTCACATGTCCACAAATAGACCAGTCTCATTTGAATAGGCAATAAGTGAAGTGTATGCATTCACATTGTGGTCGAGGACTATAAGTTTCAGATACAGCTGGGTGATGGAGCTCGCTATGGGGGACTCCTTTTAAAATCTGCAGGGGGGGAGCTCATCTGGAGTTTCCTGATGCAGTATTTGATAGGGCCTATTCATCAGCCTTCCACTCTGAGGTATAGGTCTGCCAGGCCTTTCCTCCACTCACCACGGGTTACTCTGAATAACTAATGGGCGATATGTGCGAGTGAGTGAGCGCCACTGAAACAGGACTGGGAAATTGAGAGAGGGGGGAGTAAACTCAACGATAAAAGATTTGTGCCACGAGGCTACTCATGATAATGTGACTGAAGACTGTAGAAAAGCCTAGGTACAGTCCCAGTCTATTAGCTAATCATGTTACAACTTGGTATTTACATAGATTTTCAAACTTGAAATTTGTGGGGCAAGTTATGATGTTTCCATGCATGTAGTCTCTAAAGAATATTGTGGAAAATAGTCATCAAAGACTGTAAAAGCTGTGGTCTGGAAACAAATTTTAATTTCTTCTCAGGAGAAGGGAGGTAGACTTGTGTCATGCATTTTCAGCCTGAGACAAACAAAATGGTCTCAGTATGCACCCGTAGGTAATACCCCCATTTTGCATGAAGAACTAGCAAAACAAAACATACAATGCAAAGACAGGGCAACAAACCTAAACTGAAAGAACGTTGCTTCCAGGTGACAACATGCCAGGAAATCAAAACCTTCAAACTGTGTTCATACCGATGTCTGTGTTGCATTGTCTGCTGTGGTTTATCTCACCCAACACCTCCAAGGCGTGTACCAGTTAGCCTATTGTAACAGCAGAATATAAATTCACATCCAGATTTTGGTCCATTCAAAAACAACAACACATAGGCCTACATACAATCTGCAATACTTTGATGAAATCTATGTATTGTGTTTCAGGATATTGGTGTGTACTTCACAGATTTTGTAACGTCTTGTAAAATATTAGCTCTATGCAACGTATGTGCGACTCCACACATCATGCACTTAACATAAGTACCACTACTGACCATCCGTGGGAAGGGACCATTTTAAGCAGAAAAGCCTCAGGACCAGGCTGCAAGTCTGGAAATGAGAATGGAGTCCCATGGTTCAGCAAGCAAGTCCATACTGGGAGGAGTACATTGACTTCTTATAGATTTCTCAGCTAACAGGACAGACTTAATAAAACATGACAGATGGCATCTGCTCTCCCTCCTACTACTCCTGAAGAAAATGAAGAGCTGCAGAAGCCGCGTGTTAATGGCCTTACACTAGAGTAGCACTCATATTACATCCCCCAACATCCCCCAAGTGACTGTGATATTCAATGTGAACAACCAACCGACAAGGGACAGAGATGTGGCGTGCTAAAGTTCTCTTTCATCATCTGAGCATAGATCTAGGAAAATGTATATACAAGCTCTGTTTGGTTATTTGCTTTTTGAAATGTGCTAAATGGATACAGTATTAGTTTATTTATTGCATAACTGTAACCCAAAACACATTTTTAGTTGTACTTTTTAAAATTAAAAAGCAGATTGATGAGCTCCATTGAAAACCTGATTGCCATCTAACTTCATTGGAAGAAAGCACAGCAACGCTTATGTAACGGGCCATAGAAAGAGAATGATTAACCTCAGCCTGGCTCACATGAATACGGCTGCTGATTCATTTTGTGATTCCGTTCCTGTATTCAATGGGTGAAAAATTCCATCGTCGTTCCAAACCAATAACAAACTTTGCCATTTTCCCTTTTGCAGATAGTGCTAATATGACATGTTTCAATTTGAAACAGAAACTACAGCTTACATGACGGGGTAATTTGGATTCTGAAAAGAAACATCCTTAGCATCCTACTTTTATTTAAAGTAAACTAAACCATTGAATAGAAACCACGTTGCCTCAAGCTATGCTGCCAGCTAAAACACTATCTTCTCTTTTTGATTCCTGGCTGCCTGTGCCTCATACAGTGGACCTTGTGTGACTATAGCTCAATAAAATGCATCATGTTTTGGGTATGCTTGTCATTGGCATGGACAAAGATATTTTTGGGGGGGATAAAAAATAATCAGAATAGAGTTAAGCACAAGCAAAATTCCAGAGGAAAACCTGGTGCAGGCTGCTTTCCAACAGACACTGGGAGACAAATTCACCTTTCAGCAGGACAATAACCTAAAACACAAGGCCGAATATACACTGGAGTTGCTTACCAAGACAACATTGAACGTTCTTCAGTGGCCTAGTTACCGTTTTGACTGAAATCAGTTTGAAAAAGTATGACAAGACTTGAAAATGGCTGTCTAGCAATGATCAACAACCAACTTGACAGAGCTTGAAGAATAAAAAAAAACGTGCATATATTGTACAACCCAGGTTTGCAAAGCTCTTAGAGACTCATAGCTGTAATTGCTGCGCCTAAGGTGACTATATCAATATTTACTCAGGGGTGTGAATGCATATGCATATGCACATTTCTCTATTTAATTTTGAGTAAATTTGCACAAATTTCTAAAAACATGTCTTCTCTTTCATTGTGGGTTATTGTGTGTAGATGGTTGAGGAAAAAATATATTTAATCAATTTTGAAATAAGGCTGTAACGCAACAAAATTTGCAATAATTCAAGGGGTATGAATACCTTTTGAAGACACTGGATTTAGGGGCTCCCACATAAAGGGGAATGACGGATGAGAGACAGTGCCCGCACTCTACACAGCTGAAAAATACATTAAACCCGAAGCGGTGGCCCCAGGTTTGGTACCGCAGATAATGAAAAAGCGTGTCTTTCCCCGGGTGTCAGTGCCATCGGACTTGCATGATCACGCAGGACAGAGGTGATATGGTAAACATGACGAAACGTACAAGAAATGAAAACAAATCAAATATCTAGCAACCATGTACAGGATTGATTTACACAGTAGATTATGCATCTGGGAGGCAGGTCACGTTCTCTGTCGGGTTATCAACATGGGACATATTAATTAACAGGCCTACCCTTTGGGTTTATGTCAGGCACATGTTTCTAAATATGTTATTCATAAAGATGGCTATACGTTGAAGTTCACATTTTGCTGTTCTAAACTATTAGCGCCCACTTTAAAAAATATGACACTTTACTACAGAATACTACAGTACTTACTATATAATTCTGTGGTAAACTAGTATATACTGTAGCATACTATACTACACACCGTAGTATCCCTTGATTATGTGCAGTACTTACTATAGAATGTTCTAGTATACTGTAGAATACTATTGTAAATACTACAGTATTATTTGAAAGTATAGTTCAGAGCTTCAGATCTTTTCTATAACCTGTACGCAACACACTATATGCTCTATACTAGACATGTACTAGACATGTAGACATGTAGGTAGACATGTAGGTTTCTCACTTTCTCACAAAAATTGGGGGAGGGGAATGGGCAAATTAAATTCTGTAATATTTACTATAGTTATATAGTATTACTTACTATAGTTCTAATATTACTATAGTTTTTGCTGACATTGTAGTATTTATTACAGTGTTGTTTTGCGGATAATATTGTGGTATTTACAATAGTATTCTACAGTATACTAGAACATTTTATAGTAAGTACTACATATGTTAGAGGGATACCACAGTGTGTAGTATAGTACTCTACATTATACAACAGGTGGGTATAATCATGAATGCGGATTGGTTAAAACCGCATTCCAGCCGGTGTCTATTCCACAAGTTACCACCCGGCTAAATCTATGATGTTAAAATGCCTATTTACTATGTTCCATCTGACTGTGCAATCCACTGTCTCATCAGCCAAGCCAAGCAATTTATAAACTTGATCTCCACTATAAAAAAACATCTAGACATTCTCACATTTCTTTTCGTCTAACATTTAGTTTTCAACAGTGAAGATTTGTATAAACTTTGCTTTCTGTATCTCCGCCATTTGCAACATTGTTTCAATATTCAAATTCGGCTTTTCTCAGACAGTCGATAAATCATGAATCAGCTGGCATAATTTTTATGGATATAAAGAAATGTAAATTGAAAAAAGGTAAAACGAAACAAAGTGCAGCTAGTTTGCAGTCTTTCCAGCTTCAGTGTGAAGTGATTGTGTTAGCCGTGTTGTTGGCTAGCTCCTCTGAACAACAGTGTCCTGACGAGTGAGCACGTTTTGTATGCCAGGGGAACTTGCGTCTCATGAACTCATTGTTATGAATGTATCCAAATACATGCCACTTTGCTGTTACTCTGGCTACACTTTTTTTGACATGATTGTAAGTTATCCGTAGTTGGCTAGCTAGCAAGCAAGGGATAAGAACGTTGCATGGCAGTACATTTAGAACGAACGACTGGGTCTTTTCCATAGATATAGAACAAAAAGACTGACCGACTGGGTCGCGTCTCTGGCAACCGAACCGATAGAATGAATGACCAGCTGGCTTGGCTATTGACCCTAGATTTGTGTCGGGACTATGTCTTGTGGAACGATGAAATAGTATGAATAAATTAATCAAAATAAAGTTTTTAATGAAAATATGTAAATCATTATTTGAATATGTTGGCAACCCGGGACTTCGTCACGGGCCTAACAACACACGTGCCAATATATCCTCCAAACACAGGCTTCTCGGGCATTATCACTTAAGCATACTACAGTTTACTACAGAATTCTATAGTAAGTACTATAGCATTGTCTATAGTAAGTACTATAGCATTGTATAGTAAACTGTACAATTTTTTGTGTTTTGGCAGGTTAAAACTTAATATGTCAATGAACGAATGTGGAGCCTGTCCCCTAAATACTGTCCAGAAAAACATTGACCCGATTGACACTTTTCTTGATTACTTTTGGGGACTTCCTTTCTTAATTAAATGTTCAACATTTAACTATGATGTAGTCCTTATTTGCTCACTACAGATTGTTATGGTGTTTTGTCTCTTGCTACACTCGGATTGACACAGTTTATCTTGTATTTAAGTGGTTATTGACATTCCTGGTTCAGTTGAAAAAAGGAATTAACTGTACAGCAATACACTTCCACTGATGCTAATGACTAAGCTATTTTATAACAAACCATCCTTGTCTCGTTGGCTGTCACAGAAACATGGCAAGATGAGGCTGCTTTGAAAACCTTTCCAGCAAAAACCTTTCCAATATACTGTATAATACTTTAAAATCTCTGCAATGATTGAATTCCAGTCTGTGGCCATCTAAATGCTTTGCTATTTTGTGATATAGCTACAATTCTTTCAGTTTCAAACCAAAAGTCTACCCTGTGAAAGTAGAAAGTTTGAATGTTGAGATACCAAGGGAAAAGTCTGAGCCTGTAAATTAGGCCAAGCATATTTTCCCATCAGAATGAGGGATTACTAGCAGGGAAGCTTGAATATCAGTGACTTTAAAAGGGAGGAAGATCCCATCCTTAAATCAGGTGGAAAATACAGTAAATGTCAAGCCTTTACAAGAACACACAACAAAAACATGATTCTGCCCTTTCTTACTCAAGCATTCAAGGCTTTTCTATACACTGCTAGCTTTAGAAATGGTTGTGAGAAGTTTAAACTTACTGTTAGAACAGGAGTTCAAAAGCAGTGACAGAAATATTTTGGAGGGATGACGTCATGTCCAGGGACCATAGCTGGACTGGTCCTCTACTCATGAGTTAGGTGATACAACCATTTTTCACTCTCAAATTGTTCGAATATCAGGATGATATGGTGCAAAAATTTATCTGAAATGATAAATGTGTGCTTATGATCGAAAAAATTCAGCAACGGGGGTGGGGTTGCTTCATATTTATTTATGTGCTTATGCTTATGAAATACTACTTTTTTTCACCAACTTGTGTTCAATTTGTGTAACAGCTTATTGATTGATTCGTTGTACTGAACTACAATTTCTACACTCTTTGTCTTGTTACTCATTCCTGTCATTGCTTAAGAAGGATCGTAAACACGTGCATTAACATGGATTCTGGCTTTATTAATCAACAATGAATTTAATCCCATATTTGACTGAAAAAACAAGTGACTTCATGCCCATGGGTCCATACTCCCTTTGCTAACTAAATAGTATTATAGTGTGTTCCCTAAGAACAACAAATCTTATTTAGAGTCAGTGAATGCCATAGCCTCAAGGCATTTGTGTAGAGTGCCATTTCTCAGGGGATCCCTCCGGAGCAGAAGGTCTGCTCTGCGTAAGAAGATGGATCACCATATAGATTATTAATCAAAAGATGGATGGTGCTGAACATATGCCTCAGGCTAGCTGCTCTCACACTGCAAATGGAGAAAACAGATCTGTGGGTCATTCCTAATTTTCCATGGTCTTTTCTCTTGAAAGAAGGCAGCTACTGGACTTTGCAACTCTATAAGGTGTTGGAAAGCAATCATCTTGTTTTTTTTTCTTCTTTTCTTCCAGAGTGACTAGAGAAGACACATAGAGAGCAAATAAGTGGGTAAAGTTTTCTTAAGACGTGGAATAGTTAAGTTACATTTCAATTAGGGAACGAGTCAGAGCAATAAAGGACATCGCCTTATTGTCCTGAAATGAAAGATGAGCTGTCATTTACTAATCCACTTGGTCTGGTTAGGAGCCGTCTTACAGTAAGCAACAGTATTACCTTTTCAACTCACTTTGTCTCATTGGTATTGTGTGTCAGAAAGTCACTTTAAATGGGTTTTTCATGAGAAATCCTCTGTAGCACTCTAAGCACTTGTCGCAGTGTGGAATACATACTGTATTGTATCTAGGTAGATAGCAAGAGAATGATTTCATTTAAATATGTCTCAGTGTGGAATAAATACTTTATTGTATCTAGGTAGACAGCAAGAGAATGATTTCATTTCAATACCTCTCCAAGAAAGGTTCCTTTATGATTGCTACATTTGTTGGAGAAAGAGTGGCGTAGCAGTCGCCTAGTTCTGGTACATCAACCTATCAGAAGTGTACTGTATTTATGGAAAGGGTGCATATCTTTCCACAAAGGGTTAATGATGTTTTGAATGTTCTGAAATAGGTTACAGTATAGTTTTACTGTAATTACTGTAGGCCTGAGGCCATGTGAATAGTGGCCTATAAAGTGGAGGATTTTGTTCTAGTTGTCTACTTCAGTGTGCCCCAGCTGTTACTTTGGTAAACCTAGAAAAAAAAGAGTTAAATTGATTCACATGGCTAGAAAATAAGCTATTTGACAAATGTTATGCTCAGACACAAAGGCAAATATTATGCAGAACTATTTCAAAATAAAACTAATTTCAACTTTTTGATTTCTACATTGTCCACCATAGTGACAGTAACTTTTTAAGTTGGACACCAGACAATTGCCTCTTTGGTTATGATCAGACTTTCCATGAAAAAATATTATTAGTATACTATGGCATAAATCAAGGCTGGGAAACTTTGATGGGGTTTGGGGTCCACAAACAATATGAAATCCTCATGAGGGTCCGTAGAGGTTTGCGGGTCTGCGTACCCACATCCATACCCACACATGCAGTCAGAGCCCGCCCTAGTGTTTAGGGGACCCTAAGCAAAATGGAAGTTTTTGAGTGCAATTCTACTCATTTTGCCATGAGGAGTAGAGAAAATGTTGCAGTTTTACAGCAAATGACCTGCAATTCTACACATTTGCCATAGGCTAGAGATAAATGTTTGCTGCAGTTTTTAGTGATATCTGAGTGAGAATGTTTAGATAGACTAACTTACCAAAAAAAAACAGTGTTATCTGACATGGGCTAATTGAGTGTCAGTGACTGGCATAACAAGAAAAAAACTTCTGTAGTAAAAGAAAACTATATATACTATAGTAATTAATGTAGTGTTTTTGTGGATTATAGTATGCTGTACTATTTACTGTAGTGTCTTTGCAAACATTACTGTAGTTTTTACTATAGTGTTTTGTTTTATTAAATTTGACAGAAGTGGAGTTTTTTTCCTTCAGAAAACCTACTGGAGAAATATTAAAATAGCAAATGTTCCATAACATGTAGTTAGGTAGGTATCACAGGAGGCGTCTGGGGGTAGAATGCCTCATAACAGCGCCTGGAACAGAGTGAATGGAATGGCATCACAAACACATGGAAACCATGTTTTTGATGTATTTGAAACCATTCCACTAATTTCGCTCCAGCCTTACCACGAGTCTGTTCTCCCCAATTAAGGTGCCACCAACCTCCTGTAGTAGGTATGTTGTGTTTATAAATGAGGTATATGTTGATGTTGTGTGGGATGTGAGGTTGTGTTTGTATCAGTCTTGCTTTGACATCTGGAGCATGATTGATAGAAGTGTTTCTGTGGCCCATTGTTCTTATACAGTTTTCTTGAGTGATGGGTTGTGGATTGCTCTGTTCAGGTATTCTTGTCCTTTTATTGCTTCTCTGCCTTTGATGGTCTTGATTCCGGTGGATCTGGTGGATGCATTAGTTGTTGATGTACATGTGACCCGCTTCAGGAAACTAGGCGTATGTCACAGGAGAGCCGTTTGAACGTCAACTTTTTTTCCAATCAGTATTCACTTTCTGGAGGACCGAGTTTTGAAATCAGTGGAATTCGAGTTCGATAGCTAAGGAGATGGAGAAAACACCTGTCTCCAGATTACATCTTCAAACTAAGTACAACCAAGGTATCCGACAGGAAATGCGTCCATCCATGATGCATACGGGTAAAATAGTCTAGCTAGCTACATTTTCAGATATTACACATTTTTAAATTTGACAAAGTGGTTTCATTTGAAGTTGAAGTGTACTGTTAGCTAGCTAACATTAGCTGGCTGGTTCGCTAGCTAACATCACGTGTATGATCTTATTATTAGTATCTCAGAGCCATTTGCTTTGCTAGTTAAAGCCTCATGTTAGATAGCTAACATTGAAACTGGTTGGTTAGCTACCTGAAGATTCATGCAGGGTAGTAACGTCATGAGTTATGTCTTAACAAAAGACTCCACTATGCAAGTATCCATTTCAATAGATTGTCACTATAACAACTGTTGATAGACGTACTAGCTTGTAAATTCGCTCTGGCGATCTACTCCGATTTCAGACCATGTGTAAGACAGTCTCGCTAGCTACATTTTCAGATATTACATGTTTCTAATTTGGAAATAAAGTATTTTCATCTCAAGTTTAAGTGTACTGTTAGCTAGGTAGCTAACATTAGCTGGCTCGCTAGCTAAAATTACCTAAATGATCTTAATATTCGTATCTCAGAGATATTTGCTTGACTTGTTATATTCTAATGTTAGCTAGATAACATTGAACCTGGTTGGTTAGCTACATGCAGATTCATACAGGGTAGTAACATCATGAGTTGTGATTATGGTTAATTGTTTACCTAGCTAGCTAGCTGCATGTCTTAACAAAAGACTCTCGTCTGAGTGTACAAGACTGAATAACTGATGAATTTACGAACGCTCAACACCCGTTGAATATGGCCGGTGTCAGTAAAAAAAGCGTAATTAATGTTATGGCAAAAAAAGCGTAATTAAATTGTTGCCTGCAGCACAGTTAGTCACCAACACTCTTGATAACACGAAAACAGCCTAACCGGCTCTGCTAGGGCGAGTGAAATGGTCAAAGTGGGGTGTTCGGTCATGTTAGTTAGCTGGACTACCGTTGTGATCAGAACGTTCAAGCCTAGGCCAATGTTGTGCAGTTAGCAATTGGGTGCTTGACTTAACAGGCTAACCAGCTCTGCTAGGGCAGGTTCATTTTTCTCTCATTTGTGTCTGGAGGTAGCTAGCAAGTTAGCTTGGGTGCTTGACTGCTGCTGTTAGTACAGAACGGTCGGTTCAACCCTTAAACAGATGGGTGGGGCTAAAGCTTAAGAGGGTGTGAACAATGCTGAATGGTTGTAGGCAAAGGGCTCTCTAGTAGTTGTACCAAAACATTCAAAGGACATTTTCTCAAAAGTGAGTTTACAAGTTTATCAAATAAAACATTAAAAAATACTTTCCCGTTTTTCCTCAACTGTAGCGTATGATATACCATTTTGTAGCTCTGAGTCTCTACTTTTATCCAATGTTAAAAACACAATTTTAAATGTTGCTACATAAGAACGATTTGAGCCGGTCGATCACATATTGTCAGATTCTGCAGAAAAATGGAGTATGGGTCACAGTGCTTGGCTAAAAGACAAGTAGAGATACAAGACTTGAATATTGGATCGTGAGGCTCTTGTTAGGCTCAGATGTATCAATAAACAATCCCTAATTGGAAAGGGGAACTAATCTGGGTAGCCTCTTAAACTCGATCTGGATGCAAGAGGGTTGAGAATTTTTTTTTTGTAGTCATGTCAAGAGTTTAGGCATAATGAGACATTGTTTGGCCAACTATGGGGGACACAGATGGGGGGTGTAACAAAGTCTGAATGAGCCCGGAATTTAAATAAAGAAGCACACTAAAGTCAAATAAGAGTCAAATCAAAGTTTATTGGTCACATACAAAGATTTGCAGATGATATTGAAGGTGCACCTGCTAGCTTCCCATGAAAAAGAAAAAATAGACTGACCAAGTGTACAAAATATTAGGAACACCTGCTCTTCCCATGAGATAGACTGACCAGGTGAACCCAGGTGAAGCTATGATCCATTATTAATATCACTTGTTAATTCCACTTCAATCATCGTAGATGAAGGGGAGGTGCCAGGTTAAAGAAGGATTTTTTGCTTTGAGGCAGTTGAGACATAGATTGTGCATGTGTGCCATTCAGAGTGTGAACGGGCAAGACAAAATATTTAAGTGCCTTTGAATAAGGATATGGTAGTAGGTAACAGGTGTGCTGGTTTGAGTGTGTCAAGAACTGCAACACTGCCAGATTTTTCACACTCAACAGTTTCCCATGTGTATCATTAACCGTTCACCACCCAAAAGACATCCAGCCAACTTGACACAACTGTGGGAAGCATTGGAGTCAACATGGACCAGCATCTCTGTGGAACACTTTCGACACCTTGTAGAGTCCATTCCACGATGAATTGAGGCTATTCTGAGGTCAAAAGTTGGTGCAACTCAATATTAGGCATGTGTTCCTGGTGTCATTATACACTGATTGTACAAATGCTGTGTATAGACAGTATATGAGTAGAACAGAACTGAACTAAATGACTATCACCCCGTAGCACTCACTTCTGTCATCATGAAGTGCTTTGAGAGACTAGTCAAGAATCATATCACCTCCACCCTACCTGTCACCCTTGACCCACTCCAATTTGCTTACCGCCCCAATAGGTCCACAGACGATGCAATCGCCATCACACAGCACACTGACCTATCCCATCTGGATAACAGGAATATCTATTTAAGAATGCTATTCATTGACTACAGCTCAGCATTCAACACCATACTACCCTCCACACTCATCATTAAGCTTGAGAACCTGGTTTCTCGACCCCGCCCTGTGCAACTGGGTCCTGGACTCAACTTGCAAAGAAAAAGCCATATCTCAGACTGGCCAATAAAAAGAAACGAATAAGATGGACAAAAGAACACAGACTCTGCCTCTTCACTGTTGACGTTGAGACTGGTTTTTGCATGCACTATTTAATGAAGTTGCCAGTTGAGGACATGTGAGCCGTCTGTTTCTCAAACTAGACACTAATGTACTTGTCCTTTTGCACAGTTGTGCACTGGGCCTCCCACTCGTCTTTCTATTCTGGTTAGAGTCAGTTTGCGCTGTTCTGTGAAGGAAGTAGTACGCAGCGTTGTATGAGATCTTCAGTTTTTGGCAATTTCTCACATGGAATACCCTTCATTTCTCAGAACAAGAATAGACTGACGAGTTTCAGAAGAAAGTTCTTTGTTTCTGGCCATTTTGAGCCTGTAATCAAACCCACAAATGCTGATGCTCCAGATACTCAATTAGTCTAAAGAAGACCAGTTTTATTGCTTCTTTAATCAGGACAACAGTTTTCAGCTGTGCTAACATAATTGCAAAAGGGTTTACTAATAATCAATTAGCCTTTTAAAATGATAAACTTGGATTAGCTAACACAAAGTGCCATTGGAACACAGGAGTGATGCTTGCTGATAATGGGCCTCTTTACGCCTATGTAGATATTCCATAAAAAATCTGCCGTTTCCAGCAACAATAGTAATTTACAACATTAACAATGTCTACACTATATTTCTGATCAAAAAATGACTTTACTTTCCTTAAACAAGGACATTTCTTGGTGACCCCAAACTTTTTAACGGTAGTGTTGGTATTTCTGTTGTCCAGGTGGGATAGCGCAGTATGCGATTGCATCATCCATGGATCTGTTGGGGTGGTATGTGAATTGTAGTGGGTCTAGGTTGTTGGGTAAGGTGGAGGTTATATGGTCCTTAACTAGCATCTCAAAGCACTTTGTGATGACAGAAGTGAATGCTACGGTGGGATAGTTATTTAATTCAGTTACCTTCTTTTTCTTGGAAACAGGAACATTGGTGGAAGCAAGTCGTGACAGCAGACGTATATGGAGAGATTGAATATGTCCATAAACACTCCAGCCAGCTGGTCTGCACATGCTCTGAGGACGGGGCTTGGGATGATGTCTAGTCACCCAGCCTTGCGAGGGTTAACATGCTTAAATGACTTACGTCGGCCACAGAGAACGGGAGCGCAAGCATGGGCTTGCGCCGGTGGCTCAATGTTGTTTTCCTCGACTTGGGCGAAGAAGGGGCATAGCTTGTCTGTGTTCGCGATGTGTCTGGCTTTCCCTTTATAATCCTTCATTTGTCTGGAGTCTTTGCCACATACGTCTCGTGTCTGAGCTGTTGAATTGCGACTCCATTTTGTCCCTGTACTGTTTTTGATTGCCTTACGGAGGTCATAGGTGGTCTGTTTGTACACATTAATGTTCCCAGTCATAGTTAAACACGGTGGTTCGCACTTTCAGTTTTATGCGAACACTGTCATCTTCCACAATTTGTGATTTTGATAAGTTCTAATCTTGACAATGTGAACAACATCCTCTGCACTTATTGATGAACCCAGTCACCGAGTCAATGTACACATCAGTACTATTGTCAGAGGCGACCCGGAACATTTTCCAGTCCGCATGATCAAAACAATCAAGCATACAGTGGCAAGAAAAAGTTAGTGAACCCTTTGAAATTACCTGGATTTCTGCATAAATTGGTCATCAAATGTGATCTGATCTTCATCTAAGTCACAACAATAGACAAACATAGTGTGCTTAAACTAATAACACAAATTATTGTATTTTTCTTGTCTATATTGAATACATAATTGAAACATTCACAGTGTCGATTTGAAAAATTATGTGAACCCCTAGGCTAATGACGTCTCCAAAAGCTAATGTGGAGTTCAATCAATGAGATTGAGATTGGAGATGTTGGTTAGAGCTAACTTGCCCTGTAAAAAACAGTTTGTTCACAAGAAGCATTGCCCGATGTGAACCATGCCTCGAACAAAAAGACATCTCAGAAGAACTAAGATGAAGAATTGTTGACTTGCCTAAAGCTGGAAAGGGTTACAAAAGTATCTCTAAAAGCCTTGATGTTCATCAGGAGTGGCTGTCCTGCTAAGATGACTGCAAGAGCACAGCGCAGAATGCTCAATGAGGTTAAGAAGAATCCTAGAGTGTCCGCTAAAGACTTACAGAAATCTCATGAACATGCTAATATCTCTGTTGACGAGTCTACGATACATAAAACACTAAACAAGAATGGTGTTCATGGGAGGACACCATGGAAGAAGCCAATGCTGTCCAAAAAAACCCATTGCTGTACGTCAGAAGTATAATGCACCATAATGCACCAAAATATTCTGTGGACAGATGAAACTACAGTTGAGTTGTTTGGAAGGAACACACAACACTATGTGTGGAGAAAAAAAGGCACAGCACACCAACATCAAAACCTCATCCCAACTGCAAAGTTTGGTGGAGGGACTGCTTTGCTGCCCCAGGTCCTGGACAGCTTGCTATCATCAACAGAAAAATGAATTCCTAAGTTTATCAAGACGTTTTTCAGGAGAATGTTAGGCTATCTGTCCGCCAATTGAAACTCAACAGAAGTTGGGTGATGCAACAGGACAATGACCCGAAACACAGAAGTAAAATCAACAACAGAAGAAAATACGCCTTCTGGAGTGACCAAGTCAGAGTCCTGACCTCAACCCGATTGAGATGCTGTGGCATGACCTCAAGGGAGCAGCTCACACCAGACATCCCAAGAATATTGCTGAACTGGAACAGTTTTGTGAAGACGAATGGTCCAAAATACCTCCTGACCGCTGTGCCGGTCTGATCCGCAACTACAGAAAACCTTTTGCTGAGGTTATTGCTGCCAAAGGAGGGTCAACCAGTTATTAAATCCAAGGGTTCCCATACTTTTCCCACCCTGCACTGTGAATGTTTACACAGTGTGTTCAATAAAGACATGAAAACATATAATTGTTTGTGTGTGTTACGGTTCTCGTTTGTGGAATGACCGGACCAAGGTGCAGTGCGGTAGGCGTACATCGTTATTTTTATTGATGACACCAAAAGCAAAATAACAACGATAAAAACGGAAGCGCACAGTTCTGTAAGGCAAAATAAACTATACAGAAAACAAGATCCCACAAACGTCCAAAAGGAAAATGACAACTTATATATGATCCCCAATTAGAGACAACGATAGACAGCTGCCTCTGATTGGGAACCATACTCAGCCAAAAACACAAAGAAATAGAAAACATAGATTTTCCCACCCGAGTCACACCCTGACCTAACCAAACATAGAGAATAATAAGGATCTCTAAGGTCAGGGTGTGACAGTGTGTTATTAGTTTAAGCAGACTGTGTTTGTCTATTGTTGTGACCTAGATGAAGATCAGATCAAATTGTATGACCAAATTATGCATAAATCCAGGTATTTCCAAAGGGTTCCCATACTTTTTCTTGCCACTGTAGATTTTGATTGTTCAGACCAGTTACTTCCAATAGGTGGGGACAAGGAATGATCTGAAAAAATAACCTAAAAGATTTTTCAGAGTGCCTTGTTGACTTCGTTATTCTAGTGACAGCAGAATAAGCCCCTTGTGTGTTCTCTGATCTTCACTCTGATAAGTATTTTTTTAATGAATTCCCTTAAAATACAATTAGTACGCTCCAAGCCCTTAGGCAATTCTGCAGTTGGACAAGTCAACATTTCAAACAAAGCTAATGAGTTGCCGGGGTGGTTGATAAATGTGCAGATACACTATGAAAGTGAATACGGCAAATATTAACAATCATATTAATGTGGCTGAATTCACAGGAATATAGCTGTAATTATCCCTATCCTTTCTGTGCGAAATGTGTAAACTGGCAGATAAAATGTTATGAAACTATATCACTACATTGTCTCTACATCCTTATTAAAATTGTCAATGATGAATGTTTCGGTTGGTAAGAATTGGCATTATAGCTAAAAGCTAACGAGTCACTGTTGGCATGTTTGTTCAACTTAGCTTTCTATGTTCACTACTATATTTATGAACATTATAGTATACAAATATATGCTCTCATCTTCGTTCTTTATTGCCTGGATGAATTCAAAGACAAACTGAGGGGGATTCATGTTATGACTCAAAAGATTCAAAAGACTGGCTTTTTTCCCGATGAACCCTGGCTTTGAAAAGTGGAGAAATTAAAATGGTTGAGAGTAGAGAGAACAGGAAAGACCATTTGCATACTTTTAGCCTTGGGCAGTTAAACAGGCACATTTTGTCATACATATACAGTTGAAGTCGGAAGTTTACATACACCTTAGCCAAATACATTTAAACCCAGTTTTTCACAATTCCTGACATTTAATCCGAGTAAAGATTCCCTGTCTTAGGTCAGTTAGGATCCCCTCTTTATTTTAAGAATGTGAAATGTCAGAATAATAGAAGAGAGAATTATTTATTTCAGCTTGTATTTCTTTCATCACATTCCCAGTAGGTCAGAAGTTTACATACACTCAATTAGTATTTGGTAGCATTGCCATTAAATTGTTTAACTTGGGTCAAACGTTTGGGTGCCTTCCACAAGCTTCCCACAATAAATTGGGTGAATTTTGGCTCAGTCCTCCTGACAGAGCTGGTGTAACTGAGTCAGGTTTGTAGGCATCCTTGCTCGCACACGCTTTTACAGTTCTGCCCACAATTTTTCTATGGGATTGAAGTCAGGGCTTTGTGATGGCCACTCCAATACCTTGACCTTGTTGTCCTTACGCCATTTTGCCACAACTTTGGAATCCATTTGGGGTCATTGTCCATTTGGAAGACCCATTTGCAAAAAAGCTATAACTTCCTGAGTGATGTCTTGAGATGTTGCTTCAATATATCCACATAATTTTACTTTCCTCATGATGCCATCTATTTTGTGAAGTTCAACAGTCCATCGTGCAGCAAAGCACCCCCACAACATGATGCTGCCATCCCTGTGCTTCATGGTTGGGATGCTGTTCTTCGGCTTGCAAGCCCTTTTTCCTCCAAACATAACGATGGTCATTATGCCCAAACAGTTCTATTTTGCTTCATCAGACCAGAGGACATTTTTCCAAAAAGTAAGATCTTTGTCCCCATGTGCAGTTGCAAACCATAGTCTGACTTTTTTAATGGTGGTTTTGGAGCAGTGGCTTCTTCCTTGCTGAGTGGCCTTTCAGGTTATGTCAATATAGGACTCGTTTTACTGTGGATATAGATACTTTTGTACCTGTTTCCTCCAGCATCTTCACAAGGTCCTATGCTGTTGTTCTGCGATGGATTTGCACTTTTTGCACCAAAGTACGTTCATTTCTAGGAGATAGAATGCATCTCCTTCCTGAGCGGTATGACGGCTGCGTGGTCCCATGGTGTTTATACTTACATTTACATTTACATTTAAGTCATTTAGCAGACGCTCTTATCCAGAGCGACTTACAAACTTGTGTACTATTGTTTGTACAGATGAACGTGGTACCTTCAGGCATTTGGAAATTGTTCCCAAGGATGAACCAGGCTTGGGATGGTCTACAATTTTTTTTCTGAGGTCTTGGCTGATTTCTTTAGATTTTCCCATGATGTCAAGCAAGGAGGCACTGAGTTTGAAGGTAGGCCTTGAAATACATCCACAGGTACACCTCTAATTGACTCAAATGAGCCCATCAGAAGCTTCTAAAGCCATTACATAATTTTCTGGAATTTACCAAGCTGTTTAAAGGCACAGTCAATTTAGTGTATGTAAACTTCTGACCCACTGGAATTGTGATACAGTGAATTATAAGTGAAATAATCTGTCTGTAAACAATTGTTGAAAAAATGACTTGTGTCATGCATGAAGTAGATGTCCTAACTGACTTGCCAAAACTATAGTTTGTTAACAAGAAATGTGTGGATTTTTAATGACTCCAGCCTATGTGTATGTAAATTTCCAACTTCAACTGTAGATTCATATACTGTACAACCCAGCTCTGGCCAATAGTGACATTGGAGCATTATGGTCCTGTACCACAAAGCCTTGAAACCTTTGCTATTGAATGATGCAATCGTGGTTCCAAGGACATCTGAATACTCAAGAGTTCACATACTGTATACGAGACATAGCTATACTAAACAATGGGAGAATCTAAACTGTGTGTAGATATTTTAAACTGTAGATATTCTAAACTGTGTGTAGATATTTTATCTTCACAAGATTGGGTACCCTGGCCTTCACTTGAGAAATTTGCTGACGATGCATACAATAGCTGGAAGAGATGTTCCAAGATGTTATCATAATACGGAATATAGATATGCATGCAGACCTACAGATTGTACATTTGTTTTCAGGGGCACTTAAAATTCCAGATTGCAGTGACATGATTGCAATGCCCTCAAGATGTTATAAGCTTGCACGTAATGGGATGTCTTGGTTGACTGAGCAACGTATTACAAACTTTGTTAGCTCAAAGTTTACTTTGATGTGTTTGTATGCTAGCACAGTTAATTTGCATAGCATTAGCCACATAATATGATGTTTCTTCCTCACTTCCTTGTGTATGTTCAGATTCTGCTCATCGCATGCTTCTCGAGTCTATCTATATGGAGTGGGGAGGAAGAGACAGGCACTCTTGGGTGATTCATTCAATCGTTTGGTGTCATCCAACTATACCCGCAGGTACAGCTAATCTATTAGCCTCCTGTCCACCGTTTGTCGAGTGTTAAGCGCTCTGCACACAATGGCGCTTTGTAGTCACCGAACAAAACCTGGGACTCATTGAAAGAACCCATCAGAGGGCCATACATGCTCAGCCATGCGAATCGCCTGCAGCTCTCTCCCCATAGCCCGTTCAAGAACTAAAAATATTTCTTATCGAAGAGAGGAAAAACACAAGTAAACAACGAACATATTTCATTTTGATTTGAATTAGCTATAGACTGGGAAAACATCTTAAGGTAGGCTATGTATGCACGCCGATGCAATCTCTCCCTCACACACACAGGCACAACCACTCACTCACACGGACACTGAAACACACACACACACACACTCATTCAAACCTCTCATACCATTTCAGTTTGTAGCTAAGATGAAATGTAGGGAAACCTGACGCTGTTGATTTAGTAACACTTCTCATGGTGTCATCCCAGCACCTCTGTCCAATACATACAGTCAAACAAATTTGTATTCCAACACACATCTGTGCATACTAAATAATTACCACATAATCTGTAGCTAAATGCTAGTGTCTCATTTACACCTGCTTGTACATGTCACAGTGTGGTTAACACCACGCAAAACAATCTCTGAATATCATTAACAGATTTATACCTGCTAGTCCATTATGTCATTGACTCTTTGCTATGTAGTAAGGCCTATATCTCTAGGCTTATATGTTGCTCATTTGAAATACATTTGTGTAGTTATTTCATTCCAGTACACTGCGTATCAGCATATTGAATAGAATTTAAACATGTTTTACTGAGATACAAAGTATGTTTTTAGTATCCCCCCAAAAAACACAAGTGGTGGGTACATTGCATTTCAGATGTATTATGGACATTGATATGCAATCCTCATATGCACAACGCAATTCAAAATGCCATGGAGAGGCATGGTGTAACATGACTTTGGATGAGCCCACTGATAACCATACACGGTGAGAGAACAGATGCACCACAACTGTTCAGTTAACACTTCGGATACAGAGGGACCCTGGAGGGAGCCTAAAGGTATTTGCTGGAGTGCAGAGGAGAAGAGGGAGATGAGAGGGGGAAGGAAAACAGAGGAAAGGGACAATAGATCCAAAGAACAGGGGGGAGAGAGAGAGAGAGAGAGAGAGAGAGAGAGAAAGAGAGAGAGAGAGAGAAAGAGAGAGAGAGAGAGAGAGAGAGAGAAGGAGACAAGAGAGGAGGAGGCAAGAGAGGAAAGGAAATTTGAAATGGAAAAAAAGGACAATAGATGAAAGAGAAAGGAAAAGCACTCTGTCTGATGCACACACACGCTCACAGACACATACACAGGAGGTGAGTCTGAGGCTCTGTGACATGGGTGGCTTGTAGAACAGTAATTTGTCAGGTTCTGAAGGCCACTGCAGACACATTTACTCAGTGTCATGAAAAAACATGTTTCTGCCCAAGCCTGTAAACTATTCCCATATCCCTAGCCTTCCCTCTCTCCATAAAATGTGCTGTTGGCAGTGGTGAAAGTAACATGTGCCACAAACCATGTAGAGTATTATTAATAACCTGGTTATATTGTATCAATGGTTGTTGTTTTCACAAACTTTTCTGTATATTTAAGTGGGAATCAACAACTTCACAATGATTGTGAGTAAATTGATGACAAATGAATATAGTGATGGCAATCACACATGTCCGGTCGAGTTCATATTTCCCCAAGCCTGTTTTGGTTTGTGGTGTAGTGGATCAAACCACAGACAGCGTTGCAAATACCAATTCAGATAGCCTATGCGCCGGCGCTGCACCCATCGAGGAGAAGAAGCCAGTTGCGCGCATCATACACGACAGAAGAGTCAGTCGCCGAATACCCGGAGTCCACATATGCAACAGGGAGTTGCTGGAAAGACGGTCACTGCTTTATATTTTGCTTTGGTCGGTGTTTGACAGGTGTTTTACATTTTTGGGGGGAGAGGAACGGCTCGTGGGTTTCCAAAATGAACCAAACTGCCGGCGTTTCGCACCAAGTGAAATGCCAGTCTTCTGTGTCTTCGAAGGCTATGGCCAAGGTATGAACTTTATATCTACAAGGACAGGCATACGTGAAGTTAGTTTGAAACATAATTGTTGCCGTATTAATCTTGCGTTATTATGTTTGGGTTATTACGCAAAATAGCAAGAAGTCCCATGTGATCACCTCTATGAGCAAATGTAACTTTTTTTGTGATGGAAAGATTTGCGAAAAGAGACCAGAACTCTTTGGCCTGGTTTAAATTATCGATCATGTTGATGTGTGGCTATTAACTTGACCTGATACTCTGTTTGGTGTCTGTTGTTGGTTTTTAGATGTGGCTGGGTTTGAGAAATGTTGCAGTACTATCACATAGATTAGGCTATATATTGAAGATTAATTTCACTTTATAGCAGTGTGTTGGATACTGTTCAGCGCGTTAAGCAAACACTTTGAAGCCAAATGCAAATATTTTGTAGGATAAAGAGCATTGTTGTTACACACAATGCTGCAGTACAGAAATTTAAAATTCAGATCACGTCGAGAGTAGAAGAAAGAGGGGGAAATATGCTACCAATATATTCCTTTGAAAAAGGGCATATCGATTCTACCCACCACCCATTCACTTTCATGTTAATACAAAATATGACGACAAGCAGCGTTAATTTAGTTAATCCATCATACCCATAGGCTATTAGTAAATTGCCATTTAAAGCATGACAGATTGCCGTAATTAGGCTACGTTTCTTTGGTGTGTATATGATGTCTCAAGGGAATTTGGGCCAGATGGACCTGTTGTTAAGAGTAACTCAATCAATGTTCGTCAAGACCGTGCTCTGCGTCTTTTTGCAACTACTTCAGTAGGTCTCTGTCTCTCTTATGGGAATAAAAGTAAAGCAGAATAAATAGGTCAATTCTTTACTGGTTTAATTGTGCATAATTTCTCTCTGGATTACCAGGGAAATGCCACATTTGGGTAACGTTTTGTTGGAAGAAACTTTATTGATATTTCCCTTAAAATGCATGTATACATATTTTGGGAATGACCTACAGTGCAGAATAGAAATGTGCATGTAGTCGATTGCCATCTTTTGGCGGATACATTGCTCACGGACAGCTCATCTCACCACATACCTTGTTCATTGTAGAATGTGTTTGAAAGCTGAAACCCAATTTTCCCAGGCATGATGAGTGGCTTGTCTTACACTGTCAAATGTAAACAGGTTGCATTGTGAAAAGGCTTTGATTTCTTAGACATAGGATTACACATCGTGGGTCTTATATGCATACATTTTAGTCCATATAGATATTAGAGGGATTTCAAGCTCATAACAATTGGTCGCACGCATGCTTCTTGATGGTATTGTATTTAGATTTGAGCCCGGATTACAGCTACACAACCCCTGCCACCAACAGTACTATTACCCTGTAATGGCACAGGCCAGGCCTGCCTACATAAGTGTTAGTCTTTTGCCATATATAATACCACATTAGCCACTCTCCATATAAACTCGATGCTTTTCTAAGGGCTAACAGTGATTCTGTGACTGAAGGTCAATCATTGACTCACGACTCGGTAAGTAAAGCTGGGTGTTGGCTCCATCGGTGGCTTCATACTAAAATATCTGTCCATTGGCAGACTGCTAAATGTCCTCAGGGGATAGTCTAAAGGATGCAAGATTCACATCAACATTCAAAAATATTACATACAATTAAGGTGGTATTGGAAATTGGTGTGAGTGAGTGAGAGAGTGAGAGAGAGAGAGCAGTTTGGCATGTGTCTATGTGTTGGTGGAAGGCACGTGGTGCTGAAATAGTTTGAGCCTCGCAGAGACGAAGCAGCGCTTGAGGACAGTGGCATGGTGCTGAAATGGGACGGAGCACTACGCTGACTGACTCATCCCTATTTCATGTGAGGAAAGCTCAGGTGCAACCTGAATGGGAGTGAGACACTCCAAGACAAACGGATCTCCACTGGACCTTGATGTATTGAAACATTACGAGTATTGACGTAGTGAAAGATGGGCTACTTACTTTCAGAAAATCATGTTCCATATGGAGTGCTAGAGTAAAAATTGTGCTGGGTTAAAATTGAGGGCACAACAGTATTTCAAACCCCAGGTAAAATACAGTGCCTTCGGAAAGTATTCAGACCCATTCACTGTTTCCACATTTTGTTACAGCCATATTCTAAAATTGATTAAAAAAAATTCCCCTCAATCTAAACACAATAACCCACAATGACAAAGAAAAAACTGTTTTTTAGAAATTTCTGCTAATTTACTAAAATTAAAAACAGAAATATCACATTTACATAAGTATTCAGACCCTTTACTAAGTACTTTTTTGAAGCACCTTTGGCAGCAATTACAGCCTCAAGTCTTCTTGTGTATGACACTACAAGCATGGCACACCTGTATTTGAGGAGTTTCTCACATTTTCTCTGCAGATCCTCTCAAGCTCTGTCAGGTTGGATGGAGAGCGTGGCTGCACAGCTATTTTCAGGTCTCTCTAGAGATGTTCGATTGGGTTCAAGTCCGGACCCTGACTGGGCCACTCAAGGCCATTCATTTACTTGTCTCGAAGCCACTCCTGCGTTGTCATGGCTGTGTGCTTAGGGTCGTTGTCCTGTTGGAAGGTGAACCTTCACCCCAGTCTGAGGTCCTTAGCGCTTTGGAGCAGGTTTTCTTCAAGGATCTCTCTGTCCTTTGTGCCGTTCATCTATACCTCAATCCTGACTAGTCTCCCAGTCCCTGCCACTGAAAAACACCCCACAGAATGATGCTGTCAACAACATGCTTTACTGTAGGGATGGTGCCAGGTTTCCTCCAGACATGGTATTCAGGCCAAAGAGTTCAATCTTGGTTTCATCAGACCAGAGAAACTTGTCTTTAGGTGCCTTTTGGCAAACTCCAAGCTGGCTGTCATGTGCCTTTTACTGAGGAGTTGCTTTCGTCTGGCCACTCTACCATAAAGGCCTGACTGGTGGAGTGCTTCAGAGATGGTTGTCCTTCTGGAAGGTTCTCCCATCTCCACAGAGGAACTCTGTATCTCTGTCAGTGTGACCATCGGGTTCTTGGTCACCTCCCTGACCAAGGATATTATTCCCTGATTGTTCAGTTTGGCCGGGCGGCCAGCTCTAGGAAGAGTCTTGGTGGTTCAAACCTCTTCCATTTAAGAATGATGGAGGCCACTGTGTTCTTAGGGACCTTCAGATGGTGCAGACATGTTTTGGTACCCTTCCCCAGATCTGTGCCTTGACACAATCCTGTCTCGACCTCATGGCTTGGTTTTCTTTTCTGACATGCACTGTCAACTGTGGAATCTTATATAGACAGGTGTGTGCCTTCCCAAATCATGTCCAATCAATTTCTAAAAACCTGTTTTCACTTTGTCATTAAGGGATATTGTGTGTAGATTTCTGAGGATTTAAAAATATATATATACATTTTAGAATAAGGCTGTAACGTAACATAATCTGGAAAAAGTCAGGGGGTCTGAATGAAGGCACTGTAGCAGCAACTAACTCTTCATCTCATGCAAACATGTCCTGGATCGTACATTTGATCCAATTTACCATTCTGTAATACACAGTTGGATTAACTGTTAGGCCACCTCCGTTTCATACAAAAGGTAATCTCCTTTCCAGTGCTTGATCTCCCCCTGCCAGTGTTTTGGATCTTAACCACCGTCTTTGATCCTCTAAAACACTCCCATGTCTTCTTCACTTCCTCTTTACACACAATCCAATTAAGAAGAGGCAGCAGATTGTTTGTGGGCTTTCACTCTCCGAGGCTCCTGCTGGGTTTACGAGACCAGCAAAGTCTGCGAGCAGCTGCGGCTCACAACATTCGGTCCTTAAAAGTGACAGGTCCACCCAAGCACAGATAGGGCAATAAACTGAACCGGCCCCATCAGAAAGCAGGAAGCCAAGACTATAGTGACTGTAGTCATCTGGGATACCGCAACCATATTACTGATGAGGTGATAAGAGCACAAGAACGTTGTCCAATAGCAGGACTGGCTATCATATAGGCGTAGGGTACTATTATGGTTTTACATCTCCTTCTCACTAAAGGGTCTTATTAGCAGTGTATGTATGAAGTTGTAGTTTTATTAGTAGTGTCTGTATGAAGTTGTAGTTTATTAAACAGTTAGAGGAACTGCTTGCATGCTTATCGGCTCTTTATGTGTGAGTGTGATTGTATCAGACCTTCTGGATTTCTGTTACCTTGCAGGCTCTATGGGAAAGAAAACTGTTTTGTGCTGATTTTCCTTTAAGATCCAGAAATTAAGGTCATTCAAAAGTAGTTGAAATTTGGGTGAGTTAAGAGGATTGCACTCACAGCCACTTGCAAACTGAGAAATGTTGAGAAAGCAATCACAACTCTCATGTCCTGTACACAATTCACTTGCAAAGTTCAATAACCCAAACCTCAGCTATTTACTGTTTGAGAAAAGGCCATTTTGAGTTTGAGAGAGCATTTGGGAAAAGTAATTGCATATCCGACAACCAATATTTATAGATGGTTAATTGAGTTTACACAGTGGGGGAAGTTCATTAATTAGTAATCATGCTCATTAAATAATTATAAATGATGGAACATATTTATTAGCCATTAAACAAGCACAGCGAGAGAGGAAAATCTGCCACGCTCGTATTTCTGTAGTATATTTGATGTGAACTTCATTGTACCATGTGGATATACAGTAGGGAGAACAAGTATTTGATACACTGCCGATTTTGCAGGTTTTCCTACTTACAAAGCATGTAGAGGTCTGTAATTTTTTATCTTAGGTACACTTCAACTGTGAGAGATGGAACCTAAATCAAAAATCCAGAAAATCACAATATATGATTTTTAAGTAATTAATTAGTTTATCAAATATTTGTTCTCCCCACTGTATATAGCATATAATCACATTAAACCATTAGATAGGCCTATCTCTTTGGCTTTGGTATATCATCTTCATATTTTCATGTTTTAGGCGTAGTATGGGAATGATGCTGACGTGTGATGATGTGAAGTTGTACTGAAGGCTGGATGATGAAAGGTCACCGTGAGGGGAAGTAGGGGTTAATGGATCCTATAATGGAGGAGTGATGGAGGCCAGTATCTCTGAATAATGGGCTGATAGGATTGTGTAGGACTGAGGGTTGTAATGGGGGAAAAAAAGATAGGGCAGACTGGAGGGATGTGATGAATCAACTGTGGTGACCCAGCGGGCAAAACTGTTTGCAATGATGTCGTTATGATGTGTTTTATGACGTCATGGTCAGGTTGTGTACTGGTTGTAAAAGGATGTTTTGTTAACTTGTTTTTAGCAACCAGAAACTATGTCTTAATCTGGTTTTAATCAGATTATCTGACCAGATAACAGGCAAAATATGCTGTCATAATAAAAGATGTCTTTACCCGGTTACAACTAGAAAAATAAGACGTCATGGGACAACATTTTACTGGAGATGGTAATGATGGTAGTAATATGGTAGCATTGTTCCGTACAAGTATTATTTTGGTAGTATTCTTCTGTGACATTGGCATATTTCAAAGATAAAATCCATGAAACATGGATGAACATCCCGTTCGGACACTTTTAAAAGTCCAAGTATATACAGTATACTTGCCTATATAACATCTGCTTTTTCTCTAACCCACATGAGACACCCAAAGCACCTTGGATCTTGAATATCAGAGCCATCTTTCAACATACCATCTACTTTCATCTCTGCAGCTAGCTCTACTCCCCTGGTCCCGAACAACACCAATGGTGGGTTATTGAACCTCTGAGGCACTCCCTGTGCATTCTCTCCCCTTGCTAAGATCTATCAAATAAATTGTCTCGAAAAACTCCCAGCAACTGACGTGTTGCAGGCTGCCTGCTCGACAGCCATCCTCAGCATCTGATCGATTGCTCGAATTTGTCTCAAAAAGAATAATTGCATCACCGCTCCAGTCTGTGACTCTATAATTTATAGTCGGCATGCCAACTGATCTCAATATATTCTCTCCCCACAGTGCATCTCTCATTCTTTCTCATTCTCTCTATTCACTGAGGAATGGGTGATAAATGTGTTACTAATTTGTTTTTTGTTGTTGAGACACGTCTGCTGTTCATTTGCATATCAGTGCCTATTCCCAAGAAGTGGCTTATTTGTCCCTATGTCGAAGATTACGCCTAAACCAATACTTGTTTTTTTTTATAAACACGTCAGGATGTAAAAAACCATTTGTCAAACTACTGTCTGACCGGTAGTAATCATTCTTTGGTTCTCTGAGTTCTCACAACCGGTACTAATGACTTGAACCCTGAGGCTTCCTAGGCTTCCTATTCTTTAGATTCCTAAAGTATATTATAGCCTCGGAACAGAACTGACCATCCCTTAGGTGCAACTATTTTTTAGAGCCTGTGGCAAAGTGGACTGATGTGAATATGTTATGAGCTGGTAATGGGGGCCACTGTGTTGAGGTGTGATTAAAAGTTATTTATGAAATGCCAAAGCTTTGGACAGTTGAGCTGAGAGGTCTCTATACCATTAGTTCTTATAATATGACACATATGAAGTTTAAAAGAGGGCACACGAAAGATACATTTCATAATATCTCCTCTTTACAAGCTTTTTACTTCAGTATTCTTAGTTTTTACCTCGGTAAGTTGTAATAGATCTGGTATTTGTGTAATCTATTTGAATCTTAACTGGGCCGTCTTTGAAGATCTTTTTATACTCCCAACACTTTAGATCCCTTTGAAGAGGACTTATTTTGCCAATATGCCTGTCACGCCCTGGTCTTAGTATTTTGTGTTTTTAGTTAATTAGTTGGTCAGGCCAGGGTGTGACATGGGTTTATGTTATTGTGTTGTCGTATTGTTTTTTTTTGTAGGCATTGGGATTGTGGTTGATTAGGGGTGTGTTTAGTTTAGGTTTGGCTTCCTGAGGCGGTTCTCAATCAGAGTCAGGTGATTCTTGTTGTCTCTGATGGGGAACCGTATTTAGGTAGCCTGGGTTTCACTGTGTATTTCGTGGGTGATTGTTCCTGTCTCTGTGTAGTTTCACCAGATAGGCTGTAATTAGGTTTCACATTCCATTTTGTTGTTATTTATTTATATCAGTTATTTCATGTACCGCGATTCATTCATTAAAAATCATGAGTAACCAACACGCTGCATTTCGGTCCGACTCTCTTTCGACAAACGAAGAACGCCGTTACAATGCCGCTGATCATTTGTTATGCTATCTTTCGGATCTCATTTGTTATGGTGTCTTTGGAGATTGTCAAACATGATATGGTGACATCTCTTGCCATGCATTTAGACTGTATAAGAGTAAAACGTCTCAAAGCATTAGCTGGCTTTTGTTTGAATCGAGTGATCCATCATGAGGTTGTCTTATACAAGATTTAAGTTTGACATAACTTGTAATAATAGTTTATGACAACTTATGTACTCAGACACTATCTCTTTGGTTAAGAATGAAGGTGCCTGCGCAGAGAGCAGTGATTTTACATAAATGGGCATAATGTCTGCAAATTATGACATTACATGATATGTCATGTTAATGAGAACCTTATGGAGACATCATGACAAGACATTCAAATCCATACCTGGGTCAAAATAGCATTTGTTTCATTTCAACATCTTGAAATAGTTGGCCTGACGGGCTGGATAGGTGACGTTTGCACTTTCAGGACCATTTGTACCATTGAGCCTGGCAAACTTAACCAAGCACAATAAAGTTTTTGAAAGGAAACAAACACAGTACAATGTCAAGCCAGGTCTTTAAAAAAAAAATTTTTTAACAAAAATTCACACTTTCCAGAACATTTCTTGTGGCAGCTCCTCAATACTTTCTGATGTTGACAATCCAGTTTGTGACTCTGTTGAGACAATGGAAATCTATTGATAATGTAAACCATGTATATCCCCCTTGCCTTTACTCAGGCTCATTTACTACATTTTTAAAATGTGCAGCAGACTTCAACTTTCTTAAATGACTACGCCATCTTTGTACCCCACGCATATAATTATCTGTAAAGGTGCTCAGTCGAGCAGTGAATTTCAAGCACAGATTCAACTACAGACTAGGGAGGTTGGTTCACGAAGAAGGGCACCGATTGGTGAATGGGTAAAAAGCATGGTGCAGTTATTAACAGTGGTGAAAAAAGTACTCAATTGGCATACTTTAATAAAATTAAATATACCTAATAGAAAAGGACTCAAGTAAAAGTGAAAGACACCCAGTGTTACGTAACTAGGAGTGGTGGGTGCCCAGTCAGGCGCAGAGAGCAGAGGCTTAAGGAAAACTGTATTTATTCCGGTGAGAAAAGGTCATGCCAAAACAACAGGCAAATAAATGACCGGCCCAAAACAGGACACAAACAGTCCGGAAAAATACAAAACAATACCATCCACAAAACAGAACAGAGAAACAAGCCCGCACAAAAGCAGGTGGGCATAACAGGCTTAAATAGCCATAAACCAAACAGAAAAGGGAATCGGTGGATCAGCTAGTAGACCGGTGACGACGACCGCCGAGCACCGCCCAAACAGGAAGGGGAGCCACCTTCGGTGGAAGTCATGACACCCAGTAAAATACCTCTTGAGTAAAAGTCTAAAAGTATTTGGTTTTCAATATGCTTAAGTATCAAAGTAAATGGAAATGCTAAGATGTACTTAAGTATCAAAAGTAAAAGTATAAACCATTTCAAATTGTTTATATTAAGCAAACCAGATGGCACAATTTTTTTACATTTTCTATTCATTTGCGGATAGCCAGGGGCACACTCCAACACTCAGACATCATTTAGAAATGAAGCATTTGTGTTTAGTGAGTCCGCGGGATCAGAGGCAGTAGCGATGACCAGGGATCTTTTCTTGATAAGTGTGTGAATTGGACCATTTTCCTGTTGATATGTAACAAGCACTTTTTGGTGTCAGGGAAAATGTATGGAGTAAAAAGATACATTTTTTCTTTAGGAAGGTAGTGAAGTAAAAGTAAAAGTTGGCAAAAATATAAATAGTAAAGTACAGATAACCCAAAGAATGACTTAAGTAGTACTTTGAAGTATTTTGACGAAAGTACTTTACACCACTGGTTATTAATTCCACTTTGGATGGTGTATCAACACATCCAGTCACTATAACGATAAAGCCGCCGGTCCTAACTCAGGCATTTCACCATGAGGCCAATGGTGATTTTAAAACAGTTACAGAGTTGAATGGCTGTGATAGGAGAACTGAGGACGGATCAACAACATTGTAGCTACTCCACAAAACTAACTTAAATTACTACGTGAATAGAAGGAAGCATGTACAGAATAAAAAATATCCCATAACATGCATCCTGTTTGCAATAAGGCACTTAAGTAATAGTGCAAAAAATGTGGCAAATAAATTAAACATAAATACTAAATACAAAGCATTATGATTGTAACAAATCCAACAGAACACATCACTGAGTACCACTCTTCATATTTTCAAGCATGGTGGTTGCTGCATCATGTTATGGGTATGTTTGACATTGTCATCAAGGAATATGGAGGGTTTTTTGGTTAAAAAGAAACAGAATAGAGCTAAGCACAGGCAAAATCCTAAAGGAAAACAGTGTTCAGTCTGCTGCATCAGACACTGGGAGACAAATTCACGTTTCAGCAGAACAAATACCTTAAACACAAGAACAAATATACAATGGTGTGGCTTAACAAGACAACATTGAATGTTCCTGAGTGGCCTAGTTACAGTTTTGACTGAACCCGGCTTTAAAATCTATGGCAATAATTGAAAATGGCTATATTGCAATGACTAACAACCAACTTGACAGAGCTTGAAGAATTTCTTAAAGGATATTGGACACAAATGTGACCGACCGGCTCGATTTGGTCTCATGTAGAAAAATTTGAAATTGTGTTTTTTTACATTGGATAAAAGTAGAGACTCAGAGCTAGAAAGTTGTATATCATACTTTACAGTTGAGGAACAATGAGAAAGTAATTCTGTTTTGAAAGTTAATAAACTTGTATCCTCACTTTTGAGGAAATTACCCTTGAATGTTCTGTTAAACCTACTGGAGAGCTCTTCTTTGTCTACACCCATTCAGCATCGTTCACACCCTCTTATGACTTACCCCCACCCATCTCTTTAAGAATTCACATGTGAGGCCATGTACTAAACAACCAAAGATTTAAGACTAAAGTCAGGTTTATACTACGGGTGTGTTTGTAAATTCAATCTAGAGTGCCAGAGTGTGCTCAGAGTGCGCTCTGGGCTTTCGTAAACTCAGAGTGTTGTCAGATTGTCTGTTGGTAAATTCAGAGCCTTTCGCTCTCGGAGCATTCAGAGTGCACACTGGACTCTGGCCAAGGAGTTGACTAGCTTGCTAGCTACATCCAGATGCTGGTTAGGCTGTTTTTTCTGTTATCCATCTTCACTGTCGCTTTCCAACCTTGGCTCAAAAAGCCGCAAATTTGCCCGGATGGCCACCAATCTTTCAACCCTTGTATTGGTCAGCCTGTTGGTGACTGTAACTATGCTGCTGGCAACAATGTAACTACCAATTTACCAGCTATGTCTATCGACAGTTGTCACTGGGACATCATGAACATTCTAATGAAATGGTTAGTGGAGTCTTTTCGCACCAAAGTATGTTCATCTCTAGGAGACAGAACACGTCTGACGTATGACTGCTGCGTGGTCCCATGGTGTTTATACTAGCGTGCTATTGTTTGTACAGTTGAACGTGGTACCTTCAGGCATTTGGAAATTACTCCCAAGCATGAATAAGACTTGTGGAGGTCTACAATTATTTTTCTTAGGTCTTGGCTGATTTCTTTTGATTTTCCCATGATGTCAAGCAAAGAGGCACTGAGTTTGAAGGTAGGCCTTGAAATACATCCACAGGTACACCTCCAATTCACTCAAATTATATCAATTAGCCTATCGGAAGCTTCTAAAGCCATGCCATAATTTTCTGGTATTCTCCAAGCTGTTCAAAGGCTCAGTCAATTTAGTGTATGTAAACTTCTGACCCACTGGAAATGTGATACAGTAAATTATAAGTGAAATAATCTGTCTGTAAATAATTGGTGGAAACATGACTTGTGTCATGCACAAAGTAGATGTCCTAACCGACTTGCCAAAACTATAGTTTGTTAACAAGAAATTTGTGGAGTGGTTGAAAAACGAGTTTTAATGACTCCAACCTAAGTGTATGTAACTTCCGACTTCAAATGTATATTAGTGTTCTATTTTCCCTAAAAACCTTTTTTAAGATATATTTTACTTCCACTTTGACATTAGAGTTTTTTTTTTCGTGTGAATCATTGACAAAAAAAAATGTAAATGATTGTAAATCCATTTTAATCCCACTTTGTAACTTTATAAAATGTGGAAAAAGTCAAGGGGTGTGAATACTTTCTGGAGGCACTGTAAACTGCATGAAAATATTCAGGAGAACGGCCAGTAAACTGCTCTTCTAAAGCTATGTTTATTCTGCTCACGCTATCACACAATGAAGTGCTGCAGAAAGACCACATGAAGACCACACAAAGAAAACACGTGGACTTTCTCAAAAGTAAATATTTCTGTTTTGAATTGTTGACTAGAGGACACTTTGGTGGAGACCACAAAAGACGGCTGACGTGTAAAATGTGTCAGCGAAAGCTCCCCAGTTTGCTGCACGTAAAGACGGATGACTGGAGTTATCCCAGAGAGGTGAAATTCTGCTGGAGACATCAGAAGAAACAGTGAGCAGTGCTTCATGTCAACATGTGGCCATACTGGGACCGGTAACAAAGATTGTACTCTAGCCATCTTGCCTGTCCAAATCAAACATGCTTGCTCAGGTAGCTCTGCAACCTGTATTGAGAAGCTGATGATAGATTTGCTTGCATCTGAAGGATAAGAAAGAAAGAGATTCTTCAAAAAACAATGGGATGGGAGAAATATTTGAGCAGCTACAA
The DNA here is from genome assembly GCF_036934945.1 of Oncorhynchus masou masou. Lineage (NCBI taxonomy): Eukaryota > Metazoa > Chordata > Actinopteri > Salmoniformes > Salmonidae > Oncorhynchus > Oncorhynchus masou. Next base: position 43,964,010 of record NC_088240.1, on the reverse strand, counting down.
ATTCAAGGGCCTAGAATTGTATATTCTTACAGCTGCCAGAGGTCTACACTCAGAGACAGATTCCTGTCACCAAAGAAAACACAATCACAGAATATCAATGGTCAATTGTCCACTCAACAGCAGCACCAGCGTAGATAAGCATGGAAGACAGAGCATGGCATCAAATTGTATCTCTATTGCAAACATCGAAGCACTCCTTGTCAAGCAATACAATCACGATTTCCCAGAACAGCGTCACAATGACCAGCAGTTCCTCAAGATAGCATCAGACTCTGCGACACTGAAGGATTGACATTACCACCTTCAACACCCTTTTCGGAATCACAACAGCAAGCCTTTAACCTCATAAGGAAGTTCAACAATGACAAAGTTCTATTTGAGTACTACAAAGGTTTTTATGAACGAGGTCATACAGAAAGGTCACGTTGAAAAGGTACCAGAAGACCAGCTGCTTGATGAAGGACAAGTGTGGTACATTCCACATTATGCTGTCTACCATCCAAGATTGAAGACTATCCGTGTGGTTTTTGACTGTGCTGCTTCATTCAAGGCCACATCTCTCAACATCGAGCTCCTGCAAGGCCCAGACCTATCCAACACACTGCTCAGTGTTCTGCTCAAGTTTCAGCCGGAGCCCATTGCCTTGATGGCCAATACTGAGGGCATGTTCCTTCAGGTCAGTACCACCTCAGGACGTTGACTTCCTAAGTTTCCTGTGGTGGCCTGATGTTGATGTAAGCCAACAGCTGGCAGAGTACGGGATAACAGTCCATCTATTCAGCGCAATTTCATCCCCCAGCTGTGCTAGCTTTGCACTTAGTAAAACTGTTGAAGATACCATTAGAAGGAACGTTTATGTTGATGATTGCTTGAAATCCATTCCCACAGACGGTGAAGCCGTCACCCCGGTCGGAGACCTCAGAGCTGCCGTGCTGTCCTGGCTTAATTACCTGCAGTGGAGAAGGTGAAAGAGGTGAAAGAGCTTGACCACGACAGAGAGAATTTACCTGTGGAAAAGCACTCTGTGTCCAGTGGGACGTGGAGGCTGGCACACTTTGATTCCGAACAGTCACGAAGAATCGACCACACACAAGAGGTATAGTATCTGTTGTGTGCTCAGTGTATGATCCTCTGGGATTCCTTGCACCTTTCATCCTGACAACAAGGAGAGTACTCCAGGAGCTGTGCAAATCCAACTGTGGCTGGGATGAAGAAATACCAGATGTATTTTCTCAGCAGTGGAAGAAACGTCTTGCAGATCTGAACCAACTGACTGGTTTCTATGTCAACAGATGCATCAAACCAAGTGGCTTCGGCAAGATAATATCTGCACAGTTGCAACATTTCTGCGATGCCAGTGTTGTGACCTATCTACTGCAAAGAAACCCCACAGACAATCCCCACGTCACATGCATCATGGAAAGAGCGCGAGTGGCCCTGCTAAACTACCCTCCCCAACTAGAGCTTTCAGCAGTAGGTCAATGTTGAAATCAGAGTTTCAGATTCAGCTGCCAAAATCCGTCTTCTGGACTGATAGCAAATCTGTGTTGAGCTACATAGTCAAAGAAACAAGAAGTTTGCACACATTCATGGAAAACAGTCTCAGTCATCAGAGGTTTGTCAAAGACTACTGAGTGGCGGTGTGTTAGCTCCAAAGTCATTCCAGCAGATGATGTGGCACGACTGCAAATCTTTCCTGAAATACAGAGATGGATTGAAGGTCCAGATTTCCTGTTGAGGGCGAAGTCACAGGGGCCAGAAATGGCAGATGAGCCCCGTCCCTTCTGAAGACCCTGAGGTAAAGAAAGACATCACTGTCAATCACATAGTGGTGAAAAAAAGAAAAGAGCCCCACAAATCAACAAATAGAAATCTCTTTTCACAGTGTAGCTTGAAAATTGGCAGTTGGTTGGATGCTGAGAGTAAATACAACACCACAGCAACGAAAAGTTAGAAAATAAAATAGATCCAAAGCAACTTACTTCCTGAAGGAATAAAATTGACTTCTGGCTCCCATCGTGGAGGTGTGTGGGAGCGGCTGATACGCCAGGTAAAATCCATTCTGACCTCAATCATGAGAAAACAAACGTTGGATGATGAAGGCTTTACAGACAGCTTTCTGTGAAGTGGAAGCTGTCCTGAATGATTGTCCAATCACCACAGCGTCTGATGACCCCAATGATCTGGAGGCCCTCAGACCAAACCACCTTCTACAACTGAAAGGTAAAACCCATCATGCCACCAGGGCTATTTCAGAAGGAGGACTTGTAATTCCAGATGAAGATGCAAACAGATTCAGTATCTGATGGATCTGTTCTGGAAAATATGACATTATATTAGTAGTGGACGATATAGCACCATGCAACTCCTGATTGATGGCCAGAGTCATCAAACCCTTCCCTGATTCTAAGGGTCAGGTAAAGGAGTTCACTCTTCAAGACCAAGACGAGCATCTTGGAGCGGCCAATCAGCGAGCTGTGCTTGCTGCAGGAAGCAACGTAGTAGGACTAACATCTAGAGTATACATTTTATAAATGTGTCTTGCCTAGCTAAATATATGTATTTAGCTAGGCAAGTCAGTTAAGAACAAATTCTTATTTACAATGATAGCCTGCCCCGGCCAAACCTGGACGACACTGGGCCAATTGTGCTCCGCCCTATGGGACTCCCAATCACGGCCGGTTGTGAGATGCAGTGCCTTAGACGGCTGCGCCACTCGGGAGCCCATACACCAACGTGGCCCCGGGGAAGGTCTCAAGAAAGGACTAACACACACAAAAGAACTATGGACTTGAGAAATACTGTATGATGTATGAAATATAATAATGCTTTATTTTGGCCTGCAGCCACAATTAGGGGCTGGAATGTAGGAGCCATTTCTCGTGTTTTGTGTTTTATTCTCTTCCTCCCTATTTACTTACCTGTTTAGCCCTGACTAACCCCCCTTGATTTTGATTTGTCCCCATTGATTAAATATGGCTGCCAGGTGTGGGCTCGTCTGCCTGGGAGCACAGGCAATTTTCAACCGCATTGCGTCATATCGTATTGGTTTGATTTTGGATTATTGGAAAGAAAGAAAATAAATGGATTAAAACTATTCTTGGATTCCTCTTTTTTTATTGGATTGTGTGTGCTGTAATTAAATCCAGGTCACTAGTAAGTTGCATCAGTAACTGTTTTGGTATTTTCCACTACAAAGTGTTTGTACAAATACTCTTGCAGCTTATATGCAGATACACACATACATACATGCATGCATGCATGCACGCGCACACACACACACACACACACACACACACGCACACGCACACGCACACGCACACACACACACACACACACACACACACACACACACACACACACACACACACACACACACACACACACACACACACACACACACACACACACACACACACACACACACACAGTGAGGGGGAAAAGTATTTGATCCCCTGCTGATTTTGTACGCTTGCCCACTGACAAAGAAATTATCAGTCTATAATTTTAATGGTAGGTTTATTTGAACAGTGAGAGACACAAAAACAACAAAAAAATCCAGAAAAACACATGTCAAAAATGTTATAAATTGATTTGCATTTTAATGAGGGAAATCAGTATTTGACCCCCTCTCAATCAGAAAGATTTCTGTCTCCCAGGTGTCTTTTATACAGTTGACGAGCTTGTTACGCACGCCTCTATGAAGAGGGAACGCAACACCCTGCTACAACTCAAATCTCCGTGAAGTGAGAGGTATGGACTGTAGGTGTGAGTAAGGATGACAAAAGGCAGAGAATTTATCGTTTATAAGGAATTTATTCCTTCACACAGTAATATGGGGAAAAGGGGCTGGATGGAACCAAAGCAAAGTAAATCTCAAAGCCCCCTCTCCTATCTTACCTGCCTAACCACTACTTACCTAATTTAGCACCAACTGGTCCCCTAACCAAAATACAGGGGGTGGTCCGCCCAGGTCTTACCTAGTGTGCCTAGACAGTGAATATACTACGGGTATATGTATACCCGCGGGCCTCTTGCCTAAGCACTCCCTAGGTGCTTGCCTTCCCCTTCCCCCCTGGGAACAAATGAAACAGGAGAACAAAACTTCTCAAACAAACTAAGAAACAAAGGACATCAAATAAGCTCTATCTGAGCAACAAACTCACACAGAACATACCAACTGCTCCCAGCAACAACTAACACTGTACATACCAACGACCAACATGCTATAACCCTCAGCCATCAACCTCCTCTCTCAGCAATGATCTATATCACATTCAATCTCTCTGCAATGACCTCCCAGTAATGATCACTCTTCTGAACAGAACACTGGCTTTTATATATCTTCAGAAGGCATTGGAAATTGGAGACAGCTGCGTCCTGACGAGGGGGCCTAGCCAGTCTACAGACCTTAATCCCATAGAAAATCTGTGGAGGGAGCTGAAGGTTCGAGTTGACAAACATCAGCCTCGAAACCTTAATGACTTGGAGAAGATCTGCAAAGAGGAGTGGGACAAAATCCCCCCTGAGATGTGTGCAAACCTGGTGGCCAACTACAAGAAACGTCTGACCTCTGTGATTGCCAAAAATGGTTTTGCCACCAAGTACTAAGTCATGTTTTGCAGAAGGGGTCAAATACTTATTTCCTTCATTAAAATACAAATCAATTTATAACATTTTTGACATGCGTTTTTCTGCATTTTTGTTGTTGTAATTCTATCTCTCACTGTTCAAATAAACCTACCATTAAAATTATAGACGGATCATTCCTTTGTCAGTGGGCAAACGTACAAAATCAGCAGGGGATCAAATACTTTTTTCCCTCACTGTATGTGTTTAACAATGTACAATGTCCTTATACACTTTTTCTTGCACCGATTCTAAAAAACTCCGTAATACCGTATTGTCAGCATTGGGTGCACTGCACAGGACTCCTGTGTGTATGTGTCTGGTGATGAAAATCCAGGCTTCATCAACTTTGTCACAAAGTCTATGCATTCACTAGTACAGCAAGATGGGCAAAACAGCCCCTGAATACCAATGAATTCATGTTCCCTGTCAACAGAAAAACATCACATCCTGCATTGGAAAGCTAGAGCAGAACAATCACTTTTCAACAGTAAAATATCACATCCTGCATTGGAAAGCTAGAGCAAAACAATCACCTTTCAACAGTAAAATATCACATTCTGCATTGGAAAGCTCGAGCAAAACAATCACCTTTCAACATAATATAATTCCAAATTAATAATTTGTAGAGTACTCTGTATGTCATATAAATGGGATTGGTTTAAAATTTCTGAAAACTATCTCAATATTATTTTTGTTGTAGAATTCTAATACTAGCTCTACAGAAACCCCTGCCACGTAAACCATGCATGGAATTCAAATATGCAAACTTGGCCTAAAATGTTTGTGAAACAATCTCTTTATTTCAAGCCTCTAGAGAAGCATTATGGCCTATAATAATGTATTAAACCACAATGAAGGCGTCACAAGCCGCAAGATTAGAATCAGTCCAAAGTCCCTGGAAATCTTGTAACCTGCCAGGTATCTTGCGGGGTGAGATTACAACACCAGCAAATCCTATTGTACCATGAGCTTATCCTGTTAGTGGAATTTACTTGTTTGGATGGGAAAGAGGTAGAGATTACACAGTCTTAAACACGGATGAGACAAACTGAGTGGTTTAGAAAATGCCAAAGTTTGTACTATAAAGAAACTATATCCTAGAACATTACACACACACACAATTGATCACACACAATTACACACAATCCCACTGTGGGGGATGACATCATATTACTAATTCGCTGTGGTCCAGGGTTTTAGTGCGCATTCCTCTACTAACGCCCTGTATCGATGTGTGCTAAAGTTCATGGACAGGACTAGAGCTGAGATGGCAGATCCAATAGAAAGTTGTGCAGTTCCAGTACAGGCCAGCAGAGAACAGAGTAGTCCACCTGGCTGCCCATGGTGGTATCTCACTTTGCAGTCTTGAAAAGGGGAGGTGGCTGAGATGAGGGTGTTGGGGTGGGTGTTTGGTTGTAGTGCCTTTACGGTGAAACTGAGGTTCTCTGTCTAACATCTTAATGGCTAAGCTGGCACCACCAGCGCCCAGGGACACAGAACATTTCCCCCTGACACCGGTTTCCTTTTCTCTCACGTCTTCCTCCTATGACACATTGATCTGTAAATACACATGCGAGGGCATACACACATATCAACCATTTCTATCTATAGTTTCGGAGATGATTCTCTGACAGATGACAAATCTTTCTACCTCTCTCTTAGGTGCTTTCTTCCACAGCACCAGGCCGACTGAAGGAGAGTGTTTGTAATATTCATTGTTAATACTTCCGTTGTCCATAATATTTTATTCTGAATGAGAAAAAAAAACTATTTGCACTTGAAGGTGTCTGACCAACTTTAACCAACATGTTGGTGTTGCGTTAATCTCTAAACATCGACCATCCCCTTTATTATGACACAATGCCAAAGGTTCCCCAATTCTGACGTTAACATGTTATGTCAGGTGCCATACTATGCTTAGGTGTGAGGATAGTTATGATGATGCACTCTCACAATCTGTTGGCATTATGCAAGCTCTCAGTCAGGGCCTGTACATTTTGCCCCCCCCCCATTTAAAAAAAATTATGTGGGGGTACCTGCATGGCAGTGATAGGATACAACTGTAGTTGTACAGTACCACTGGTTTAAGTTCCTGCCTCTTGATAAAGTAATACATGTGGGGTTCTTACACCTCCTACCGAGGTTGAAACACTGATCAACACCTCGCTGACACTAGAAGAAGAAGGAAAGAACAGAAGAAATAGAAAGGAGGAAGATCCTCTCAATTAACAACACCAGGATCCCACTCCGTTGGAGTAAGAGACAACTCTCCTCTCTCTCCACTACGATTTTGGGGCCCCTACCAACCAGCTTTGACAGAGGGCAGAGGAAAAACTGGGTGCTGTTCTCAGCAGGCCATGGCAATGGAGTGTCTGCCTCTCACGCCATCGCTCGCTTCATATTCTTTTTAATGTCTAACTTTGGAGAAGCAGAAGGCTGTGTTATAGCAGTGTAAGTTGTGACTATTACGTCTTTCTGTACCATGAACACAGGGAGTATGTACATTAAGGCCTCCTCCACATTCACCCTGTAAGAGAAGACAAGAACACCTGGTGTATCTCATTCTCCTGAAGAGGGACAGGAAAAATCCTCCATCCTTCGACAAATTCAGCATAACTAACATCAGGCATTGACCAAAACAACCTACAAAAGTCACTCCTTTGTTTAATAGTGTATGTTGTTTAAAAGGGTCAGAGAAATTGGAATGTGTCAATAGGCTCTATAGTGGATACTCTGATTCATGGTTACATACTGTGTATGACCAGTTCTCATACAAAATAATGACTAATAATGACCCGAGTTGATTTTGCACCCAATAATGCTATAGAGGTTATTAGGAATCGTATTCATGTTAAGAAAAGTGAAATTCTTCTGATACTGTCCAGTGGATAACAGCAGAAATAGTCAATTCTTGTTTTAAAGAAAGAGGTACATCACTCCACACACACACACCCTGTGTATGCAAAACACAAAAACGCGGTAGTAACAAAAGAAGGGCATCCCAAGAAGCAACACCTTCAACTGTTTGCGCCTCAAAGCTATGTTCCACACAAATTCCCATAAGTCAAATGTCAACACTGTTTTGGAAGCAATTTTCATGCAATGTTTTCATTTGAAACACACAAGTCAGTAGAGGCACAACAACAAAAAAAGAACAAATGAAAACCTGGTTTTAGTGAAAAAATAATAAACTAAAACATTCGTAGAGGTCATGACGTTGTGTCGAGAAGTTTGCTTCACACCGAATCGAGATATAAATCAAAGCACACCTAATGTACCTACTGTGGTATTGATTTAGCTATGTACCGTATATCACAGCTTTGTTAAATACTCTGTTCTGATTGGCAAAGTTGATGTTTAAGAACGTAAGATAACCATATGATTAAAAAAGTGATGTGTGCCTTGAAGTGTCTGTATACTTTCCACATACACTGTAAATAGACTTCCACATGTTTCTCATTTGACTTGCTGTTTCCCCAAAATAAAACTGAGAACATAACTGGAGTTGTTCAATTTGATTTTGATATAGACATAGTGAGCTACTGAACGCTAGTCAAACAATACGCTCTGGGTGAAGTTTCCCCTAGGTACAGATCTAGGATCAGGTTTCCTAACCTAACCTTAACAAGGTGCTCTTCCAAAAGGGTATGGCACTTATTAAACCACATAGAGAAAAACAGCCAACAATTTTGAAACTTTTTGCATAGATGTTTAAGGCATTCTTTATTGAAGGCCACTGAAAAAAATGATTGTTTGAAAAAGCCTTGGCATTACTAAGCTTTCATGTATTAGCATATGGCCTTTACCCAGGTGTGCATTTTAGGGACATTGATATGACACCCTAAAGGCTCTGGCAAGTGGACTAGTCCAGTGTCACTCTCATTGTGCATGCACATCATGGTTCACCAAACGCCTCAAACATCTATGCTAGACCAGAATAAGCTAGACCAGTCAAAACAAGCTTGTAAGAATTGTACTTAAACTTCCCCCTCGTACTCATCTGGAGGTTGTGCATTTTAAGCAGCTGGGCAGGCTATCTGTGGAAAAAAAGAGTAGTTTTAATTGAACTTGGTCTGGTCCACAAAATTATCAGCCCCCAGGTACATATCCATCTATTTTTAATTTGTTAGAGTTGTCCACCAGTGTAATACCAAAACCAGAGAGTAATATTCATTGATTTAAATATATAAATCTGTTAAAAACACATTTTTATATACCAGCAGTGTCGAGTGGAACAACTACCAAATCAACTCAAGGCCATACTGTACCACCCAATCACAAATACTTTCACAAATGATTTCAAAAGCTGACTAATGTGTGAACAGTATAATCTTTGTATGTATTGTGTCTGTATCATTGTAATTGTATATGTATTTACAGTGCCTTTGGAAAGTATTCAAACCCCTTGACTTTTTTCACATATTGTTACGTTACAGCCTTATTCTAAAATGGATTACATTAAAAAAACAATGACAAAATGAAAACAGGTTTTAGAGATTTTTGCAAATGTATAATTCTTTAAAAAAAAATGTATTCAGACCCTTTGCTTTCTGACTCGAAATAGAGGTCAGATGCATTCTGTTTCCATTGATCATCCTTGAGATGTTTCTACAACGTAACTTGAGTCCACCTGTGGTAAATTCAATTGATTGGACATGATTTGGAAAGGCACACACCCGTCTACATAAAGTCCCACAGTTGACAGTGCATGTCAGAGCAAACACCAAGCCATGAGGTCAAAGGAATTGTCCGTAGAGCGCCGAGACAGGATTGTGTCAAGACACAGATCTGGGGAAGATTAACAAAACATTTCTGCAGCATTTAAGGTCCCCAAGAACACAGTGGCCTCCATCATCTTTAAATGGAAGACATTTGGAACCACCAAGACTCTTCCTAAAGCTGGCGACATGGCCTAACTGAGCAATCGGGGTAGAAGGGCCTTGGTCAGGAGGTGACCAAGAACCCGATGGTCACTCTGAAAGAGCTCTAGAGTTCCTGTGTGGAGATGGGAGAACCTTCCAGAAGGATAACCATCTCTGCAGCACTCAACAAATCAGGCATTTATGGTAGAGTGGCCAGATGGAAGACACTCCTCAGTAAAAGACACATGACAACCCACTTGGAGTTTGCCAAAAGGCACCGTAAGCCTCTCAGACCATGAGAAACAAGATTCTCTGGTCTGATGAAACCAAGATTGAACTCACATCATGACGAAACCTGGCACCATCCCTATGGTGAAGCATGCTGGTGGCAAAATCATGCTGTAGAGATGTATTTCAGCCGGCAGGCACTAGAAGACTTCTCAGGATCGAGGCAAAGATGAACGGTGCAAAGTACAGAGAGATCCCTGATGAAAACCTGCTCCAGAGCTCTCAGGGTCTCATACTGGGATGAAGGTTCAAATTTGTGATTTTTCGTTCCAACCACTGTGTTTTTGTGAGACGCAGAGTAGGTGAATGGATGATCTCCGCATGTGTGTTTCGTGAAGCAAGGAAGATGGGGTGTGATGGTGTGGAGGTGCTTTGCTGGTGACACTGTCAGTGATTTATTTAGAATTCAAGGCACACTTAACCAGCACATCTACCACAGCATTCTGCAGTGATACGCCATCCCATCTGGTTTGCTCTTAGTGGGACTATCATTTGTTTTTCAACAAAAGAATGATCTAAAATACACCTCCAAGTTTTGTCAGGGCTATTTGACCAAGAAGGAGAGTGATGGAGTGCTGTATCAGATGAGCTGGCCTCCACAATCACCAAACCTCAACCCAATTGAGATGGTTAGGGATGAGTTGGACCGTAGAGTGAATGAAAAGCAGCCAACATGTACTCAGCATATGTGGGAACTCCCTCAAGACTGTTGGAAAAGCTTTCCAGGGAATGCAAAGCTGTCATCAATGCAAAGGGTGGCTATGAAGAATCTAAGATATATTTAGATTTGTTCAACACTTTTTTGGTTCCTACATGATTCCATATGTGTTATTTCATAGTTGTGATGTCTTCACTATTATTCTACAATGTAGAGCATAGTAAAAATAAAGACAAACACTTGAATGAGTATGTGTCTCCAAACCTTTGACTGGTCCTGCATATGTATGTATTTTTACTCACTAATAAGATCAAATCAATCGAAACTGTGAAGGGGCCATTTCATGAATGTGAAGAGACATCTATTACATAGCACCAAAAACTTTGACATTTTGAACTTGTCAAGTCAAACCTTCGATATTGGGTAGGCCTACACGGTGGGAAGGGATGTGTTATATTTTTGTTGAGATTGACAGTCTATTTATTGTGGTGTTGAAAACGCAACCATGATATTGAAGTGCCTGAAGTCGGTATGCCTAGTTTCTTGGTTGTGTGGTGCGTTGGCACAGAAACCTGTTGGTGGAACATTTCACATTGTCCCTTATTATATACATTTATTATATTTAAACTTGTTTTACCTCCTCCAATTGAGAGTGCCTTGAAAATAAAATATTTTTTCTTGTCTCTGTGCTTCTGTGCTTGTCTTCTGTGCTTCTGCTTTGCTCACACTTTGCTGTGTATGCTATGTAACTGTAAAGCACTTTGTGACTATTGAAATAAAAAGGGGTTTATAAAATAAATGTGATTTATTGGAGGTGAGACACTTAACCCTGAACCTACTTTTCCGTGATGCTATGTATCTATCAATGTGTGTTGTACCTTGACTGACAGGCCCAATGTCTCATTCTTTCTCTCACAAAGATGACTTGTGAATGTGAGCATGCCCATGCATGCTTCAGTCCTGCTTGAATAAAAACAGAAAATGTGGAAAAGTGCACAATTGCAAAAGAGCTCACAACACTTTTGCAATTATGTTAGCACAGCTGAAAACTGTTGTTCTGATTAAATAAGCAATAAAACTGTCCTTCTTATAACTAGTTGAGTATCTGGAGCATCAGCATTTGTGGGTTCGATTACAGCGTCAAAATTTCCAGAAACAAAGAACTTTCTTCTAAAACAGTCTATTCTTGTTCTGAGAAATGAAGGCTATTCCATGCGAGAAATTGCCAAGAAACTGAAGATCTCGTACAACGATGTGTACTACTCGCTTCACAGAACAGCGCAAACTGGCTCTAACCAGAATAGAAAGAGAAGAGGGAGGCCCCGGTGCACAACTGAGCAAGAGGACAACCATTGTTGACAAAGTCTCTTTCACTTAATTAGAATATTCCACCACAAAACTGAGCTGCACTTCCTAACCTCCTGCCAAATGTATGAACATATTTCCCTCAGATTACACACACCCACAAATAATTCTAAAACAAATCCAAACAGCAAGGTTTGTTTTGCCAGTTGTACTTAAACAATTTGCACATCATTACAACACTGTATAATGACATTTGACATGTCTTTATTATTTGAGAACTTTTGTGAGTGTAATGTTTACTGTTAGTTTTTCATTGTTTATTTCACTTGCTTTGCAATGTAAACATATGTGTCCCATGGCAATGAAGCACCTCAAATTGAAATGTAATTAAATGCGGAAGACACATTTCAGGTGAATGCATTCAGTTGTACAACTGACTAGGTATCCCATTTCCCTGTCCTGCCTTTTGCTCAGGAGTGGCTTCTGTCTGGCCACTCTCCCATACATCCCAGATTGTTGAAATGCTGTAGAGACTGTTCTCCCATCTCAGCCAAGGAGCTCTTTGGTTCTGTCAGAGTGGTCATTGGGTTCTTGGTCACCTCCCTGACCAAGGTCCTTCTTGGTCGGCTGCTCAGTTGGGTCGGACGGCCAGCTCTAGGAGTTTGTGTAGTTACATATTTTTCATTTCCCAATGATGGAGACCACTATGCTCTTGGAAACTTTCAACACTCTAGAAATTGTTTAATATCCTTCCCCAAATATATGCCTCATCATAATTATTTTTTGGAGATCTATGGACAATTCCTTGGACTTCATGGTATAGTTTCTGCTCTGACATGCACTGTCAACTGTAGTACCTTATATAGACAGGTGTTTCTTTCTAAATCATGTCAAAACACTTGAATTGGCCACAGGTGGACTCCAATCAACTTGTAGCAACAGCTCAAGGATGATCAAAGGAAATGTGATGCAGCTGAGCTCAATTTGGAGTTTCATCGCAAAGGTATCTGAATATTTATCTAAATGAGATATTTATCTAAATATATATATATATATATATATATATATATATATATATAGAAATATTTTTTTTAATGTGCCCAAAAATCTAAAAACATGTTTTCACATTGTCTTTATCGGGTATTGTGTGTAGATGGGTGAGAGAAAAATATATATTTAATCAATTTTGGATTCTGGCTGTAACGCTACAAAATGTAGAATAAGTCAAGGGGTGCCATACTGTATATGGCAACAGCTCCTGCCAACCAGCCAAATAGCAGCATTTCTGTCGCATAATTACAAATTTGTCACATGTCGTATTTGAAATGCTGCAGTGTTTTCATCCTGTCAAGATGACAATGTGGGTTATGTACATGTCAATCAAATCCCTTTGTGTTTATGGGTGGCATATTTCACATGCAAGCCAGAAGATAAATGTGAACTGGGCTATGGCTCTAGTATAATAAAAGCACTTGAAAATAATAAGGCACATGTAAAAAATGTGAGTTTGAAATTGAAATCTATCTATAAAATGATCTGCGATGTAGGGTCAAACAGCACTTCAAAATCATGTTAACCTCTACGCGATCGGTGTCCCCCCCCCGCAGGACAGTTGAGCTAACATATGCTAATCACATTAGCCTGTGGTTGTAAGTAACAAAAAAAAATCCCAGTATATAGACATATCTGATATGGGCAGTTATTGTTAATCTAACTGCACTGTCCAATTTACAGTAGCTATTACAGTGAAATAATACCATGCTATTGTTTGAGCAGTGTGCACAATTAGGAACTTGAAAATGGGCTCATTTGGGTAGTCTTGATACAACATTTTGAACTGATATCCAATGAACCATTGCATAAGTCTAAAACGTTGCACATACACTGCTGCCATTTAGTGGCCAAACTCTAAATTGCGCCTGGGCTAGAATAATACATTATGGCTTTTCTCTTGCATTTCAAAGATGGTACAAAAAAACCACATGTTTTGTCTTTGTATTATCTATTACTAGATCTAATGTGTTATATTCTCCAACATTCATTTCACATTTACACAAACGTCAAAGTGTTTCCTTTCAAATGATATAAAGAATATGCATATCCTTGCTTCAGGTCCTGAGTTACAGGCAGTTAGTCTTGGATATATTTTAGGCAAAAAAAAAAAGGGTCGGCTCTGTTATTGCACACAGTGAGTTCAAACAAATTATGATTGTGACTTAAGCACAATTTTACTCCAGAACTTATTTAGGCTTGCCATAACAAAAGGGTTGAATACATGACTCAAGACATTTCAGCTTTTCATTTTTTGTTCATTTGTAAACATTTGACAGTTTAAATTCAGGATGTAACACAACAAAATGTGTAACCATTCAAAGGGTGTCAATACTTTCTGAATGCACTGTAAGTATTTTTGTCCTTTAATGCCGCCAGCTACAGTAGTGATTAAAGTGGTGAAACTGCTTCCTCTGTTCCCAAATTGGAGGCTGAAGCTTGGGATCTGAAGCATTGGTCTTTAAAACAGCTTTGTTAGCAGTAACAAAGTCTTCAACATTGCTGAATATGGGATCTGAGGCTATCCTAGCCTGCCTCTCAATGAAACTCACCAAGTCTTTGAAACTTGCTCTTTGCTCAGTTTCTTCTTGAACATCACATGCAGCTGATGTTCACTTGTCTCGGAGGTTGAATGGAGATGATGCTTCTCATGTTGGGGGGTGTATTCATCTCTGTCATGTACTAGATGACAACCTCTCAGAAATATGCATGCGGAGCCTTACCCCATCTTCAACTCTAATGGGTGACCAGCACAGAGCCTTCTCCATATAATCAGCAGTGATCCTCATACCATTACCAACGTTTTGCTTTAGGAACTTCTTATCTTCCATATACCCTCTTGCGGGGTCTATATGTAAACAGCTGCAAACAAGGTCTCTTGGTTGCCCGCTGGTATACTGTTTTAAGAAGTACAGCTTGTCTTGGTGCCTGTCAGTTTTGCTGTCGATGCCATGATCATAAACTCTGATGAAGGGTTGATAATACAAAGGATCACCTGAAGACACTGGTACCTGTCTTACACTGACAAGCATCTTTTGATCGCTTTCATCAGCACCAGTACCAGTGTGTGGCGACATCTGCTGACCTTGTTGGTAACTGCAGGTGGCCAATCTTTGGGCGTGCACCAGGACTAGAAGATGTGGGATTAGGGTTGTATGTGTCATCGTATGTTGACTGAATGTCCCCTTGCAGTGATGCTGCAGGGGTTGTGGAAATGAACCTTTCCAAAGTTCTTGGAGACCTAAACAGTCATACCATCTGTTGGTGTCCTTACATTGACTTATGCTGATCCACTGTGTTCCCTATATTCACCAATGACTTTCAACTTGGCAGTGAATGCTGCAATTTCATTTTCCAATTCCTCCTTTTTTTGCTTTCAGCTCTGCCAACAGCTTTGCTTCTTCTTTTTCAAGCTGATGATTCATTTTGAGCCTTTCTGCACGAGCCAATAGGGCTGCGTTTTCTTTTGCCTCCGCTCTTACGAAGGAGGTTGAGGGTGCTGTGGAGAGCCCTTTGATCTCCGTAGCACATGAAGTCAAGTACTGTCATCAGGTTGTACATCTATAGGAACCTCAGTAGGAGTAAAACCTCCCCATTTCCATGTATGTACGTTTTCAAGAAATTAATTGAACCTCTCCATTTCAGGCTTATACCAATCAACATGGTCATTAAAACTTCTCCTGTTCAGACAATAGCATTTGCACAGAATGGTGAAGTTCTGTGAATTCCTTCAGAATTTCATTTAGCATCATTTCCACATTTATCTACTTGGTCAACGCACCCACCCTTGCTAATGAGAGCATTTATTTAATTCGTTTTTCTTGTCAATACACCAAGCTTAGCTGTCTGAGAGCCAATCAGCTTCGTAAATCTAATCAGTTTCAGCAATCATGACGTCATCACTTGCACTTTGAAGCGTTTGTGGCTTCTCTTCAGTAATAGTTTCACTCTCAGCCACATCAGGCTGCTCATCAAGCTTTTTGTCTGCAATTCCGACAGCACGGTAAGAAACAGTTCAACACAATCCAAGTAATAAAAAGCAGGAAACACAACTCAACAGGTGTTTTAGATTGTATCAGATGCATTGTTTCCGTTCACACGTGTGGCAAATCCTGCAACCGCGCTCCAGAGTAATCACACAAACAAATCCACAATACACAGTGAATTCCATGCACAACAATAAATCCTCCGAAATGAGTGGCAAAGAAGCAACAACAGTTTCTTCTTCGCTTTAGACAGTGATTGCTTCGGCAGGTATCTCTGCACATCCATTCATTGTCTCTTTTACTCACGGTAGTATCCAGGTCCAGTTGCGTCCATTCATTAGCAGTTGTTATACCCTAGCTCAAGACCAAACATTTAAAAGTAGACTACAAAAGTGGAAATGTTTAGCATATTGAAAGGATGCCTTTAGGACCATGCGGGGCATCGCTGGGCGAGAAGCTGTCAGCCTTGTAAGCCTCTCTGCCAGCAGTTTTTTTGCACTGGTTCCTTTCACATTGATGTCAGAATTGGCGGTGTGTCCAATAAGCTAGGGGCTTACACTAAAGTAAATTAGCTACATTTTGCTATATAATTACTTGTGCCTATACACAAATAAATAACATCATTCTAAATACTACACCAGAGAGCATGATTTGACCACAGATGATCATGAGCTTCATTTTAAAAATGAACTGTGGATTGTTCAAAGCGTGCAATTTGATTGTCAAGTTGTACCAGTCAGTGAAAAGCAGTTAAATTAGGTTTAGGCCTGTCGCAACATTTTGTTATACATACAAACCATAGTTTAGAGACAAAATTGCTATTGCTGAAAAGAGAAGACAAAGAACACTATCTTATTGGCACCAGGGGAGATCAACGGCCATATCCCCAGTCACTGTCACTGGCTTTGTCATTGGATCAGTATCACTGGAAAGTTTTTTGGGGGGACAATGATTTCCTCCTTCAGACTAAATGGCCATCATATTGTACAATTTATGTCTCCCCTTTTCATAGGCCTAGATTAGGTGGTTGCATTTAAGACTAGGTCGTTTTTCCTAATCTATTCGCCAGTGTCAGAAGAGTAGGCCACTAATTTGTGTCGTATTAAAAAATATGTTGCTTATGTCCAGTCATATAAAGTGTAGTAGAATTGCATGAAATGTGTTTACAAAAAAGGTCAAAATGTGTCACGGGCAAAAGGAGAAGAAACGTCTCTGATTAGGCTTGTCTAAACAGCAGACGGTTACCATGGTTACTTCATGGCTATTGGTCTGAAAGAGGTCACGCTTTAAAAAAGATGCAATAATCTCTACAGCCCAGAATGTTGAATATAATTGTATTTGAGGTTACTTAAAAAGGTACATGCTGTTGGTCCTTTTGGCGGTAGGTGGTGGAGACAGGGTATCCACAGGAATGTGCTGTTTACCTGACTTTCTTTTGCGGTGCCGATAGATTCTGTAGCTTGTCTTTTCAATCTGGACGCATTGCATGTAATGCACAATATGTAAACAGTAGCCAAATGTAACCAAACTTAATCGAACGAAGCGCAGTTTCCTTGCAGTCAGCTGGAAGTGTTTGCAGTTTGGTCTATGGTCAAGTTAGGCTTGTCCATATTGTGCAAGTGTTTGTCACCTGCGTATTGCATCAGTATTGAAAACCAAAAACCCGCAACTATAATCCGATAAACAGACAAGTATACTAAAAGTAATTTTAATTACACTACTCTGTGTATATTTTGTCAAAATGTTTGAGCAACAGAAGGACAAACCGCACAGGCAACCGGTAGAGCAAGTTTAAATGTCATTTTATCAACATTCTGGCTTGTAAGGAACAGCTCCACAATTTTGCACACAAATGTCTCAGGCTGTAAGCTCTCATATTGCGGTGATAATTTGTTTGCATTTGCTGTTCTCCAAATAGCATTTTAGAGTTAGAAATGCAGCAGTAGCAACTTCCCAAAAATCCCCCCCCACCCCACTTAGCCATATCATAAATTTAGCTGAACTGACGACGCTGAGCAAGTACAAAATAAGTTATTTATGTCACTTACTAGTGACCTGGAGATAATTCCAACATGCACAATCCAATAAAAAACAAAAACACTTTTAGTCCATTTCTTTTTTCTTTTCAATGATCCCAAAACCAAACAGATGTGATGCAGTTGAAAATTGTCTTTGCTCCCAGGCACACTAGTTCACATCCACACAATCACCTGTCAGCCACAAATCCCAATCAAGGGAGGGGGTCAGTCAGGTGCTAAACAGGTAAGTATAGGGATGAAATGACACAAAACATGATAAATGGCACCTACAGACTTTGTGCAGTATGTACACCCTTACAAATGAAAATTGTTAACAGAACGTGAAAAACTTGGATTTTCGGACACGTGTGACATGTTAAATGAATTTTTCACGTGAAAAATGTCACCTGGTAATAACAGCCACATGAGTCAGACGTGGCTGTTGGACACGTGTGAGGTTTCACGTGAATTTTTCAAATGACAAAATGTCCCATGTTACAGTTGAAGTCAGAAGTTTACATACACTTAGGTTGGAGATATTAAAACTCGTTTTTCAACCACTACACAAATGTCTTGTTAAGAAACTATAGTTTTGGCAAGTCGGTTAGGACATCTACTTTGTGCATTACACAAGTCATTTGTCCAACAATTGTTTACAGACAGATTATTTCACTTATAATTCACAGTATCACAATTCCAGTGGGTCAGAAGTTAGCATACACTAAGTTGACTAAATTATGTCATGGCTTGAGAAGCTTCTGACAGGGTAATTGACATCATTTGAGTCAATTGGAGGTGTACCTTTGGATGCATTTCAAGACCTACCTTCAATCTCAGTGCCTCTTTGCTTGACATCATGGGAAAATCAAAATAAATCAGCCAAGACCTCAGAAAAATAATTGTAGACCTCCACAGGTCTGGTTCATCCTTGGGAGCAATTTTCAAATGCATGAAGGTACCACTTTCATCTGTACAAACAATAGAATACAAGCATAAACACCATGGGACCACACAGCCGTCATACCACTCAGGAAGGAGACGCGTTCTGTCTCCTAGAGATGAATGTACTTTGGTGCGAAAAGTGCAAATCAAACCCAGAACAACAGCAAAGGACCTTGTGAAGATGCTGGAGGAAACAGGTACAAAAGTATCTATATCCACAGTAAAATGAGTCCTATATCGACAAAACCTGAAAGGCTGCTCAGCAAGTAAGAGGTTACTGCTCCAAAACCACCATAAAAAACTGACCACGGTTTGCAACTGCACATGGGGACAAAGATGGTACTTTTTGGGGAAATGTCCTCTGGTCTGATGAAACAAAAGTAGAACTGCTTGGTCATAATGACCTTTATTATGTTTGGAGGAAAAAGGGGGAGGCTGGCAAGCAGAAGAACACCATCCCAACCATGAAGGTGGTAGTGGTAGTATCATGTCCACTTCACAAAATAGATGGCCTCATGAGGAAGGGAAATTATATGGATGGATATATATGGATATATTGAAGCAACATCTCAAGACATCATTCAGGAAGTTATGGTTTTAGGACAGCAAAATGGTTTTAGGACAATAAAGTCAAGGTGGCCATCACAAAGCCCTGACCTCAATCCCATAGAAAATTTGTGGGCAGGACTGAAAAAGTGTGTCCGAGCAAGGAGGCCTACAAACCTGACTCAGTTACACCAGCTCTGTCAGGAGGAATGGACCAAATTCACACACCTTATTGTGGCAAGCTTGTTGAAGGCTACCCAAAATGTTTGACCCAAGTTAAACAATTTAATGGCAATGCTACCAAATACTAATTGAGTGTATGTCAACTTCTGACCCACTGGGAATGCGATGAAAGAAAGAAATGCTCAAATAAATAATTCTCTCTACTATTATTCTGACATTTCACATTCTTAAAACAAAGTGGTGATCCTAACTGACCTAATACAGGATTTTTTACTAGGATTAAAGTCAGGAATTGTGAAAAACTGAGTTTAAATTTATTTGACTAAAGGTGTATGTAAACTTCCGACTTCAACTGTATATTATGAGTTTCACATATGCTTTTGTAACTGGCAGGATTAGAAAGTGGGTCTCCCATGGGAGAAGACAACAAACATCTTGACCATTCGACCAAAAAGGCCAACACTAATTTTAAAGTCGCAAGCGGGGCTACCTCATCACGTGACCATGAGCAATCATGACTGACTTATGTGCGCTACACTCTGCGATACACTTTCATTTTCACATTTCAATGACAACTCGGGCTGTCAAATGATAAATAAATGGAATAGTTTATCACAAGATTTGCTGTGATTAATTGCAAAATCACAATTTGCTCAAATTGAGCTGTAAGGTAAGATGTTTTAAATAAAAAATAGCATTACAAGAATATTGCCGTTTTGATTTTGTCCAAAGTAGCAAAATCAAGTAAATTGATACACACACTTTCTTTAACTTTAAAGTCAACTTGTTTTGACATTGGATTGTTGTTTTTAGCTGTATTGATTGTATGTTTTGAAAGTCTGTGTATTTTGAACATTTTCAGACAATGCAATAAAAAAAATTGTGCACTAAATTACAAAGTTAACTTGAGTTAACTGATTAACTGTGACACTGCTAATTTTATCATGTTAAAAAGTATAAATAAGGAGACACGGAGCACTAGCTTCTCTGTTCTTTCAGTGGACTTCTTCCAAAGGTCACTGGTCAATGTATGAAGAAGAGAGGCATGTGCCTGCGGCAGTAAAACTCTGAATGGATTGTTCAGAAATAAGAAATAATTATTTTTAACATACTTTGATTAATATACTCAGGTAGGCTAAGTTACCTTTTTACATAATGGAATTACAGAATTTGCATTTCCATATGTGGAAACGTTGCCACTGTCACGGATTCTCCCGGTACTGCTGCTCATTCCATGCACCAGCTCCGGAGGTCTATGTCACCAACCTCTTGTCATTACTGAACTGTTTCATTACGCACACCTGGTTCCCATTTCCCCTGATTAGTAATTGTATATATGTGCCCTCTGTTCACCATTGTCCTGTCGGTTATTTTTCCCATGTCCGTTGGTCTTGTGAGTACCTATGCTTTGTTGTTTCGGCTGTCATGCTGCGTGTAATGTGCTAGTTATTACGGGTCTCGTTCCGTGTAATATTGTGCAATTGTTATAACGGGTCTTGTCCCGTTCGTTGTTTACAGGTCTCGTCCTGTGCATTGTTATTGCGGGTCTCGTCCCGTGTATTTATTAGAGGTTTAACCTCACTCTTATCTTACGATAAGTGCCATGGGATCTTTAGTGACCGGAGAGTCAGGACACCCGTTTAACGTCCCACCCAAAAGACGGCATCCTACGCAATGATCAACAACCAACTTGACAGAGATTGAAGAATTATTCAAATATTGTACAATCCAAGTGTGCAAAGCTCTTTAAAGACATAGCCAGAAAGACACAGCTGTAAACGCTGCCAAAGTTGATGTGTGTGAATACTTATGTAAATGAGTTCTGGATTTTATTTTTCAATACATTTCTAAAAACACGTTTTCACTTTGTCATTATGGTGTACTGTGTGTAGATGGGTGAGATTCTGAATTCAGGCTGCAACACAACAAAATGTGGAATAAATCAAGAGGTATGAACACTTTCTGAAGGCCACTGTACATTAAAGATCTTTCTACACAACTAGGAAAACAGGAACAAAGACTATTATTTATATATTTTAATTTACTTTAAAACACTCTGAAAATACACTGCTCAAAAAAATAAAGGGAACACTAAATTAACACATCCTAGATCTGAATGAATGAAATATTCTTATTCTTCACGTAGTTGAATGTGCTGACAACAAAATCACACAAAAATGATCAATGGAAATCAAATGTATCAACCCATGGAGGTCTGGATTTGGAGTCACACTCAAAATTAAAGTGGAAAACTACACTACAGGCTGATCCAACTTTGATGTAATGCCGTTAAAACAAGTCAAAATTAGGCTCAGTAGTGTGTATGACCTCCCGACAACGCCTGGGCATGCCCCTGATGAGGTGACGGAAAGTCTCCTAAGGGATCTCCTCCCAGACTCTGACTAAAGCATCCGCCAACTCCTTGACAGTCTGTGGTGCAACGTGGCATTGGTGGATGGAGCGAGACATGACGTCCCAGATGTGCTCAATTGGATTCAGGTCTGGGGAACGGGCGTCCATAGCATCAATGCCTTCCTCTTGCAGGAACTGCTGATACACTCCAGCCACATGAGGTCTAGCATTGTCTTGCATTAGGAGGAACCCAGGGCCAACCGCACCAGCATATGGTCTCACAAGGGGTCTGAGGATCTCATCTCGGTACCTAATGGCAGTCAGGCTACCTCTGGCGAGCACATAGAAGGCTGTGCGGCCCCCCAAAGAAATGCAACCCCACACCATGACTGACCCACCGCCAAACCGGTCATGCTGGAGGGTGTTGCAGGCAGCAGAACGTTCTCCACCGCGTCTCCAGACTGTCACGTCAGTCACATGTGCTCAGTGTGAACCTGCTTTCATCTGTGAAGAGCACAGGGCGCCAGTGGCAAATTTGCCAATCTTGGTGTTCTCTGGCAAATGAAAAACGTCCTGCACTGTGTTGGGCTGTAAGGACAACCCCCAACTGTGGACGTCGGGCCCTCATACCACCCTCACGGAGTCTGTTTCTGACCGTTTGAGCAGACACATGCACATTTGTGGCCTGCTGGAGGTCATTTTGCAGGGCTCTGGCAGTGCTCCTCCTGCTCCTCTTTGAACAAAGGCAGAGGCAGCGGTCCTGCTGCTTGGTTGTTGCCCTCCTACGGCCTCCTCCACGTCTCCTGATGTACTGGCCTGTCTCCTGGTAGTGCCTCCATGCTCTGGACACTACACTGGCAGACACAGCAAAACTTCTTGCCACAGCTCGCATTGATGTACCATCCTGGATGAGCTGCACTACCTGAGCCACTTGTGTGGGTTGTAGACTCCGTCTCATGCTACCACTAGAGTGAAAGCACCGCCAACATTCAAAAGTGACCAGAACATCAGCCAGGAAGCATAGGAACTGAGAAGTGGTCTGTGGTGCCCACCTGCAGAACCACTCCTTTATTGGGGGTGTCTTGCTAATTGCCTATAATTTCCACCTGTTGTCTATTCCATTTGCACAACAGCATGTGAAATGTATTGTCAATCAGTGTTGCTTCCTAAGTGGACAGTTTGATTTCACGGAAGTGTGATTGACTTGGAGTTACATTGTGTTGTTTAAGTGTTCCCTTTATTTTTTTGAGCAGTGTATATTGTAGGCAGTCTATAGTGCCTTTCGAAAGTATTCGGCCCCCTTGAACTTTGCGACCTTTTGCCACATTTCAGGCTTCAAACATAAAGATATAAAACTGTATTTTTTGTGAAGAATCAACAACAAGTGGGACACAATCATGAAGTGGAACGACATTCATTGGATATTTCAAATTTTTTAACAAATCAAAAACTGAACAATTGGGCGTGCAAAATTATTCAGCCCCCTTAAGTTAATACTTTGTATCGCCACCTTTTGCTGCGATTACAGCTGTAAGTCGCTTGGGGTATGTCTCTATCAGTTTTGCACATCGAGAGACTGAAATTTTTTCCCATTCCTCCTTGCAAAACAGCTCGAGCTCAGTGAGGTTGGATGGAGAGCATTTGTGAACAGCAGTTTTCAGTTCTTTCCACAGATTCTCGATTGGATTCAGGTCTGGACTTTGACTTGGCCATTCTAACACCTAGATATGTTTATTTTTGAACCATTCCATTGTAGATGTTGCTTTATATTTTGGATCATTGTCTTGTTGGAAGACAAATCTCCGTCCCAGTCTCAGGTTTTTTGCAGACTCCATCAGGTTTTCTTCCAGAATGGTCCTGTATTTTGCTCCATCCATCTTCCCATCAATTTTAACCATCTTCCCTGTCCCTGCTGAAGAAAAGCAGGCCAAAACCATGATGCTGCCACCACCATGTTTGACAGTGGGTATGGTGTGTTCAGGGTGATGAGCTGTGTTGCTTTTACGCCAAACATAACGTTTTGCATTGTTGCCAAAAAGTTCAATTTTGGTTTCATCTGACCAGAGCACCTTCTTCCACATGTTTGGTGTGTCTCCCAGGTGGCTTGTGGCAAACTTTAAATTACACTTTTTATGGATATCTTTAAGAAATGTCTTTCTTCTTGCCACTCTTCCATAAAGGCCAGATTTGTGCAATATATGACTGATTGTTGTCCTATGGACAGAGTCTCCCACCTCAGCTGTAGATCTCTGCAGTTCATCCAGAGTGATCATGGGCCTCTTGGCTGCATCTCTGATCAGTCTTCTCCTTGTATGAGCTGAAAGTTTAGAGGGACGGCCAGGTCTTGGTAGATTTGCAGTGGTCTGATACTCCTTCCATTTCAATATTATCTCTTGCACAGTGCTCCTTGGGATGTTTAAAGCTTGGGAAATCTTTTTGTATCCAAATCCGGCTTTAAACTTCTTCACAACAGTATCTCGGACCTGCCTGGTGTGTTCCTTGTTCTTCATGATGCTCTCTGCGCTTTTAACGGACCTCTGAGACTATCACAGTGCAGGTGCATTTATACAGAGACTTGATTACACACAGGTGGATTGTATTTATCATCATTAGTCATTTAGGTCAACATTGGATCATTCAGAGATCCTCACTGAACTTCTGGAGAGAGTTTGCTGCACTGAAAGTAAAGGGGCTGAATAATTTTGCACGTCCAATTTTTCAGTTTTTGATTTGTTAAAAAAGTTTGAAATATCCAATAAATGTCGTTCCACTTCATGATTGTGTCCCACTTGTTGTTGATTCTTCACAAAAAAATACAGTTTTATATCTTTATGTTTGAAGCCTGAAACGTGGCAAAATGTTGCAAAGTTCAAGGGGGCCGAATACTTTCGCAAGGCACTGTATGTATTACTCACAAGGGAGGTACTGCAAAGGATGATACAATATACCCTGGAACGTTGTATGCGTATGGAGTGGAAGTGGGAATATAGTTCTATGAGCATGCAACCACTGACCTCACAGCTTTTTGCCTACTTTTCAGGTAGATTGTAATATTCAACCTCTGCAAAAAAACAAATTAGAGATCACAAAATAGTTGGGCGGCACTGTTTCACTATGCTGCCCTGCAAAGGCAAAACGCATTTGATAAAAAATATTTGATCTGTTCTAATGGCCAGGTTTATTATCTGATTTTGTTTCCTGACACAATATCAAGCCAGTTGATTCGAACATATGATGGCGTATCAGAAATTGCTGTCTGTCTAGTCAGATTTTGCAGTAAAAGAAACTTACTGCATTTTGCCTTTGTAGGGCAGGATGGGAATCATCGGTCTCCGAAGCTCTAATCATAAGCAGCTCAAGTCAAAATTCTTTACCTTATCTTTACAAACAGTTTGTTACAGAAAGCTCAACCTCATTGCTTCCCATTACACCAGCTCAATACTAAACACTTTTCTGTGGCTATAGAGCACCATGGGATGGTGTCTCCATAGAGATGCCCCATAACGACTAGTTTATGGGCCAGAGACCAGTGAGCTGCATGCTGCGATGTTGGAGGTGTGAAGCTGTGTGCTGCACTAAGGATATCACCTCCATTGACCCCCTGAATCAACCCTCTCTAGAATATGGCATTGAGGCTTGTCTGTAAGAAAATAAAAGAAAGCACTTCATTGGATTTATAATGCTGACATAATACCCTTTCAAGTATGACCATACCTTGCCAACATGGAATGACAGTTTTGGGCAAATGAAGTTTCAGCCCCACTGTAAATTATGCACTGAAATAAAGCAGAAACCTTTGACAGACTCAAAGCTACATGCTTCATAATGTATAATGTATTCCAGGTGTTGTGTTATTAAAACTTCTAGTTAAATGGTATCCACTATTCCTGACTTGGCTTTGAAAAAAATCTCTACTCTAGCCAGCTGGGCCCAAGCCGCCACCATCCAAGCAAAGTGTTGTTCTTTGGGACATTTTTCCTTATTTATATTTCGCACAGGTAACTCAACCAAACGTTCAACCAATA
The DNA here is from genome assembly GCF_036934945.1 of Oncorhynchus masou masou. Taxonomy (NCBI): domain Eukaryota; kingdom Metazoa; phylum Chordata; class Actinopteri; order Salmoniformes; family Salmonidae; genus Oncorhynchus; species Oncorhynchus masou. Next base: position 43,938,162 of record NC_088240.1, on the reverse strand, counting down.
CGTGTGCAGAAGGCTAGGCTAGTTAATACATTGTTTGGTGAAGGAACGGACATCTAATAGTCTATTCCAATGAGGCAACGAATCAGATCGAATGATATTGGGCAGGTAAATAAAACCGCTCACTCAGCTCAGATAACACCTAAATCTGTCTCTTAAGCAAGGAGAAGAATGGTGGGATAGTCCCATTTAGGATCAGTAACAGATTCCTTTCAAGATCTCTGCAGAAGGAGAGGGACTGTGTTGCCGCTGAATATCAATTGTATTTTTTTGCTCTTGCTGTACGGGGACAGCCACTCGATGATGCTAGCTTTAATGAAATGGATAGGTTGCCGATAATCAATTCCCCTCATGAATTTCCAAATTACCAAGCTGGCAGTAGTAAATATAGGGAACGATGTCTGACTGCAATACGTACAATGGTGTTACTTGTTCAAGTGCATTTACACTCAATAATTTGTTACATTCAATCGCATATGCTTGTCCTTATACAGTGCCTTGCGAAAGTATTCGGCCCCCTTGAACTTTGCGACCTTTTGCCACATTTCAGGCTTCAAACATAAAGATATAAAACTGTATTTTTTTGTGAAGAATCAACAACAAGTGGGACACAATCATGAAGTGGAACGACATTTATTGGATATTTCAAACTTATTTAACAAATCAAAAACTGAAAAATTGGGCGTGCAAAATTATTCAGCCCCCTTAAGTTAATACTTTGTATCGCCACCTTTTGCTGCGATTAAAGCTGTAAGTCGCTTGGGGTATGTCTCTATCAGTTTTGCACATCGAGAGACTGAAATTTTTTCCCATTCCTCCTTGCAAAACAGCTCGAGCTCAGTGAGGTTGGATGGAGAGCATTTGTGAACAGCAGTTTTCAGTTCTTCCACAAATTCTCGATTGGATTCAGGTCTGGACTTTGACTTGGCCATTCTAACACCTAGATATGTTTATTTTTGAACCAAATAGTTGGGCGGCACTGTATATTGTGTCCTTATAGTACAGTGTCTCTAGCTCATGTCTATTACTTTCTTTAAATAATTATTGTAAAAGAAAGTATGCTACACAAATAACTATTTATATTGGTTTTGCCCAGAGCCTGGAAAACAGTTTCAGACACAAAGTACATTCCATTCAAAACAGGAAATAACATTCAAACATGTTTTTTACTGTAAGGTTTATGGTTGCATTTCTCAGTGCATCTTTCATTGGATGGTCTTGCATTTGACCATTCTGGCCACCAGAGATCAGCACCATGTCGCTGTTCTCTCACTCTCATATCTCTAGAAGAGCAAATTAAAATACAATGTTGCGCCGAATACAACTGGTGTAGACTTTACCGTGAAATGCTTGCTTACGAGCCCTTCCCGACAATGCAGAGTTTAGAAATAAATTAGTTACGAGGAATAAAACAAAATACACAAGAATTGAGCAACGTATATACAGGAAGTACCGGTATCAGATGAATGAACAAGGTATTTTAGGTAGATATGTACATGAGGGCAGGATAAAGTGACTCGGCATCAGGATGGATAATAATAAGAGTAAAATAACAGAGCAGCAGCAACAAATTATGAGCGTAAAAGTGTGTGTGTGTGCGCAACGTGTATGTGATTGTGTTTTTGTTGGTCTGGAGTGTGTGTGTGTGTTAGGTGTGCGTATGTAGTGTATGTGAATGTGTGTGGGTTTTATGTGGGAGTGTCATTGTAGTGTCCGTGAGTGAGTGAGTGTGTATGTCAAATACAAGTTTATTGGTCATATGCAACAAGTGTAGTGAAATGCTTACTGACAAGCCTGTTCCCAACAATGCAGAATTAATAATGATTTAGTCAATTTAAAAAAGGAGATAGTGACAGAATAAAAAAGATAACAAGGCCGTATACAGGGAGTGCCAGTACAAAGTCAATGTGCAGGGGTACGAAGTAGTTGAGGTAATTAAGGTAATGCAGTATACACAGTTGAAGTCGGAAGTTGCCATACACTTAGGTTGGAGTCATTAAAACTCGTTTTCCATCCACTCCACACATTTCCTGTTAAGGAACTATAGTTTTGGCAAGTCGGTTAGGACATCTACTTTGGGCATGACACAAGTCATTTTTCCAACATTTTTTTACAGACAGATTATTTCACTTTTAATTCCCTGTATCACAATTTCAGTGGATCAGAAGTTTACTTACACTAAGTTGACTGTGCCTTTAAACAGCTTGTAAAATTCCAGAAAATGATGTCATGGGTTTAGAAGCTTCTGATAGGTCTACCTTCAAGGCCTACCTTCAAACCCAATGCCTCTTTGCTTGACATCATGGGAAAATCAAAAGAAATCAGCCAAGACCTGTACAAAAAATCATCTGTACAAAAAAATACTACACAAGTATAAACACCATGGGACCATGCAGCCGTCATACCGCCCAGGAAGGAGATGCATTCTATCTCCATGAAATGAATGTACTTTGGTGCAAAAAGTGCAAATCAATCCCATAACAACAGCATAGGAAGATGATGCTGGAGGATCAGGTACAAAAGTATCTATATCCACAGTAAAACGAGACCTACATGTATATCGACATAACTCAAAATGCCACTCAGCAAGGAAGAAGCCACTGCTCCAAAACCACCATAACAAAGCAAGACTATGGTTTGCAACTGCACATGGGGACCAAGATCATACGTTTTGCAGAAATGTCCTCTGGTCTGATGAAACACAAATAGAACAGTTTGGCCATAATGACCACCGATATGTTTGGAGGAAAAAGAGGGAGGCATGCAAGCCAAAGAACACCATCCCAACCGTGAAGCACGGGGGTGGCAGCATCATGTTGTGGGGTGCTTTGCTGCAGGAGGGACTGGTGCACTTCACAAAATAGATGGGCTCATGAGGAGGGAAAATGATGTGGATATATTGAAGAGACATCTCAAGATGTCAGTTAGGAAGTTAAAGCTTGGTCGCAAATGGGTCTTCCAAATGGACAATGACCCCAAGCATACTTCCAAAGTTGTGGCAAAATGGTTTTAGGATAACAAAGTCAAGGTATTGGAGTGGCCATCACAAAGCCCTGACCTCAATCACATAGAAAACTTGTGGGCAGAACTGAAAAAGCATGTGCGAGCAAGGAGGCCTACAAACCAGACTCAGTCACACCAGCTCTGTCAGGAGGAATGGGCCAAAATTCACCCAACCTATTGTGGGAAGCTTATGGAAGGCTACCTGAGACGTTTGACCCAAATGAACAATTTAAAGCAATGCTACCAAATACTATTTGAGTGTACTTAAACTTCTGACCCACTGGGAATGTGACGAAAGAAATAAAAGCTGAAATAAATCATTCTCTCTAATATTATTCTGACATTTCACATTCTTAAAATAAAGTGTTGATCCTAACTGACCTAAGACAGGGAATTTATTGGTGATTTAGTGATGTATTGGGCCATAAGCACCACCGTCTGTAGCGCTTTGCGGTCTATAGTGCATTTGCCATTCCAAGCAGTGACGCAGCCAGTCAAGATGCTCTTGATGTTTCAGCTATATAACCTTTTGAAGATCTGAGGGCCCATGCCAAATATTTTCAGCCTCCTGAGACCGTGCTCTCTTCACTACTGTGCAGGTGTGTGTGGACCATGTTCGGTCCTTAGTGATGTGGACGCCGAGAGCTTCAAGGAACTTGAAGCTCTCGACCCGCTCCACAACAGCCCTATCGATGTGGATGGGGTCGTGCTCTCTCCTCTTTCTCCTATAATCCACAATCAGCTCCTTACAGACGTTGAGGGAGCGGTTGTTGTCCTGGCACCACTAGACAACATTGATTGTTCCTGAGTGGGCTAGTTACAGTTGACTTCAATTTTTTATTTTTTTTATTTTACCTTTATTTAACCAGGCAAGTCAGTTAAGAACACATTCTTATTTTCAATGACGGCCTGGGAACAGTGGGTTAACTGCCTGTTCAGGGGCAGAACGACAGATTTGTACCTTGTCAGCTCGGGGGTTTGAACTCACAACCTTCCGGTTACTAGTCCAACGCTCTAACCACTAGGCTACACTGCCGCCCCAAATTGGCTTGGAAATCTATGACGAGACTTGAAAATGACTCATGCCATGATCAACAACCAACTTGGCAGAACTGGAAGAATTAAACAAATTATAATATGCAAGTATTTCTGCCCCATGTACTTCAGTACAGTTAAGAAAAGCCGAGTATAGTTCAATACAGTACAGTGCAGTAGAGTTAAGTACAGTACACAGTAGAGCACGCTGGAGTTGAGTACACTAATGTACTGTACTGTAATGAACTCTACTCTACTGTTTTGTGCCATGCTGTACTGTGCTGTACTCTACTATACTCTGAGCTCTACTGTACTGTACTTTGATGTCCAAACTTGTGAAACATAGACATCTATGATTGGTTCAGATTGACGGGTCCGAACCAACCAAATTGGGTCTGATTTGGGGCAGAGCTCATAAAAAAATAGCCACTGTGTAGTATAATAATCAAATTTGCAAAGGAAGAGATTGCATATTTATAACTTTGTGCAGCTATTTAGGATACATCACCATGAAGAGAATGGCAATCATATCCATAATTATGCTATTCTATGTGGTACAGATCAGGGACCAATGATGAAATTCCGTTACCCCAATTATGTTGCCAGGTTTAAATCCACTTCACTTCCTTTTGTCCAATAACCAAAAGTAAAAAAAAAAAAAAAATCAAATTTATTTATAAAGCCCTTCGTACATCAGCTGATATCTCAAAGTGCTGTACAGAAACCCAGCCTAAAACCTCAAACAGCAAGCAATGCAGGTGTTGAAGCACGTTGTCTAGGAAAATCTCACTAGAAAGGCCAAAACTTAAGAAGAAACCTAGAGAGGAACCAGGCTATGAGGGGTGGCCGGTCCTCTTCTGGCTGTGTCGGGTGGAGATTATAACAGAACATGGCCAATATGTTCAAATGTCCATAAATGACCAGCATGGTGAAATAATAGGTCTGGGACAGGTAGCACGTCCGGTGAACAGGTCAGGATTCCATAGCCTGAAGTCGAAAAGGAAATGGGTCTATTGGGGTAGTTAGTTCCAAGGTTCGCAGTGAATTAAGTTGGTTTTGGTTTTGGCAGCTGGGTTTGACATAGTTCTCTACAGAGGTTGTTTACTTCTCTAACCCTCTGATTTTGTTGTTGGCGTTGTTTTTTCCCCAGTTTATTTATTCATAACACCCTACTGTACTCTTATAATTCCCTTTTCAGCCCCGTATACATGTATATCCTACTACCAGTCACAAATTATGTATACACCGACCTCAACCACTCCAGTAACCCTGTACATTGAATAAGGTACTGACACTGACCTTTATATACTTGCATGCTCCTGTTCCTTCAACTTGTATCATACTTGTGTTTTTTTTTTCATTTTCTATTATTATCTATATTATCATTATCACTGCATTGTTGGGAAATAGCTCTCAAGGTAATAATTTCACTGTACTGTTTCACACCTGTATCCTTTGCTTTGAAACAAACTGAAATAAACTTGAAAGTAATCAATCCATCACAATCACCACTTTGATGAGTTCAGTGCATTTTTGACAGAATATAATCACCCAATAGCTGCATTACTGCATTCGTGTTGCTTGAATTCCCCAATTATCCGTCACACATCCGTGTGCCATGATTATAGATTATACATCTACCTATCTAAGCCCTGTCTGTTTCAGTCAACGAAACAGATGGTAAGCTAAACAGACAGTCAACCCTAACTGATGAATGCTAAACATCTCTCCAGGCCACATGTGATGCATGCAGTGATATGCATAATTAAACATGGGAATTGTGTGTGGAGGGGAGTTTGTGTGTGTGTGTGTGGGGGAGGGGGGGGGGGGTGGATAGTGTCTGTGTGGAGGGGGAGAATGTGAGTGAGAGAGAGAGAACACACATGCTCGTCTTTATTTGAGGTGTGGAGAGATAGATGCCCGTATGTGTGTGAGGGCGGTAGGGGTGTTCATGAGATGTGTGTGTTTCCTAATGCAGGAATCCAGTGGCGGTCTGTGCCATTTAAGATGAGGGAGGATGGAAAAAAAATGTATGAGCATGGCCTTATTTCTATTACAGCATATTGGATGACTGTCATTCATATTCCATTCACTCAGCTCAATGTAACATTGATAGGTTTAGGTTAGTACATGATACTCAAATTTTCCCTATACCCATCATTAAGTTGTTACAACCTACCCTATAAATGAAAGTTTACAATGTACAGAAAATTGGAGTAATCAAGATGACGGACAGTGACACATTCAGTACAGCCTTGCACACTCTTGCCTGCATCTAGCTGATATAGGGTGTAATCATGTGTCCAACAGTTGCAAACAAGAGTTTCTATTGGACAATTCAGGTATGTTTTCCCCTTTTATTCCATTTGCTTCTGTTTAAGAAACTTTTTTCTACAGAATCGGCAGAATGAATTCACACCCCCCTGATAACACTGAAACACAGTTCTCTTTCATAGCAGCCAACATGATCACTTTGCTAGTAAATTATTTTTCACATCTGTGCTCTCCTTCTGTCTCCTTTTCCCTTCGCTTGTGGACTTCAGTGCACAACATCAGCTGTCCAGGCGGAAAAAAAAACTTAGACAAGCCAAACCTTCATGTCATAACCGCTACACACAGCCTACACCGTTGTCACCATATTAGCTAATGTCATAGTCAACATAGCTACTGGAGCTAAGATGTTAGTAAAACCGCTACAATCATGCAGTACAGTGTACAGTCAGCGAGCAGTTTAGCAGTTACACCGGCAGGCCCCGGGGCAATACATTAATAAAACCAAAAGCTTACATTGATTTGGAAAAGTTCCAGTGTTGGATAGCCATAGCCAGCTAGTTAAGACGGCATCCTTCTTTCTTTGAGTAGGCTGCATTCATAAGCTAAGTAAGTGTAAGGAAAAAATCTAATATTTTTGAAGAAATGTTTTTGTTCAAAACTGTTCAGCTATTGTCTCTCTTTGAGTAAACTACTCACCACATTGTATGCACTGCAGTGCTAGCTAGCTTTAGCTTATGCTTTCAGTACTAGATTCATTATCTGATCCTTTGATTGGGTGGACAACATGTCAGTTCATGCAGTCATAATTACTGTGTTAGTCTATGGAAGTGGGGTGAAAACTATGAGCCTCCTAGGTTTTGTGCTGAAGTCAAGGTACTCCGGCTACACCATAGTGCTACCCTTCAGAGTGCCTTTGAGACTATTGCAGACCTTCATTGCAAAACAGTGTGTTTTAATCAATTATTTGGTGAGGTGAATATATTCAGTATAGTTTTATCTAAAAAGAATAACTTAAAAAAAAAACATTTTTATGAAATTCACTGAGGAGGATGCTCCTTCCCTTCCTCAACTGAGGAGCCTCCACTGCTGGAATCACTCTGTGGAGAATACCTGGCCTGTATTAAATTAACCAAACAACAGACGTGTCTAGTTGTAGAGAAATGAATCCCTCAGAATTGTTATCCACTTACAGCAGATGGATCCATTTGTGTCTTAATCAGATTCGCACAACACCCCAACATGCAAACACATGAATACAAATGCACCTCCATATTCTCATACAAAATAGCCTACATACAAATATTATAATATAGTATTGCATAGTATACTATTGTATCGTGCTGTATCATATAGTATAGTCCATACCTTTCATTGGCATATGGTTTCAGTCAAGCAACTTATAAAACCGAGCCTCTCATCTTGTGGTTCGTGTTTGACCTTTAATACTACAAAGAAAATCCAACCACAACTTCTCTATTATTTCTAAAGGTAGACCAGCCTCGTGTGTGCCACTTACAACTGCTATAGTAGAGAGCCGAGACCACAGGGAGCTTTTGAAAGACACACTCTTTCATTTAATCTTGTTGCTCTCTAACCCGATTCCTCTCATCTAATTCTCCAACGGTGGAAAGGAGAATATAATTCATTGGAGGGAAATGGCAGAATGGGGATGGAGGTCTTGATAAAAGGACCAGCTCATTTGTCTATCCGCATCTTTATAAGTCACTAGAAGGCCGCAAAGGGAGGGACAAATGAGGAGAAAAGCTGTGAGTGTACATCAAGAAATGACTCATGTTCAGTTATTATGGCGAATGTGGCTCAACGTAAGGCTTCTTTCCTCAGCTATTACAGCTATTAGCTATCTACTGATGTACAGGCCAGACACGAGGCCTGTTCAACTCATCACAATAAGGAAAAAGTCTCACAACAGGGAAGCTACATCAATCTTGGGAGGAGGCTTGACTAATCACCCAAATGAATTCACGGTTTATTTATTTCTATTGACCCACACCTCCAGGGGAGCCGACCATGCGACCACGGGTCCCCAAACCCAGCGTAACCACCTCTTGCCCAGCCGTGAAATTGACCTTGGCCCAGAGCCCTGGTGCTGATATAAGCCTAAACAGGGGAGATTAAAGACTCGCTCCCCAGGCACCGCAGGAGTGTGCGACGCCTGCCTGTTTTTATTGTCCGCTGGCTGCAAGTCGGGGGGGGGGCGCTCAGCGACTCTAAAACGCAGCCCTCCCACCTGCTTGCTACATATTAAAATTCATGAGCAACGTTGGGTTTGAATGCCAAGGTTTATAGCCACACTCACCCTGCACATAGGTCCTCAGGGATGTACACTGTGAGAAATGGGAAGAGAGGAAGTAGGTGCATAGGGAGAGAGGGCTGGATTGGGAGAGGGAGAAGAGGAGAGAAAGAGGAAGGTAAAGCATTGGAAGAAAGCATGTGGGGACACATTGCTCAGTGGAAGAATGACAGTGAGGGGGAGATAGAGGGCCAGTGAGCGATGGGGAGGGTGAAGATCAAATGACACAGTCAAGGGGTGATAGTGTGGGGTGAGAAAAATAAATTAAGCTTCAGAGCAAGAGGGGAGCGGGTTGAAGAAGGAGGCGTAAGGGGAGAAATAATGTGAGGTCAAGAGAAAGATAAAGGGCTAGTGGCAGATAGAAACCTTCAGAGGACGGAAAGTAGGAAAAACCCACAGAAGATTATTGAGAATGAAAGAGGGAGAAAGGGGAGAGGTGGTGTGGTGCTGGTAGTGTGGCGGCAAGTGAATGAGAGAGAGGATTGCGAAGGGCGTGCAAATAAGGAGAAAGAGGGAGAGGGTGAGAGAGACTTGACAGACTGAGGTGCGGAGTAACTGACTGCATAACAGAATGAGACATGGCTGACTGACTGCTAAATTGAGAGAGAGAGAGAGAGCGTGCAAGAGAGGGAGATATTGGGCGACAGTCTTACTTAGTGAGACAAACATACAACTGAATAGAATCTATGAAAATGTGAAGATCCTCTTTTCAAGGTAGGTTTTCCTTTTTTGGAGGGAAACACAAGAGGGCAGTGTTGAACTAGCTCATAGGGATTGATTGACACAGCTTGGTAATGTGCCTGGGCTTTCAAGCCTATCCAGCGGAGGTGCACATCAGTGTTTCAGATATAGATTTTTTTGGACCCATTTTAAACACAATACAACCACACATGTTGATAATGCATTTACAATAATCGATTCTTATCTCAACTGAGAAATGCCCCTTCTGCCACAACAATGCTAATCCAAATTAAAAGGGAAGGGGATTTTGGATGGGTTGATATTAAAGATGCCTTAGTTTGATTGCCATTTGAGAACATCTATTTGAGTTGACTGGAGACGACAATGGTGTCATACAGGCAAACACATTATAAACTTGCAGACCCTTGTAGCTAGCTAATCGTTAGCCTTCACAGTAGCACAGCGATTTGAACCGAAAGTGTTAGATCATAGACCAACTGATATACTGTATGACACTGACGGCAAGGTGCTAGCTCCCCTTGAGCTCCCTAACATCAGAGTCAGCTAGCGACATGGCTGCCTTTAAATGTCAGTGGCAATTAAATGAGGGCATTTCCATGTGAAAAGCACCATGAGCACTAACATGTGAAGTTCATAGGAGCCCATCAGATTTGGTTTCAAATTAAAGCTAAGAGTCTATATTTTTTTAAATTAAGGCATATATAAATATTTCAACCATTTTCCATCCTAAAAATGTTGAATAAGCAAAGGCTTTGATTTCTGGTCAAATGGATGGTAAAGTGGTCTTAGAAAACATCTAGAAAAAAGTATTAAGGTATTAGAAATACATCAAAACACAATAATACTGTATTTGACCCCTTCCAACTAATATCAACATTTATATCTAGTTTATGTAAATAATGCCTAGTGTCTTGTCATTCTATTACCCAAACCCATATATCTTTAAAGGTGTAATTAAAGGTTTTTATCTCAACATCATACAAAAATTAAGTACCTTACTGTGATTGTTTTCAATTAAAAATGGTTAAAAGCAAACTAAATATATCCTTAGAAAAGGGCAATTTCTCAAGCATGAATTTTGATAGGACTGTCTGGGAGTGAGGAGAGAAACTGAAAATGTGCTGTTATTGGCTATTATTTCATTGAAATTGCATGAAAACAATGTTGATTCAACCAGTGTGTGCCCAGTTGGACAGATCTTACACTAAAAGGGCATTATCATCATTATCACATTTTCTCAGTATTATTCCAACATGAATTCAAGTTGACTGCACTGGGCCTTTAAGATATTTTCGCTCTAATATCTTCTCTCCCTCAGGAGAAGGTAGGATAATGAAGGTTCACAGAATTAAGAAGTGTAGGTAGACCTACCAATTAGTTATAGTGTTTTTACTAAAAAAACAATTTTGTTTATGATGTATCAAGCGAATAAAAATCTGGTTTGGTTATATAATGACCAAAAATATCTAACAGAATGACTAAAACTGAGTTGGCTACAATGGAAATTCATAGTAGCTACAAACCACAGTTGGGGTCACCTGCTAGTGTCCTCCCTTCCACTGGCATACTGTTATGTTCAACTTATAACAATTTTCTTTCTCTTTCGGTCATGTGACGGTCAAAGCATGAGTGTGAAAACAGTCTGTACAACCCCTCCGTTTCTCTGTCTCTCTTCTCTCTCTTTACAGTTAATGTCACCTCTCCTGGCTCTTGCTGACAACTACTCGTGAGCCCCCTCTCTTTCCATTTACTGTAACCAGCCCTCTCACCCACTGAGCACCAACCAACACCAGATGTCCATGGACATGGGAAAAGTAGTAAAACATTTGGTCAGTCCAAATTTGAACCAATCATAGACGTCTGTTTCACAAGTTTGGACAGCACAGTACAGTATAGTACAGTGAAGCACACTATTGTAAAGTACAGTATAATATACTGTATAATGCTGTACTGAACTATACTGTGCTCTACTGTGCTGTTTATGATTGGTACAGATTTGGTCTGGACCAGATCAAAGTAGGTCTTGTTTTGGGGCGGAGTTCATTAGAATAATAGCCAGTGTGTAGAATGATACCCCAAAATGCAAAGGAGTATATAACATTTTTCTACCTTTGTGCATCTCACATCACATCATTCATAATTATGCATTTCTGTAATGTACAGATCAGGGATCAACAATGTCATTCTGTTACCGGGTGTTAATCCACTTCACTTACTTACGTTCAAGGTGTCATATCATAGCTGATGCCTCATTCTTTCTGCAGACATCTTTGAATCTTAATTCGGGGTAGATATTTAACAAAAGGTAAACAAATCAGTTTGCTTACAGAACTTTTCTGTTGTTGCAGTTTCACAGATAATTTCCTGCAATTATAGCCATTTGGCCATAACGTATGCTGTGTTAATATGATATCTGAGTGAGAGTGTCTAACAAAATCAATGGGGGCCCCCTGGAGGTCAGGGTTCCTGGGTAAGTGCCCTGAGTGCATGTTCAGTAATTCAACCATGATTACTACAAGTTTAGATCACTGGCTAGACTGACAAGACTAATTTACCAACCTACATTTATTTTACTGACATGAGCTAACTGAGTGATTGTCAGTCAGTGACACACTGAGTATACAAACATTAAAAACACCCACTCTTTCCATGACATAGACTCACCTGGATTCCCATGTTCAAAGCTATGATCCCCAATTGATGTGTTCCTAATGTTTAGTATACTCCATGTATAGCAAGAGGAAAACTGCTAATGCATAACCAAGTTTTGAAATTGCACATTCTACTATTCTAACTCTTATCAGTAAGTTGAGATCCCAGAATTAGTTTTTAAATGTAATTCTTTTTCAGAGATACTCATATGTAGCTACAGCCTGTGTCCTCACATGTACTGTATCTACGGCCCTGACCGCTAATCCAACTCTCATTTGCATTCAGTCATTGACTGCTACCATTTCTTAATGAGCATTGATAAAAAACGAGGCCAAATCGGGAAGTGCAGTCACCCTTTAAAATAAAGGAACAGAGTAGAACATGTGCCGGCACCTGCTACTGAACCATTAAAAGGTCGAGCTCTCTGAATTCCACACGCTTAACACTCAATTAGTTCAGAATTTCATTCTGTCCACCAGGGAGCAGGTGATAATTGCTACAGGTCACACGTGATAATTGCCTGCATACCCCTCGGAGTTGCTGCCTATTAAAAGGAGTTATTTAAATCTCATCACCTTTGGGCATCTCTTGCCTTTGTGTTCACATCCTTAATTGGGAACCACATCATATAAAACTCCTTGCATAACCCGATCAACTCAAAGGCAGTCAAACTCTTACGCAAGTAATTGAGGGGAAGTTGAAGAGTGAGTTATTGTCCAAGGGTTGGTCTCGGGGTTCTATTTACGTCGGTAAGCGTGGACCTTGATGCAACTTGAGGGACTTGGTGAATACGGAGGAACACAGAACGACCAGCCTCGACCAAATACAAATACTCTGTCTTCAAAGGCGAATGTGAGTTGGTTTTCGGGGTGTGGTTTGATGTGGGTGTTGCTTGTGTGTGTTCGCAGGTGGGAAGAGTCAGACAAATTATTTTGCCAATTAGTTTCAGCCAAATCAAATTGTGGTCAAATAAACCCAACCCACGGAAAAGTGTTGATGTACCCTTCATTCCTTGACATAAAATGTTTCCTGTCATCTCGCAAATCTTTGTTTTGGACAAGACTGACTTTATGACCAAAATAATCCTATTCACACTTTATAGTCAATCTTGACACTATAATAAATGTTTGACTCACAAGGGCCATTTAAAAAGAGAAGTTGCTTTTTAGGGGCAATTGCTCTTTAAACTCCATTCCGAATTTGAACTACCCCCCTAAAGGCCCAAACTGTTCTACCACTTTCCCCACATAAAAAAGTACTATAGTATACTATTGTCACAGCCATTGAATGAAGAGGACCAAGGTGCAGCGTTGTGAGCGTACATATTACTTTATATGACCCCCCCAAAAAAAACAACAACAAAAAAACAAAACAACCTGTGACACTATAGTGCCAGCAAACAAAGACAACTTCCCACAAAGACATGTGGGAAAGGGCTACCTAAGTATGGTTCTCAATCAGAGACAACAGATAGACAGCTGTCCCTGATTGAGAACCCTACCCGGCCAAAACATAGAAATACAAATAATAGAACAGAATACCCACCTCAAATCACACCCTGACCAAACCAAATAGAGAAATAAAAAGGATCTCTAAGGTCAGGGTGTGACAACTATGGTATAAATACTATGGTATTGACCTTTTTTGGGACCTTTACTGTGGTATTCACTGTTGTGATTTTGCAGACTAAAGTCCACAAAAATACTACAGTGAATACTGTAGTATTTACAGTTAACTATATTGTAAATACTGTAGTAAAAGAACTATAGTAAGAAATGTTGTGTTTTTGTCGTATACTTTAGTGTTTTTGCAGACATTACTGTAGTATTTACTATAGTGTTTTTGGTTGATTATCATTGACATAGAGGTGGAGGCTTTCTCCTTGCGGAAGCCTACTAGAGAAACATTAAGCACATTTTCCATAACCTGTCAGTAGATAAGTATTTAAAGGTCCAATGGACTATTATTAAATGTCTTATGCAGTGTTTTTGACTTATTAGGACCAATTGATAGATTTCCCAGATAAATTCTCAGCCACCGTAACCATCACGGCTCAGGCTAAGACCCAGATGCAGACACAGGAGGCAAATAGTACGAGTCTGAGAGATGATTAATTATAGTTCAATGTGCAGGCAAAAGGTAAGTCAAGGCAGGCAAAGGGTCATAATCCAAATCAGAGTCAGGCAGGTACAGGACAGCAGGCAGGATCAGGGTCCGAACTGGGAAGACTAAGAAAAACAAAAACTAGAGCACAGGAACACGCTGGTTGGACTTGACAGGACAAGACGAGGTAGTAACAGACAAACAGAAAACGCAAGTATAAATACACAGGGGATAATGAGGGAAGATGGGAGACACATGGTGGGGGGTGGAGACAAGCACAAAGACAGGTAGAAACAGATTAGAGTGTGACAATAAGTTGAATGAATCCGTTGTCAAATGTTTTCCAATGTACAAAAATAATGTACTCCAAATAATTCACCATTACATATTGTGCAGGTTCTAATGCAAAAGTAGCAAGCATTAGTTTCAACAGCCCTGAAAAGAAAGATGAGAGCACAAGTAGGTAGGAAGATGGGAGAAAACATTCTTAAGAGCTTTTTGTTGTTGATCTCCTTATGAAAGGTGCTCTTTAAATGAAAATCATTTCCATTTTCAAAAGGATGGAGGAGAGAGAGGGAGAGAGAGAGGGAGAGAGAGAGAGAGAGAGAGAGAGAGAACTCAGAAGTGGAAGGGAGAGAGAGGGGGAAGAGGACGCAGACAGAAAGTAATGGACGACTCATAGATTAGTGAGAGGGGAAAATGAGGAGAGCTGGGGGTGGGAGTTTAGTGCTCTCAGTCTCATCAGAGGAGATAAATCAGTGTTCCAAATAGCAACCTATTCCCTTAATAGTGCACTGCTTTTGACATTTGTATGGGCCCTGGTCAAAAGTAGTGCACTGAAAAGGGAAAAGGATGTCATTTGGGGCGGACACAAGAGAAAGTGCTATGCTAAGCCTTTTTTTAGTTATTGGAACAAATAATCAGAGTTTAAAATCCTGAAGAATCTGTTGACGCACCCGTGCATCAATCTCAGTAACATAATAAAGTAATCCTCATCAAAATCTGTCACTTTAAGCTAAATGTATCAGTTTTTTTTTGCAAGGGCTCAAATCGGCCACCTTCCACCACATCCGCCTATGTCGGCCTTCCGCATCTGCGGTGGAAGGTGGCCGAGCTACAGCAGTGTTTGTCAGACCATGAGACATCCTGAAAATCCGTCTCCTCTTGAAAACATCTGTAAGCGTCCAAATTGTTCGGTCTACAAACTATGAAAGATAACACGCGTACAATGGTGTTCTCCGTTTTGCTCTACGATCCCCAAAAGCCCCACGGGACTT
The DNA here is from genome assembly GCF_036934945.1 of Oncorhynchus masou masou. Classification (NCBI taxonomy): domain Eukaryota; kingdom Metazoa; phylum Chordata; class Actinopteri; order Salmoniformes; family Salmonidae; genus Oncorhynchus; species Oncorhynchus masou. Next base: position 43,922,808 of record NC_088240.1, on the reverse strand, counting down.
ATCTGAGGTCGGTAACACTGATGTGCTAAAGTCTGTCTGTAGCGTCCGAACCGTTTGGTCTACAAACTAATATGACCCCACTGTGGTAAGGGGAGACTCTCACAAACACAATGGTGTTTTCTGTTTCACTTTACAAAGCCCACAAGTGTCACGGGACTCATCTGAAGGTAACCCCTACCAATGAATCGAAGTATGGAGGTAGTTTGTGCCAACAAAAATAAGGGGTTAAATATGTGTCCAATCAAACATAAAAATGTCCTGCTTTCTTTTATCTCCTAGATATAGGACAGACACTAAACGCATTGTTATGTATGGTACGACGTGCTGTTCTTCGTACTGTATGTTATGGTTTATGACAGTGTGCTGCTTTATAGATAAATGGGCTGTCAGAATGAGTGGCACATGTCATTAAATGACAGAGTGATGTACAATGTAAAAATGTGTGCGTTCTTTGACAGCTAAGTTAGATATAACATTGGCGACGAAGATGGCTGAATTCAGCGTACCACCACCAGCACCATTCCTCGCCGTGCCGGGCGAACCTCCAGTCCCGTGGAATAACTGGCTTGAAAGTTTTAAAACTTATCCCGAAAGCTATGAACTTTTCTACAATCTCCGACAAGCGGAGGAGAGCACTGCTCCGTCACTGCCTCGGTACAGAGAGACAGAGGATTTTCAGAGCGCTTGGATCAGCTCCTACATTCACCGCTGTCATAAATGTATCAAATTTCAGCCTCCCTTGTCCAGCTATACTCATTCTTCCTACAGCCCCTCGCTATCAGGTATCAAGGTAAGACCCAGATGCAGACCGTGTCGAAGTTTATTACAGCAACAGGGGCAAAGGTACAGGAAGGCAGGCAGGCTTAGGGTCAGGTCAGGCAGGTGGGTACAGGGTCAGGACATGCAAGGGTCCAAAACCAGGAGGATGATAAAAAGAGACTGGGTGAAAGCAGGAGCTGACATAAAAATGCTGGTTGGCTTGACAAGACGAACTTTCAACAGACAAACAGAACACCGGTATAAATACACAGGGGATAACGGGGAAGATGGGCGACACCTGGAGGGGGTGGAGACAATCACAAAGACAGGTGAAACAGATCAGGGTGTGACACTCAAACTATGCTTCTGTATTTCAAGGTTTCAAACCTGCCATCAAAATGTACGTACACATTTTATCAATATATTCGAATACCCATACTGTTCGAATACCCATACTAACATACTTAATGAGTATATACTACATACTATTAGTTAATTTTAGTATACTGTAAACGAATGGTAACCTTTCAGTTGAGCATACTAGCGCTTAGTCTGTATTCCAGAAGTTGATGCTGTTGCTATGCAACCTCTTGCTAGCTTGTTAGCATAACAAATTACTCGCTAGACATCTTACGACTTTGGGTGTGTCCACTCTGGCCGAGGTGCAGGGTTGATCCGAGCGTTCTGAACTCACAATGGCAGTCAAGCACCCAAGCTAACTTGCTAGCTATTTCCAGACACAAATGTGAGAACACCTCACTCTGACCATTTTACAAGCACTAGCAGAGCTGGTTAGGCTTTTTCATGTAACTCAGAGCGCTGGTGACTATAACTGTGCTGCTGGTAACAATTTAATTACGCGTTTTTCCCAACATTTACTGACACCGGGACATATTCTTTTTTTTGTGTTTTTTTTGTTGTTGAATTTTCTCCCCAATTTCGTGGTATCCAATTGTTTTTAGTAGCTACTATCTTGTCTCATCGCTACAAATCCCGTACGGACTCGGGAGAGACGAAGGTTGAAAGTCATGCGTCCTCCGATACACAACCCAACCAAGCCACACTGCTTCTTAACACAGTGCACCAACCCGGAAGCCAGCCGCACCAATGTGTCGGAGGAAACACAGTGCACCTGGCAACCTTGGTTAGCGCGCACTGCGCCCGGCCCGCCACAGGAGTCGCTGGTGCGCGATGAGACAAGGATATCCCTACCGGCCTAACCACCTAGCCACCCGGGAGTTCCTGTAGTTCTTGACCAGGTTTGCACACACTGCAGCAGGGATTTTGGCCCACTCCTCCATACAGACCTTCTCCAGATCCTTCAGGTTTCAGGGCTGTCGCTAGGCAATACGGACTTTCAGCTCCCTCCAAAGATTTTCTATTGGGTTCAGGTCTGGAGACTGGGTAGGCCACTCCAGGACCTTGAGATGCTTCTTACGGAGCAACTCCTTAGTTGCCCTGGCTATGTGTTTCGGGTCATTTTCTGGATTTTTGTTTTAGATTCCATCTCTCACAGTTGAAGTGTACCTATGATACAAATTACAGACCTCTACATGCTTTGTAAGTAGGAAAACCTGCAAAATCGGCAGTGTATCAAATACTTGTTTCCCCCCCATTATGTGACCTGATTCAGGGAACTAGGGGTTTGTGTCAAGTCACAACTTCACAGGAGAGCTGTTCGAACGTACACAATGTGTTTTTTGGCAGAAATGTCTTCTCATACATGTGAAATTTCATGTCCCTTAATAACAAACTTTTATGCCGTCTGTGAATATGAATAAAGTTGTTAAATTACGAACCTAGTTGGTTTAGCCAAAAAAGGCCAGGAACCTTCCACCTAGCCATGATTGGCTGAGATAATGAGTGGGCTGGACATGCCGAAGGATGAGTTTCAGATTGGTCGGCGGTGTAGCATCTTGTGTCGATCTATAAAATGAGCTGCTCGTTATGCGTAGATAATCCTTCGTAATGCAGATTTTTTTAACGATTAGCCATGGAGAACTGCAAATATGTTGCCACTGCTCTCAATAACATTGCTGCCCTGAATTTACCAGGTGCTATCGGCGAAGGTCAGTGGATCGTGCCATGCTGACTCACTCTCACAGAATAAGTTGGCGGCATTTTGAAATCATTGGAAGACAACAACGGGCCAAACAAGCTGTGCAAACTAAACTGCAGTCTGCCATGAAGCTTTATCCATGTTTACGGGTAAGAATCTAGCTACAGTTTAAGATATTATACATTTCTAATTGTGTTTAAAGTTTTCATTGCAAATTAAAGCTTACTGTTAGCTAGCCAGCTGGAGTTTGATGGCTGGCTTGCTAAAAGACATTGAACCTATTTGGTCAACTTTAGATAGCTATGACAATCAGTTTGTATTGCTAGTAACGTTACTCTATGGATTGTGATTATCATTAATTTTTTTTAGCTAGCTAACGTTAACGTGACATGTCTAAACAAAATACCAAGTTAAAGCTTGCTGTTAGCTAACTAACATTAGCTGATAGCTGGCTTGCTAGCTAACATTAACTTACGTGTATAACGTGTGTGTAACGTTGGCGATGTTCTCAGAATGCATTTCGCATTGCTAGTTATAGGCTAATGTTAGCTAACTAGCTAAGATTGAATCTATTTGGTTAACTTTAGCTAGTTATGACAATCGATTTGTATTGCTAGTTAAAGCTTGTGGTTAGCTAGACAGCTGACGTTACATGGCTGGCTAGCTAGCTAACATTGTGTATGAACTGTGTGTAGTGATATCTCAGAATGCCATTTCGCATCTATTGTATAAGAATGCTAAACAATTTGTATCTGGAATTTGTCTTTCAACATCTGTAGAACACGCCTTACTCTCCTCCACCAGTCATAGGAGAATGGTCTAATGCCTACCATCAAAAAGAGAGCTGGCTCCAAGCAAGCAAAGGCAGCAGCGCAGTCATCAACTACATGCACCATTTCTTCACCAACTATGGAAACACGTGTGGTCCTGAATTGTGATAACTGCAGCTGCCAAAACAAGAACACGTTTGTGCTCTGGTATTGTGTCTGGTAGACCATGCACAAGCACCACCACAGCCACACCAAGTTTGCCCCCCCTGACTAGTGCTTGCTGGTGTTGTGAAGCACAGGATAGTGACAGGGGTCAACATCCCACAGTTGGTTGAACTAGAGGATGGTACGGTGCTGGTGGAAAGTTATGGCTGGCAACAACACCTGACTCCATACTTCAGGCCACTGCAACAGATCAAGCAGCACTTCAGGTGAAATCATTTTCATTGCATTGTGTGATGTTATTCTTATCTGAATTTGGGAGGTGAATTGATGTTGTGCAGGGTTGTAGTGTCTTCTGATTTATTTTTTGTTCCATTTTTTTTTTACAGCTTCAATGCTCTGGAGCCTGGTGATGTTGTCACCTAGGAGCGTTCGGACCGTCGGGACCAGGTTTCAGCTGCTGCGCAACGCTGACATCCTTCCTCCCATAGATGATCTGCCTGTACCACCTGGACTGGACACAGCTAGATAAACGTATCTTTTTGAGAAGATTAGGGAGTCTCAAAGAGGCTATGGACATGCCCTGCACCAAAGTCAAGGGCAGGACAGAAACAGGCTCTCCGAATATAGATTCTCTTGTTCATGCGTGGTATGGATGGACCAGTCATCAGCACTAACTACAGTGCCACTACTTTTTTTTTATCCTGTTGCTCAGCCACTTTACCCCTGATTGTATGCATATAACTACCTTGTCTATCACTATTGTTATTGATATTGTTCGTGTACATACTGTATTTTATTTATATTGGCACTATCTATTTCTGTATTGCTACTTTGGAAGTAACCATTTGGCTGTACCGCTTATACCTTCTGTAGAGACCCATCCACTTAGCAAAATATGGATATATAAAGGGAAAATTGTGTGGTCGTAACATGATCTTGTGACATACCACAACTATCGTCTGACTGTATCCACCACATAAATATATGGCGCATTCATCTGTTTTTGTGCTGTATATATGCACCTCACTGAGGTTTCAACTTAGTTTAAATGGCCTTATCACATAGTATACCATACATAAGTTAAGTGTGTGTGTAACAGTATATAATGTATACTAATGTACTGGTGTGAAGCACTTCAGTAAAAATACTTGAAAATACTACTTAAGTATGTTTTTGGGGTATCTGTACATTACTTTACTGTTCACATTTTTGGCAACTTTTACTTTCATTTCCCTACATTCCAAAATTAAAATAATATACTTTTTACGCCATACATTTTCCCTGACACGCAAAAGTACTCCGATACATACATGTCCAATACATACTTATAAAGAGAACATTCCTGGTCATCCCTACTGCATTTGATCTGGCAGACTCACTAAGCACAAATGCTTCATTTGTAAATTGTCTGAATATTGGAGTGTGCCCCGTAAATAACATTTACTTTTGATACTTAAGTATTTTTAATATCAAATATTTTTTATTCAGGTATTTTACTGGGTGACTTTTACTCCAGTCATTTTCTATTAAGTTTCTTTACATTTAAAGTATGTGTGTCTGGGTAATCGTCATCTAATATTTGTAAAATATTTTTATCTGGACACTTTGTTTACCTGGAATTTTTCATTATTGTAGGCTACTACCACATTTAGTCTTAATCTTTACTCCACTACTCACTGTTTAGCACATGACCTCACATGTGAATCCTTAAAGAGATGGGTGGGGCTGGCTTAAGAAGTTATGAACAATGCTGAATGGGCATAGACAGAGCTCTCCAGTAGGTACCAAAACATTCAAACGCCCTTTTCTCAAAAGTGAGTTCACAAGTTTATCAACATTCAAAGCAGAATTACTTTCCCATTGTTCCTCAATGCAGTGTATGATATATTATTTTGTAGCTCAATCTCCTTTTTACCAATGTAAAAAAAACTATTTCACATTTTGCTACATAAGACCGAATCCAGGTGGTGAGTCACATATTACCAAAATTAGGGTCCATCTTCCATCCATAATATACGTCTCATCAATAAACACGTACTCAGGTCGCAAACACACAAAACAAAGAGTATTTGGTTAGGAACGTCTTCCTCATAATTTAAAAAGGTCCTATCATCCTTTCACTCTCTACCTTCTCTTTCTTTGTATCTGCTGCTAAAGCCACTTTCTACCAATCTAAATTTCAAGCTTCTGCCTCTAACCCTAGGAAACTTTACACATTCTCCCACCTCCTTAATTACTATCAATCAAATATAGTCACATCTGAAAATATTCTCTTTCAGTCTTCCTCACGGCCTATAGTTTTTTTGATCACTAATATTTTCACAAGCTGACCTTTTGAGAAAAGCATGAGCATTGTGGTGTTGTGTTGCCAGCAATGGGGCACCTTCCTGTAGATTGCAGATCATTCCTCCTGTCTTGGCAACCTAGTAAGTCGGTTCTAGGCCTATGTCATCCATAGAAAGGCACAGAGAACAGAACAGTCAAACCTATGGACTCCCGAGTGGAATTGAACCGGTGACTCTGTGGTTACCAGGCCATAAAAGCACAAGTGTATATAGTATCAGTTCTTTGTGTCTGACAAGCTGCGGCTTGGAGTATTGTTACTTAATCCTGTGTAATGTATTCACAGTGAATTTGGTGTTTTTTTCCCCATTCAGAGAAATTAGTAATTTAAGTTGTTAGGTTTATGCCATATCTTACACCATGTTATTGCAAGGTTCTGACTGCTAGACGATGCTGTTCCAGGTGCTAACTTTTTTAAAGAACCCCCACCCCCTCAATGTTAAAGGGATAGTTCACCAAAATTACAAAGGTATGACAACAATGCATGTGTAGGTTTTGAAAAATGCTGAAAAGTTACCATTTCAAACAGTAGATAATAAAACCTACACATGCATTGTTGTCATACCTTTGTAATTTTGGTGAACTGTCCCTTTAAAATTGACGGGTGGGTGGGGGCTCTTAAAAAAATACATCACCTGGAACAGCACCATCTAGTGGTCAGAACCTGGTAATATTATGATGTAGGACAGAACAAAAACCTAACAACTTCAATTAATAATATCTCTAAACAGGGAAAAAATAATAATTCACTGGGAATACATTAAATAGGATGAAGAAACAATACTCTAAGCCGCAGCTCAAAACCACTTGTCAGACATGATACTGTATACTCATTGTTGGGGTGGAATTGACATGGGGTTTGGGTGGGCGGCTTTTGACAATTTCTTTGAATTCCTCAGGTCTTAGTCTTTGTTAAAAAAAGATTTGGTCCAAATTGGATATGTATTGAATATTACATGAATCCTTATGAATTATGTTTAGACAATTTGGGTGCAATCAGTTACTTTTAATTTCTCAGAGATCAAATTATATTTCAACTAAATAATGTTGCAGGAATGCCAATCTTATCTACAGAAATTATTTCAGAACAATTTGAGATGGTGGGTGATATGGCCTGATGAAATGACATGGAACTACCCCCTAGTCCTGGACTGAAAATACTTTTTAGTCCAGGACTAAGTGTAATCTGTGTCCGGAAAATCACCCCATAATGTTGATTATAGTGAAATTGAAAATATGTTGTTGTTAGGTTTATTGCCAAATATTTACTCATATTTGTAACCCAGTATAAGCCTATCTGTTACAGTAAACAGAACAAAAACAGTAGATAGAGAAAAGTGTTTATATTTCATACACATGCCAATGCATTTCTACAGCTGTTGTTTGGAAAGGTACCCTGGTGGTTACATTTCATCCATATTTAATTATATTTTTGTAGCCAGTATCACTAGCCAGAAACATTATAAGTGGAAAATGTTGAAAAACAACAGGGCTGATATTCTCTGCAGACAACCATACAGTACACAGTATAAAACACACATTGCCTTTACAGCCATCTGGGAATTCAGTATAGAACGGTACGGTCTAGTGCGCACACCAATAGCAAGCAAGAGAAATCAGTGGTGCAGCTCCACTTATACTCACACAGCTTGTGTGGTTGGGCTTGGCTGGTCAGTGATTAGTTAAGAGAGTCCTGACCAGACCCGTCAGAGCCCCATTATTTTGTAAACCAGCATTCGCTGTTTTGGCGTTAAAACATCCCTTTAAAGCACAACGTAATAATAATAATTCACTTGGGTTATTGATATTTTGAAAGGGCACAAAACACTCGCAATGGACTTGCCAGTCTTCCTATGTCAATTTATATTCACTTTGTTTCCCTTGTGGGACTCCAGATGACCTGTTACAAATTACCATGATCCTTGGTTATACTTTCATGTAAGAGCAATGAAGACATTCAAATATAATACTCTTTATTTGATTCACTATTTAATATGATACTATATCAAATGGGATTGTATATTTCATATGATCAACTGTATTTAATATCATATTAAATATAGAGTATTATACACTATATTCACCTTGAAATGAGCCCATCCTGAAATCTAGGATGCTGTTATTGAACTTTTAACCTTTGACTTAATTATTCACCAAAATGCAGCATCAATTGCATGACTGATCCTCTGGAATAGCCCCGAACACAGACTTCCCAATACAAACAGGGTCTAACCTACCTCCTGCACTCTTTTGAATCTGTCACGTACATGAGATATGCAATTCATAACCTTGAATGGAATGACGCCTTAGGCACACAGGCATCTCATTCCATCTGTCAGTCACAGAGACATGATGGACAGCGCTGCTTTTACCAAATCGATTTGGATCTAGGGCCCTGCCTCTCCACTGATCTCTTTGGGTGAGAGAGATGGAGAATGCAGACTTAAAGAGAATACACACCGTAGTAAGGCAACCATGGATTAAATCCACTAGTTGCCAATCACTTTCAGTAGCCCAAATATGCACTATATCATAATAATTCAGAACGAAAAAAATTGCTAGCTGAATGTAGCCTTGATTTCCCACAAGTTGTTGCTCTCTCTATAGATGTGTTGTATCCTCACATGCTAGTTGAATTTCCCATTGATTTTCCAAAAGTTGTTGCCATCTCTACTAAAGTTTTGTTTCACGGCCAAAGTATTGTGATTACATGTTAAAGGGATATGTTGGGATTTGGTAATGAAGCCTTACTTCCCCAGAGTCAGATGAACGCATGGATACCATTTGTATGTCTCTGCATCCGGTATGAAGGGAGTTAGAGGTAGTTTCACAAGCCAACGCTAACTATCTTTAGCACAATGACTGGAAGTATTTACTAGCATTCTAGCAGTTACCATAGACTTCCAGTCATTGCCAAAATCTTGAAGTGTCCCTTTAATAATAGACTACACAACCCAGACTACACAACCCAGCTCATGTCACCAGAGGCTTCCTCAAAAGTCTAGAGGGGGTTTCCATGACAGCGGGAGCAGAAAATATTTTTGTATCTCAGATTGTTCTGGCAAATTTCACATAGACACTTCATTGGGAGGAAGGATGCTTGAAATGCTTTTTCCATTTGTTAACCATTTTTGAGAAAATCATGATGAAACTGGTCATTTTAGGCTTTTAAGACCCGATTATCTGTGAATCGTACATGATACAGACAACATCTTGGTGTTATTATAGTCATTAAAGTGTGCTCTAACATATAGAGTATATCTCGATTCTTAAATAAACATTCCACTGTTAATTTATTTCATATTAAAAATATGAGTATCTCAAAACTAGACATTTTGAATTTGCTTATTTTTAGACATATTGTTTGGATTAATATACTATTCATACACATCACATTTCCAGACTGGGCTCTCTGGTACTTTTAATGAAATTACCCATTTTCTACATAGAAATTGGCATGAACGAATCACAGCACTCCTTCAAGATTGCACATTCAGCAAATCACCAGCAGAGGGAATTCCCTTTGAATCCATTTACCATTCACTGTTTTAGTGTGGTGCCCCATAAAATTGATCAGAACTTCAGAATTAGCAAACTGAACTAAATCAAAAAGGCTAGTTTTGAGATATTTATATTCATATGTTTTATATTGAATAAATTCATCTGAAAATGTGTATTTCAGTATCAAAACATATTCCATATTTTAGAGCACATAATGATTATAATGACGCCAATATGTTGTCTGTGTCATGCACAGTTCACAGATCATATGGTTTTCAGGAGGCAGGTATAGGTCTAAAATGGCCACTTTCATCATGATGGTTTGTGATGCAAATGCAAAATAATTTAAAACATCCTTCCTTCCATTGAAGTTTCTATTTGAGAATTACCAAAATCTGAGATATTTTCTGCTCCCGCTGGCGTGGAATCCCTCTAAACTAGTCCAGACTTTATCAATACAAGCAAGGCCATTATCAATGCTAGAGCTTGGTATCTTCTTATTTTGTGTTGGTTCTCTGGCATTATTCAGAACTGCAATTCATTTGTATATACATCAGCAGCAGCAAATGTATTTCCCAGCAGTACAGTGCGAGTGAATTACATGTTGGTCTGGGTAGCATGAAATGGCTTATTGATTGGTTGTGTGCCGAGTGATTAAAATGCAACGGAGGGGAAAGATACACAACACCGAGTGCTCGGTGACAAAATGGTCGCCCCACCGACCTTTCTGACGGTACATAAACTGTACATTTGAATGTATTGAAATTCAATACAGCAGATCTATCGGGAGCCGCACGTTAGCGTGTGAAGTGATTGTTGCTGGGACTCTTATGGGAGCTTATGGGAATGTATGTATGTCACCATATATTTGGGGCTGCAGGTAGCCTAGTGGTTAGAGCGTTGGACCAGTATCTGAAAGATTGCTAGATCAAATCCCTGAGCTGACAAGGTAAAAATCTGTCGTTCTGCCACTGAACAAGGCAGTTAACCCACTGTTCCTATGCCATCAATGTAAATACGAATTTGTTCTTAACAGACTTACCTAGTAAAATAAATGTACAAATCAATAACTATTTGAGTGTATGGGATTGGGCTTCTCAGTGCATGGGGAGAACATGAAGTGAGCAGCCAGCAACTGCATGCCTTGATCAGGTTGTTTTCATCCCTCTGCAACCATGATCTCTCTCTGACACAAGGTAGTGGACTATTAATGCTGCATGGAGCTATCCAGATTGCCTTTAGATCTGGGAGATTGAAGAGTTGACTGATGGATATGAATTATACCCTTGGACTGGGGGTAAGTTAGTAATCGCTAGATTTCTGGTAACGATTGACTTTGACTACATATCCATAACACATTTATTGCATATCTATAATCTCTATAATCGCATAATCTCATGAGCATGTTATAACAGATCCCAACTGCATTATTAGTTCATGAACTAGATCTATAGCATATTCATGTCATGCTATGCAAGAGCTCAGAAAGAGTTATGACCCTCAACTATACAATTTTATCTGTAAAATCTACCCTGAGGATTCAACCCTGTGGGGATCCCCATACAAATCAAATCAAATCAATACACCATTGACATCAGTGAAAAGAAGAATATGAAGAAGAAGAAGCAGGTAAGGTAAGTCACAGGCCTACACCGGCCGTTTGGGGAAATGGGGCGAGTACAGGCTATGTATCAGCATCATTTTCTGAACGTGGTTTGGCACAACCACACTAGCAATTGTATGGCAGAAGCACACTGAGAACAGCCATAATGATGACACAAGCTGTAATTGCAATGATGCATCTATTAAGATAGCTAAATATCAGATCTTGCATACATACATACATTTGCTATGGATATATTCCATTAACCTTTAATAATGCGGTTAGGACCTGTTATAACATGTTCATGAAATGCTTATAGATGTGTAATTAATGCGTTATAGATATGTAGTCAAAGTAAATCATTACCAAATGTCTTTGTCTTTTTAAAACCCTCTGTGCTATATTGGTGGCCCTTCGAGCTTGTATACAGGGATCTTAACTAGAATCTTTCATGTTACACATATACTTGCTCCTAAGAGTATCTAGACGTCGTACGAGCATGACATTTGTGTGGAATATCGTGTAGTGTGAAATCAGCTTCACTGTCTTGCTCAGGCCACCCCCAGGTGTTGAGGGTAGGCAACAACACATCCGCCACTCTGACCCTCAACACGGGGTCCCCTCAGGAGTACGTGCTTAGGCCCTTCATGCTTAGTTCACCCACGACAGTGTGGCCGAGCACAACTCCAACACCATCATTGCATTTGCTGACAACACGACAATGGTAGGCCTGAAAACCAACGACAATGAGACATCCAATACGGAGGAGGTCAAAGACTTGGCTGTGTGATGCTACTGTACAACAACCTCTCCCTGAATGTCAGCAAGACAAAGGAGCTGATCGTGGAATACAGGAAACGGAGAGCCGAGCACGCCCCCATTTACATCGACTGAGCGGTAGTGGAGCTCGTCGAGTGTCCACATCACTAAGGTCCTATCACTGTCCAAACACAGCAACACAGTCGTGAAGAGGGCACGCCTCTCCCCCCCCCCAAGAGGCTGAAAATATTTTGCATAGGCCCTCTGATCCTCAAAAAGCTCTAGAGCTGCACCATTGAGAGCCTCTTGACTGGCATCACCACTTGGTATGGCAACTGCTTGGTATCTGACCATAAGGCTCTACAGAGGGTAGTTCGTATGGTTCGGTACATCACCGGGGCCAAGCTCCCTGCCATCATGGACCTCTATACCAGGCGGTTGTGAGAAAAATTATGTATTTACCTGATTTGTTTGATATTAATAGTTAGCAATTAATACTTAACGATTAGGAAGACATTTCTGTCCTGTTAAAGCTGTGTTTTTATGGTCTCCACTCTAGTTCCCTGCAGCTAATCTGGGTTTATGGTCACTAGAGATGGCTTGAGCTGACAAATGAGTTAAAGCCTGCATTGCATAGACAAGAATGTGTTTTGCTAGGGATAGCTTAGGAGTAGAACAAAAAAATCTCAAAATCATCCTTGCATCTGGAAAACTAAGCCAGGGTGGGGTTAAGACAACAACCCAGTGCAGATAATGACCGGATGAACCCAGAGTTGATTATGATGCCCCAATCTGCATGGGAGGGGTGGAACCAACCATTAAGGTTAGGCTACTCGGCCTAACAGTCAAGACTGTTGGGTTGACTTGTCTCATTACTGCAATCATTAATCGATATTAACCTTTTCACACCTTTTTACCAACACATGGGTGTGATCACTCCCCAGTGGTCCTTGTAGCATACGATCAAACTGGTGTGATTAGAACGCGTATTTATAACGTCCAGTTTCGAGTTATGCAACAATCAGCGTTTGAGCTGGCCACACTGTTTTTTTTCAGAAACATTTTGCACAAACACAGTCCTTACAAAGTTATGTCCAGAATGTGAGCAGTTTATTTTTGGATGCAATGTTTAGACATTCACCATATAACAATCATCCAAACCGGAAAAATGTAGGCTCCATTTGTCCTAGCGCTAACTGAGGAAAGATTGACATAACACAAGCGGTCATATTTTTTTAACTCTCGGCTGACAGAAACTACAATATGAATTAGCTAATAGCAATTACTGTTTATAATTAATCACATCACGGGTGAGCTCAATATTGATCAAAATAATTGAGTAAAACAACTTCTAGAAATTGAAAGTAATCTGAAGATGGGTAGTTTGTGCACTCCACCATGCTTGTTTTTGTTGCATCAACCAAACATAATAAGAGGAGACAAGATGAGTTTGGTCTGTTTATAGTATGCATGTTGAAGGGGGTGTGTCACATACGATCATCCACTTCCCTTCATTCACTTCCAGAAGTTTACCCGTAAGATGAGTGAACCGTTCCTTCACCTCATTATAACATCTTTGGTCTGGCAGATTTCATGACACCCAGAATGCATTGTATAATGTCAACAAACATGGTGCCACACATAGCTGGCAAATAGCTTAGCTCATTATAATCAGTACAACCTTCAAAAAAGTATTTTACACACACATCATACTTTTAGTGTCCATTACTTGCAATATTTGGAAACTGTAAATACATTATGCTCCATACATACATATATACATTTACATACTGAATGCACCTACAATAGAAATGACAACACAATATACAGAAAATAAGGAACTTACTTTGATAGGAACGCACACATGTCCATAGTTATTATGTGTAAGGAAAACAACAAGGAAGGAAAAGCGAGCACCAGTAAGAAAATGTTCCAATTCTTGTAAGACTACACAAATATATGAATACTTGATCTGCGCAAACACGAGTGAAGTGCGATCTGGCTTGGTAAAGCCTCAAACATAAATTGTCCGCAAAGAAGTAGTCCATTACAGCTATGTGAATTAATGAGGAGGCGGAACACACCTTAATTCAAACTGTTGTTAGAAAATAAAACTTTTTAGAAAATAATTTGGAATTGACAAGTTGAAACATAGCCTATAGGTAATTAGCAGGCAGTGCGTGTTTACTGTCCTGTTGCGTAACAATCACATTTTAGAACAGCAAGTGCATTCTGACATCATGTGCATAAAACAACTCACTCTGGGGCGACCATTAGAAATATTTGGAACTCACATGCGAAAAGGTTAAATAAAGACGATTGTTTGAAGAAATGACAAAGTCTCTCTCAGTATGAATTCCCAGAACACGGTGTCAAATGAAGGCCCTAAAAATTGTCAAAGACTCCAGGCACCCAAGTCATAGACTGTTCTCTCTGCTACCGCACGGCAAGCGGTAGCAAATCACCAAGTCTGGAACCAACAGGACCCTGAACAGCTTCTAGCCCCAAGCCAAAAGACTGGTAAATAGTTTACCAAATAACATTGACCATTTTTTCACTAACTATTTTTCCCTCATCACATATAACGAGGAATAACTAAGAGTATGTACAGTGCGTTCGGAAAGAATTCGGACCCCTTGACTTTTCCCACATTTTGTTACATTGCAGCCTTATTCTAAAATTCGTTACATTTTATTTTTAACTCATCTGTAAAAAAAAAATGAAAAAAATGGAATTATTACATTTACATATGTAATCAGACCCTTTACTCAGTACTTTGTTGAAGCACATTTAACAGTGATTACAGCCTCAAATCTTCTTGGGTATGATGCTACAAGCTTGACACACCTGTATTTGGGTGTTTCTTCCATTCTTCTCGGCGGATCCTCTCAAGCTCAATCAGTTTGGATGGGGAGTGTTGCTGCAGAGCTATTTTCAGATCCACCAACATGCTTCACCATAGCGATGGTGTCAGGTGTCCTCCAGACGTGACTCTTGACATTCAGGCCATCAGACCAGAGAATATTGCTTCTTACAGTCTGAGAGTCTATAGGTTCCTTTTGGCAAACTTAAGGAGTGCTGTCATGTGGCTTTTACTGAGAAGTGGCTTCCGTCTGGCCACTCTACCATAAAGCCCTAATTGGTGGAGTGCTGCAGAGATGGCTCTCCTTGTGGAAGGTTCTCCCATCTCCACATAGGAACTCTGGAGCTCTGTCAGAGTGACCATCAGGTTCTTGGTCATGTCCCTGACTAAGGCCCTTCTCCCCCGATTGCTCAGTTTGGCCAGGCGGCCAGCTCTAGGAAAATTCTTGGTGGCTCCAAAATTCTTCCATTTATGAAGGATGGAGTTCACGGTGTTCTTGGGGGCCGTCAATGCTGGAGACATTTTTTGGTAGCCTTTCCCAGGTCTGCGCCTTCACACAATCCTGTCTTGGAGCTTTATGGACAATTCCTTTGACCTCATGGCTTGGTTTTTGCTCTGACATGCACTTTCAACTCTGGGACCTAATATAGACAGGTGTGTGCCTTTCCAAATCATGTCCAATCAATTGAATTTACCACAGGTGGACTGAAATCAAGTTGTAGAAACACTTAAGGATGATCAATGTAAATGAAGTATTTCTGTTTTAAAGATGGTATACATTTGCAAAAAAATTAAAATAAACAGTTTTAGCTTTGTCATTATAGAGTAGTGTGTGTAGATTGATCAGGATTTGTTTATTTATTTAATCCATATTAGACTATGGCTGTAATGTAAAAAAGGTGGAAAAGGTCAATGGGTCTGAATACTTTCTGAATGCACTGTACATATCAAGTTATCATTCATTACTCATTGCGTATTTATTTTTACTGTTATTATTATATGTTATTACTTTCCTATTATTATTATTTTTTATTCTATCTTTCTCTGTGTTGTTGGGAAACACCCATAAGTAAGCATTTCACTGTTAGTCTACACCGGTTGTTTATGAATCATTTGACAAGTACAACTTTATTTTAAGGTCAAAGTCAAGCAGAGGTTCTCAGAAGACATACCATCAATCTATGTATTCTCCGCAGGTTTGACATTTTGATTGTCATACATCCCCCAGATTGCATCAAAACTGCAGTCAGAGCATTGTGACATACAACCATATTACGACCAAATGGACCTACAATTTATATTGATCTTCTCATTGGGCCCTGAGTGGTCTCTATTTATTTCTGTAAGCCAGAAAAAAATATACGTACAAAATGGACTTCTTGAAGGTGAACTGAGCTATTTGAAGCCAGACTATGTTAGTCTGGTACTCTCCATCCCCCATGTTTTTTTCTCAGCCTTGCTTAGTGCTATTGCCTGTCAGTTGTAAGGAATATGATTTAGTGGGTATGTGTACAGTGGGGATGTGTAGAATGCTTTAATGTAACGTCTGAAAAAAGGTCAATGCTAAGTGTGGACTAAAATATGCTTCTTGGGCTTATTCCTCAATGTCGCAAAATAATCAAAACATTTTGTCCAAGCATCATGTTCTCCGTTAGCTACATCCAGCTCATGAACCTTAGTGCACAGGTATATTAAGAATGTATCCACAGCCATACCCACATACAAACACACAATAATTCATAGGCAATCGAGGAGGCTCCTCAGAGGAAGGGGAGGACCATCCTCAGTGAATTATTTTTTTTAAAGTAAAACATTAAAAGTTATCCTTTTTAGACAAAAACTCTACTAAATATAATCATGTCACCAAGTAATGGATTAAAAACACACTATTTTGCAATGAAGGTCTACAGTAGCCTCAACAGCACTCTGTAGGGTGGCACCATGGTGTACGCCGGAGGAAAGCTAGCTTCCATACTCCTCTGGGTACATTAACTTCAATACAAATTCCGGAGGACATCCACCAACCTATCAGAACTCTTGCAGCATGAACTGACATGTTGTCCTCCCAATCAAAGGATCAGAGAACTGCAGTGCATAAAATGTAGTGAGTAGTTGACACAAAGAGAGAGAAAGACAATTGTTATGTTAAAAAATGAATGTTAAAAAAATGGAGATGCAAGAGACAGTCAGAGCAAGTTATATTTTTTTCATGTTCATTTACTTAGCAAGCAAATGCAGCTAGCTAGTTTAGCCTACTCAAACACCCTGCTCAAACAGAGGGATGCTATGTTAGCTAGCTGGCTATGACTATCCAACACAACACTGGAACTCTTCCAAGTCAATGTAAGCTTTTGTTTTAACTGACTTATTGCCACAGGGCCTGCAGTTGTAAGTGCTAAACTGCTTACACTAACGTTACTGCATGATTGTAACGGATTTACTAACACGTTCATTCTATTACCTATGTTGACTATGATGTTAATTTAGCTAATATGGTGACAACGATGTAGGCTGTGTGCAGCAGTTATGGAATGGTTTGGAGAGGATTTTTCACCTGGTCACATACTGTACAGCTGATATGTTGTGCACTGAAGTCCACAAGCAAAGGGAAAAGGTGAGAGGAAGAGAGCGCATAGATGTGAGAAGGATCTAACGAGCAAAGTGATCGTCCTGTTTGTTTGTGGCTGCTATGAAAGAGAACTGTGTTTGTGTGTTTTCAGGGGTGTGTGCATTCATTCCGCCGATTCTGTTGAAAAACGTTTCTTAAATGGAAGCAAATGGAACTAAATGGAAGTAAACATACCTGAATTGTCCAATAGAAACTTTCGTTTGCAACTGTTGGACTAATGATTACACCCTATATCAGCTAGATGCAGGCAAGAGTGTGCAAGGCGGTATTGAATGTGCCACTGTCACCTCTAATTTTTCACTCGACCTGTGTGCACCTACATTGTAAACTTTTCATAGGCTAGGTTGTAGCAACCTCATGATGGGTATAGGGAAAATTTGAGTATCATGTAGTAGCCTAAACCTATCGCTGTTACATTGAACTGATTGAATGAAATATGAATGACAGTCATCCAATATGCTGTAATAGAAATAAGACCATGCTGATGAAGAAAAAAAAAGAATCAATACATCTTAAAATGGCACAGACCGCCAGTGATAGGCACATATAGGTATGCTCAAGGTAGAATTTCATACACATATTCAGACTCAGATGCGTATACACACGCATGTACGCAGGCACGTACACCCCCCCCCCCACATCCCCCACACACACACACACACTCACACAGTGGCTGCTTCACTGTCTGTTTGGGCTTAAACTGCTGCCACTTCACTTTCCTGCTGCTTAAAATATTGAGGGAGAGTTATGCATTTTTAATCGTGTCTCTTGTGTGGAAGGTAACATATTTCCTCATGCATGTAGCAGAGCCCAATACGAGATTATTCACGGTCCTAATGTGCCAGCACCTCATGCTTCTGTCTGAGAGATGTCCTATATAAACGGGGTCCTTATAAGCCTGATGCGTAACCAGAGGGAAGCAGTAATTAAGGCATTTATTTTTAACAAAGGAACTTCAGCGTGCGGTGAAAGACAGCCATTGTCCCTACGCTTAATGCATTAACAATAAAAAAAGTTAGTCTTCTGAGATACAGTAGGAGTGGATGGCAGGCTGGGGGAGTGAGGATCTGCTAAGGGCTTTACTTTTCTCCTTGCTCAGCCCACATGGGAACGTTGTGTTCACGGCCTCGGTAAGCATTGGGTATGACCTCTTAAATGTTGCTCTTCAAAGTATGCTGAAGTGCTCACTCATGCCTGATTAGACAGTACACAGTATGCCATTAAAGTTTGATAGAGTGAACTTGAAGTCGGCACATCTCGGCTCAAATGCACTGGTTCCGGTCTGTAGAGTCTGCAGTACTCTGTGTCCTCATAAATCAGATGTCCTCAAAATGGTCAGTGACATGTCCCTAGAATATGTGTCTCACCTGTTTTGAAACTTTTTCTGAACGTGTACACTATATATACAAAAGTATGTGTACACCCCTTCAAATTAGTGGATTTGTCTATTTCAGCCACACACATTGCTGACAGGTGTATAAAATCAAGCACACAGCTATGCAATCTCCATAGACAAACATTTGCAGTAGAATGTCCTTACTGGTGAGCTCAGTGACTTTCAATGTAGCACCGTCATAGGATGCCACCTTTCCAACAAGTCAGTTCATGAAATGTCTGCCCTGCTAGAGATACTGAAGTGAACTGTAAGTGTTGTTATTGTGAAGTGGAAATGTCTAGGAGCAACAACGGCTCAGCTGTGAAGTGGTGGGCCACACAAGCTGACAGAACGGGACCGCAGAGTGCTAAAGCTATGCGTAAAAATAGTCTGTCCTCGGTTGCAACACTCACTACCAAGTTCCAAACTGTCTCGGCAAGCAACATCAGCACAAGAACTGTTCATAGGGAGCTTCATAAAATGGGTTTCCATGGCCGAGCAGCCGCACACAAGCCTAAGATCACCATGCGCAATAGCAAGTGTCGGCTGGAGTGGTGTAAAGCTAGCCACCATTGAACTCTAGAGTAGTGGAAGCTCGTTCTCTGGAGTGATGAATCACGCTTCACCATCTGGCAGTCCGACGGATGAATCTGGGTTTGGAGGATTCCAGGAGAATGCTACCTGCCCCAATGCATAGTGCTAACTGTAAAGTTTGGTGGATTAGGAATAATGGTCCGGGCTGTTTTTCGTGGTTCGGGCTAGGCCCCTTTGTTCCAGTGAAGGGAAATTTTAACGCTGCAGCATACAATGTCATCCTAGATGATTTTGTGCTTCCAACTTTGTGGCAACAGTTTGGGGGAGAGCCTTTCCTGTTTCAGCATGACAATGCCCCTGTGCACAAAGCGAGGTCTATACAGAAATGGTTTGTCGAGATCAGTGTGAAAGAACTTGACTGGGCTGCACACAGCCTTGACCTCAACCCCATCAAACACCTTTGGGATGAATTGACTGCAAGCCAGGCCTAATCACCCAACATCAGTGCCCGACCAATGCTCTTGTGATTGAATGGAGTCTGCGCAGCAATGTTTCAACATCTAGTGGAAAGCCTTCCCAGAAGAGTGGAGGCTTTTATAGTAGCAGCAAAGGGGAGACAAACTCCATATTAATGCCCATGATTTTGGAATGAGATGTTCACATACTTTTGGTCATAAAGTGTATGTCACTTTGTTTTCAATTCATTCATCTGAATTGGTTTAACATTCCCTCAGAAGATAAACGAATAATCCACTTGACAACTATTTGTCCTCTTAATTACCAAACCTTCCCTCAATACCTACAGAATTTGACCCTTCAAAGTCCAAATGCACCCTTTGTTGAAATTGTTTGAATCACAGAGTGGTGCATCTCCCCAGTGCTGAAGCACAGCAGGTGCATTGCGACGCCAACACACACCAAACCCAAGTATGGCATTATCACCGATTCCCAGAACTGAAAGCTGAGGCAAAGACATTTAGCAGGGTGTCAAAGTCGCTGGAGTCCTCCATCAAACACAGACTAAGAGGATAAAGGCTCTGTCAGAAACACTGACAGGTCTAATATTTCAAGAGCCCCTGGAAGCTATTCCATCACCAAAACCCAGACGTAAAAAAATAAATTCTGTGCCGTATAAATATATACAGTACTTTGGGGGCTATTGCCTCAGCAATTGTTGTCATTGTCGAGGTAATTCTAAAGTTAAGAAATCAAACTTCTTTCTTGCAGGCTTTGGGCGCTACTCTTCTTGGAGAGCGATGGATAGACATGAGAAAGCAATAAATATACAAATCCACAACAAATGTCTTTCACTGCATTCAGAAAATATCAGATCCCTTTACTTTTTACACATTTTGTTACGTTACAGCCTTATTCTAAAAAGTATTAAATTGTTTTTTCCCCTCATCAATCTACACACAATACCCCATAATCACAAAGCAAAAACAGGAAAGCTCATTAGAAATATATATATATAAACATGGCATTTACATAAGTATTCAGGCCCTTTACTCAGTACATTTTTGAAGCACCTTTGGCAGTAATTACAACCTTGAATCTTTTTGGGCATAATGGTACAAGCTTGGCACACCTTTATTTGGGAATTTCTCCCATTCTTCTCAAGCTCTGTAAGGTTGGATGGGGAGCGTCACTACACAGCTACTTTCAGGTTTCTCCAGAGATGTTCAATTGGGTTTAAGTCCCATCTTAAAGTGGCACTGACCGCCACTGATAGGCACTTACAGGTATGCTAAAGGTAGAATTTAATACACATATTCAGACTCATGTGCATATACACATGCATGTACGCAGGCACATACATGTCCTTAAGTGGCACAGCTCTGGCTGGGCCACTTAAGGACATTCAGAAACTGGTCCCGAAGCAACTCCTGCGATGTGTTAGCTGTGTGCTTAGGGTCGGTGTCCTGTTGGAAGGTGAACCATCACCCCAGTCTGAGGTCCTGAGCACTCTGGAGCAGGTTTTCATCAAGGGTCTCTCTGTACTTTGCTCCATTCATCTTTCACTCGATGCTAACTAGTCTCACAGTCCCCCTGCTGCTGAAAAACATCCCCACAGCTTGATGCTGCCACCACCATGCTTCACCGTAGGGACAGTGCCAGGTTTCCTCCAGACGTGACGCTTGGAATTCAGGCCAAATAGTTCAATCTTGGTGTCATCAGACTAGAGAATATAGTTTCTCATCGTCTGAGAGTTCTTTAGGTGTCTTTTGGCAAACTCCAAGTGGGCTCTCATGTGACTTTTACTGACGAGTGTCTTCCGTCTGGCCACTCTACCATAAAGGCCTGATTGGTGGACGACTGCAGAGATGGTTTTGTAGATTGATAACGATTTTTTTTATTTAAACCATTTTGGAATAAGTGTGGAAAATGGGGAAGGGGTCTGAATACTTTTGAATGCGCTGTATACTCCCATTCATACAGTGTCCCAAGGACTAAGGGGATACATCAGGGTAATGTTATTTCTTTGCTGCTTATTCATTACCCTCTTCAATCTGCTTTTAGAAAATCCAAGATTGTTTCTTTGGAGATTGTGGAGGAAAGAAACCCGGAGGCAATTAGAAAGGGATGTCTTGGAGGGACATCTAGTGTCACCTATAAAGGTCATGAATCCTTTTTAAATGATGACATGACTGCCACACTCCTTTTTCATGTCACTGTCCTCACTTTTGACCTTTGACCATAGAGGGAGGCGTGTCAAGTGCTGCTTCTGGCTCTGTGATTGGAACAGACAACCACATTATTTCTTTACTGATTTAGCCCCATACACTACCCACCATTGCGACTTGTACTCTCTCGTTGGTTGGCCGTCGCTTCATACGCGTCGCCAAACCCACTGGCTACAGGTTATCTACAAGTCTCTGCTAGGTAAAGCCCTGCCTTATCTCAGCTCACTGGTCACCATAGCAGCACCCACTTGTAGCACGCTCTCCAACAGGTATATCTCACTGGTCACCCCCAAAGCCAATTCCTACTTTGGTCGTCTTTCCTTCCAGTTCTCTGCTGCCAATGACTGGAACGAACTGCAAAAATCTCTGAAGCTGGAGACTCATATCTCCATCACTAGCTTTAAGCACCAGCTGTCAGAGCAGCTCACAGATCACTGCACCTGTACATAGCCCATCTATCTACCTACCTCATCCCCATACAGTATTTATTTATTTATCTTGCTCCTTTGCACCCCACTATCTCTACTTGCATATTCATCTTCTGCACATCTACCATTCCAGTGTTTAATTGCTATATTTGTAACGGTTTTCTTTTGTCGAAGGAGAGGCGGACCAAAGTGCAGCGTGGTTATTTTGATTCATGTTTAATAAAAAGATAACCACGAACACTACAAAACAAGAAACGCACCGCGAAAACCTGAACAGCCTATTCTGGTGCAAACTAACACAGAGACAGGAAAAATCACCCACAAAACTCAACACCAAACAGGCTACCTAAATATGGTTCCCAATCAGAGACAATGACTAACACCTGCCTCTGATTGAGAACCATATCAGGCCAAACACAGAAACAGTCAAACTAGACACACAACATAGAATGCCCACTCAGATCACACCCTGACCTAACAAAACATAGAAACATACAAAGCAAACTATGGTCAGGGTGTGACAATATTGTAATTACTTCACCACCATGGCCTATTTATAGCCATAACTCACTTATCTTACCTTATTTTGCACTCACTGTATATATAATTTTTGTTTTCTTTTGTTCTACTGTATTATTGACTAGGTTTTGTTTATTCCATGTGTAACTCTGTGTTGTTGTATGTGTCGAATTGCTATGCTTTATCTTGGCCAGGACGCAGTTGGAAATGAGAATTTGTTCTCAACTAACCTACCTGGTTAAAATAAGGTGAAATAAAAAAAATATAAAAACATTTGTAATTTAGGTCACCCAACAACTTGATATTATTCTCTAACATTATGTTTTATTGCTGTTAAATCATAGATGTGTAATATATGATCATTTATTTAACCGTTATTATTTAAATGTGCAAGTCAGTTAAGAACAAATTCTTATTTACAATGACGGCCTACCAAAGGCCTCCTGCGGGGACGGGGGCGAAGATTATAAATGTTAATAATTTCAATAAAAAAATAGAACAAAACACACATCACGACAAGAGAGACTACACAACTCTACACAAGGAGAGACCTAAGACAACAACATAGTATGGGATCAACACATGCCAACACAGCATGGTAGCAACACAACATGGCAGCAGGACAACATGGCAGCAGCACAAAACATGCTACAAACATCATTGAGCACAGACGACAGCACAAATTACAAAAAGGTAGAGACAACAATACATCATGTCAAGCAGCCACAACTGTCAGAAAGAGGGTCTTTGAATGAAGAGATTGAGATAAAACTCTTCAGTTTGAGTGTTTGTTGCAGCTCGTTCCAGTCGCTAGCTGTGGCGTACTGAAAAGACAAGCAACCTAGGGATGTGTGTGCTTTGGGGACCTTTAACAGAATGTGACTGGCAGAACTGGTACTGTATGTGGAGGATGAGGGCTCCAGTAGATATCTCAGATAAGGGGGAGTGAGGCCTAAGAGGGTTTTATAAATAAGCATCAATCATTGGTTCTTGTGACGGGTATACAGAGATGACCAGTTTACAGAGTATAGATTGCAGTGATGTGTCCTATAAGGAGCATAGGTGGCAAATCTGATTGCCGAATGGTAAAGAACATCTATCCGCTCGAGAGCACCCTTATCTGCCGATCTATAAATTACAGCTTCGTAATCTAGCATGGTTAGGATGGTCATCTGAATTAGGGTTAGTTTTGCAGCTGGGGTGAAAGAGGAGCGATTACGATAGAGGAAACCAAGTCTAGATTTAAATTTAGCCTGCAGATTTGATAGGTGCTGAGAGAAGGATAGTGCACCATCTAGCCATACTCCCAAGTACTTGTATGAGGTGACTACCTCAAGCTCTAAACCCCCAGAGGAAGTAATCACACCTGTGGGGAGAGGGGCATTCTTCTTACCAAACCACATTACCTTTGTTTTGGAGGTGTTCGGAACAAGGTTAAGGGCAGAGAAAGCTTGTTGGACACTGAGAAAGCTTTGTTGTAGAGCGTTTAACACAAAATCCAGAGACGGGCTAGCTGAGTATAAGACTGTATCATCTGCATATACTGTAAATGTATGAGAGAGCTTCCTACTGTCTGAGCTATGTTGCTGATGTAAATTGAGAAGAGCGTGGGGCCTTGTATCGAGCCTTGGGGTGCACCCTTGGTGACAGGCAGTGGCTAAAACAGCAGATTTTCTGACTATATACAATGCACTCTTTGAGAGAGGTAGTTAGCACACCACAAAGACCCCTCAGAGACACCAATACTCCTTAGCCAGCCCACAAGAACGGAATGGTCTACAGTATCAAGAGGATAACACCTTCCTAATATTGAGTTACACCACTATTTTGTCCTCGGAACAGCCTCAATTCGCTGGGAAAGCGTTCCACAGGGATACTGGCCCATGTTGTTTTGGGGGAGATCAGCTTTAATATTGCAGATAGAGTGTAGCTTCCATCAATGTAATTGTCTACATAATTTCCAACCCCCCATAGTTTCTGGTAAGTATATATATTTTTGTAAATAAATCATGTGTTATTTCATAGTTGAGGTCTTCACTATTATTCTACAATGTCAAAAATAGTGCAAATAAAAATTCTGCATCATTCACACCCTCTTAAGCTTTAGCCCCACCCTTCTCTTTAAGTGTTTATCTGAGTGTTCTGTACTAAAAGCAGTCAAACACCCAAGCTAACTGGCTAACTTACTAGCTACTTCCAGACATAAATGAGGAGAGCAACTCATTAACCATTACTCGCCTTACCAGAGTTGGTTATACTATTTATTATCCAGAGCGTTGATGACTGCAACTATGCTGCTGGCAACAATTTACGCATATTCAACGGGTGTTGAGTTTTCGTAAATTTGTCATGTTGTAGCTAGCTAGAGTTTCTTAACCGTGCTGTGAAATTGGAGTAGATAGCTTTTAAATTCGCTCTGGTTATGTCTATCAACAGTTGTTGCAATGGCATTCTATTCAAGATTGAATTTATGAAGGGCAGGAGCGCAGAGTGCTGCCAGATTGTCTGTTCAGAGCATACACTGGATGCTCTGGCCGATGAGTAGGGCTGATTCAAGTGTTCTGACCTTACAACGGCAGTCAAGCATCCAAGCTAACTGGCTAACATCGGACAAAAATTAGAAAACACTACACTCTGACCATATTACTCGCCCTAGCAAAGATGGTTAGGCTGTTTTCATGTTAGCTAGAGCATTGGTAACTAACTGTGCTGCTGGCAAAAATGTAATTATGCTTTTTTGCCGACGTTTACTGACATGGCCCATTTTCAACGGGTGTTGAGCGTTTGTAAATTCATCAATTCTGTGCTCTGGCACACTGAGACGATAGTGCTCTGGTATCAGAGTAGATGGCCAAATTGAATTTACAAACACACCTGAAATGGTTACTTGCATAGTGGAGTCTTTTGTTAAGACATGTAGCTAGCTTGCTCGTTAAACAATGAACCATAATCCCAACTTGTAATTTAACAATTGTATTCGTATTTACAAATGGCATGCAAGATTGTTATTAAGGCACGAGAATTCATGCATTTCACATGCAGAAAATGTTTGGACACACCTTCTCATTCAAGGTTTCTTTATTTTTACTATTTTCTACATTGTAGAATAATAGTGAAGACATCAAAACTATGAAATAACAGAGATGGATGGATTCATACAGTTACCAAAAAATATTTTATATTTGAGATTCTTCAAACGCAAACCAGATGGGATGGCATATTGCTGCAGAATGCTGTGTTAGCCATGCTGGTTAAGTATGCCTTGATTTCTAAATAATTCACAGACCGTGTCACCAGCAAAGCACCCTCACACCATTGCACCTGCGGAACCACACACGCGGAAATCATCCGTTCCCCTACTCTGCGTCTCACAAAGACACGGCGGGTGGAGCCATAAATCTCAAATTTGGACTCATCAGACCAAAGGACAGATTTCCACGGTCTAATGTCCATTGCTAATGTTTCTTGGCCCAAGCAAGTCTTCTTATTATTGGTGTCCTTTAGTAGTGGATTCTTTGCAGCAATTCAACCATGAAGGCCAGATTCACGCATACTCCGCTGAACAGTTGATTTTGAGATGTGTCTGTTACTTGAACACTGTGAAGCATTTATTTGGGCTGCAATATCTGAGGCTGGTAACTCTAATGAACTTATCCTTTTCAGCAGAGGTAACTCTGGGTCTTCCTTTCCTGTGGCGGTCCTCAAGGGAACCAGTTTCATTATAGCGCTTGGTTTTTTGCGACTGCACTTGAGGAACATTTTAAAGTTCTTGAAATGTTCCGCATTGACTGATCTTCATTTCTTAAAGTAATGATGCTGTTGGTTTTCTTTGCTTATTTTAGATGTACTTGCCATAATATGGACTTGGTCATTTATCAAATAGGGCTATCTTTGGTATACCACCCCTCCTTGTCACAACACAACTGATTGGCTCAAATGCATTAATAAGGAAAGACATTTAAAAAAATGTACTTTTAACAAGGCAAACCTGTTAATTGAAATGCATTCCGGGTGACTACCTCACGAAGCTGGTTGAGAGAATTCCAAGAGTGTGCAAAGCTGTCATAAATACAAAGGGTGGCTACTTTGAAGAATCTCAAATTTAAAATAGATTTTGACTTATTTAACACTTTCTTGGTTACGATATGATTCCATCTGTGTTATTTCATAGTTTTTATACAATGTAAAATGGCTGTTCCACTGGATGTCATAAGGTGAATTCACCAATTTGTAAGTCGCTCTGGATAAGAGCGTCTGCCAAATGACTTAAATGTAATGTAAATGTAATGTAGAAAATAGTCAAAGTAAAGAAAGAACCTTGAATGAGTAGGTGTGTCCAATCTTTTAACTGGTACTGTAATTTAAAATACAAGTCGATAGGTAAACTGGGATTTGCCAAAATAGTTAAACAAGTTGATATTTCCACAAATAGACAGGTATTTTCCTTTCCATGGTAGCAAGATCGTATATTTTTTGCTAACTTCCTATTAAAATATATTGTTTTGATATCAATTTTTTCTTTCGGTATATGAATACCCAGTATGTCCACTTCACCGTCAGACCATTTTATTGGTATACTACATGGTAATGTAAAAGTAAAATATGTTTAGTGATCCATTACATAATATAGTATACATCATAATTTGGTTGTAATCCAGAGAGGTTAGAAAAATGATCTGGATCCTCTATGAGTTTATGGAGGAATCCAAATTGTGTATTTAAAAGAAAGCATAAATCAGCCCTGGATTTCTAGCCCTGATATTATTGTTGGATCTTATTTTAATAGCTAACATTTCTATTGCCATAATAAATAGATATGCCGATAGTGAACAACCTTGTTTTACTCCTCTTTCTGAGAAGTAGCCATTTACTATTTTACAACTAGGGCTTTCATACATTTTATTAACTCATTGTATAAGAGATTAATTTTCCAATAATTTATATATAAATTCCAGTCATATTTTATCAAAAGCTTTTCAAAGTCAGCTATGAATACCAGGCCTGGTTTCCCAGATATTTTTATAGTGTTAAAAAAATTCTGTATTTGTCTTATATTATCTCCAATGTGTCATCCATGTAAAGAACATGTCTGATTAGAAATAATAATAACAATGACAATACCTTTTTAATTATATGTATTTTGCTAGAATCTTTGCATCACAACACTGAAGTGTAAGAGGCCTCTACTTTTTTTAATGGACTGGATCTTTATATTTACCACATGGGTCCTGTTTCAGTAGTTGTGAAATCATACCTTCTTGTTGAGTATCTGATAATCTACCATTCTTATATGAGTGGTTAAAACATGCTACTTATGGTCCTCTGGGTACATCAAAAACAGTGTGGTTTGGCCTTCACATGAGTACAGCTGTTCATTTTACATTATTAATAGAAAACAATTCTTACAATTACCTTCATTTATTGGAGATTGATGAAATGAAACCAAAATATATGCTTAAAGTATTTTGCTTCCTCTATCCAAATATCGTTTGGTGAATCATGGGTGACTCCATAATTTGTAACACATTTAAGACTATTGTTTTTGGTAGCATTTTTATGTTGAAGATTTTAAAAGAATTTGGCGCATTTTGTCACCATATTCGATTCAGTTCACTTTATTTTGACAATATATTACACTTGATCTTACTTGAATAAGTTCCTTGTATTTATATATAAATATATATCCATGTATTTTAGTTTTCTGAAACTTATTCTGTGCCTCTATAGCACAGTTTGTTTTGTTAACTATCTGTACTGTTAGTCCCTCTATTTCCAATGTTAGTAAGAATTATTTTGACCTAAATTGCTTTTGTTTTAAAGATAAGTATTGCATTGCGTGGCCTCTAAAGGCACATTTAAAAGTGCCCCATACAATAAGGGGATCTGCTCTGTTATGTTGAAAAAAAATCTGTTATAAACGATTCTGTCTTGGTTTAAAACAAGTTCTCATCCAATAGGCTTTGATCAAATGTCCAATGTCCTCACCCACGTGTAAATTCTGTAAGATTTATGTATATGCCAATTATTTAATGGTCCGACCACATTCTGTCCCCTATCAACCCTTTTTTTTTTACTTTTGGTGCCAGTGAGAATGACATAAGTAGTTTACAACATGGTGCTACGGCTTGCTTCATGGCTAACTTCACCTAACTACCACTAGCTGGATAGCTAGCTAATGACATCAAAAGTGGATTAAGTATTAGATCAAATCCCCTAGCTGACAAGGTAAAAATGCATCATTCTGCCCCTGAACTAGGCAGTTAACCTACTGTTCCCCAGTAGGCCGTCATTGTAAATAAGAATTTGTTCTTAACTGACTTGCCCAGTTAAATAAAAGTTAAATAAAAAATTAGGTAAGTTCATATATATATATGAGTAAATCACTGCTTTATCAGTACTAACACTACTTATGATATTAAATGTGAAGCTGTCTCTACAGTAATAAACTCCCAAACCGAGTGGGGGATTGATGCCTAATCTGCTGCAAAGTGGAGATTTTTTTTAACCTTACACCAACCATGTGTAGCTTCGCCAGAGCGCCGTTGAGATCAGTGGAGGCTGCGGAGGGGAAGACGGCTCATAATAAGGGCTGTAATGACGCGAATGGAATGGCGTTGTCACGATTGTCGTAAAGGGGAGACCAAAGCGCAGCGTGATTAGAATACCTTCTTCTTTTATTGAAGGAAGAACACGAAAAACAGTTCAACAAAACGAACGTGACGCTATGACTAACGAGTGCAGTCACAGGCAACTTCACATAGACAATAACCCACAAACCACAATACAAAACAAGCAACCTAAATATGGTTCCCAATCAGAGACAATGACAAACACCTGCCCCTGATTGAGAGCCATATCAGGCCAAAACACATAGAAACAGACAAACTAGACATGCAACATAGAATGCCCACTCATATCACACTCTGACCAAACAAAACACAGAAACAAACAATGCAAATAATGGTCAGAATGTGACAGGCATCCATGTGTTTGATGAATTTGATACCATTCCACCCATTCTGCTCCAGACAAAACCACGAGCCCATCCTCTCCAATTAAGCTGCCACCAACCTCCTGCATGTTAGAATCACCTTTGGCAATTTTGAGTCTTTATGGGTAAGTCTAAGTGCGTTCCACACCTGGATTGTGCAACATTTTCCCATTTATTTTTTCCAGCTGTGCCACCAGAGACTCTGGGTTCGCGCCCAGGCTCTGTCGTAACCGGCCGCGACCGGGAGGTGCGTGGGGCGACGTACAATTGGCCTACCGTCGTCGGGGTTAGGGAGGGTTTGGCAGGTAGGGATATCCTTGTCTCATCACGCACCAGCGACTCCTGTGGCGGGCCGGGCGCAGTGCACGCTAACCAAGGTTGCCAGGTGCACGGTGTTTCCTCCGACACATTGGTGCGACTGGCTTCCGGGTTGGATGCGCGCTGTGTTAAGAAGCAGTGCGGCTTGGTTGGGTTGTGTATCGGAGGACACATGACTTTCAACCTTCGTCTCTCCCGAGCCCGTACGGGAGTTGTAGCGATGAGACAAGATAGTAGCTACTAACAATTGGATACCACGAAACTGGGGAGAAAAAGGGGTAAAATTTTAAATACAATTTAAAAAAATAAACAATTAATCATTGCTAGACAACCATTTTTAGGATTTGCTATAGATTTCAAACAGATTTAAGTCAAAACTAACTCTGCCACCCAGGTAAGCAACTCAAGTGTAGATTTACTCAGTAATGTGTTGTATTTAATTTGCCCCAAACATAAAACTTTGTATTCAGGACAAAAAGTGAATTTCTTTGCCACATTTTTTACTTTAGTGCCTTGTTGCAAACAGGATGCATGTTTTTAAATATTGTTATTATGTACAGGTTTCCTTCTTTTCACTCTATCAATTAGGTTAGTATTTTAGAGTAAATACAATGTTGTTGATCCATCCTCAGTTTTCTACTATCACAGCCATTAAACTCTAACTGTTTTAAAGTCACCATTGGCCTCAAGGTGAAATCTCTGAGCAGTTTCCTTCCTCTCCGGAAACTGAGTTTGGAAGGATGGTCTGTATCTTTGTAGTGACTGGGTGTATTGATAATTCATCCAAAGTGAAATGTTCAAAAGGATGGACTAAGCTGACATGGAATAGTTTTAAGATGGTCATACTATGGACAATTGAGCTATTTGATTGATAATGTTAGGACCCCTTTAGTTATAAAAGATAAATAATGAATTGATAAAATATTGATTTTGGCATTTACTACTAAAGCCCATAGAAACAATTTGACTAACACGTTCATAAATGGCAAAACCTACAGTAAAAACATGTATTTTGAAGTGTCTGTCCTAAATAGGAGATCTTTTTAAAAACTCATGAAGTATACGTATATTTTTATTTTTACGCATATTTAATTGGGGTCGGCACAACACTACCATCGTACTTCCATTTGTTTTTTAAAACCGGTACTGGTTACCTTCTGAGGAGTCCTGTGACACTTGTGGGGGTCGTAAAGCAAATCAAAGATCATCATCTCCCCTATCCACGTTGGGCTCCCATTAGTTTGTAGCCCAAACGGTTCGGATGCTACCAAACAGAAGATGGCACATCGACGGTGCCGATTTCAAACGAGTGTCCTGACACTGGGAAATATATTTTCTCGAAACAAAAATATTATGTTTTCAGCTGTTTGAAGATGGTGTAAAGAACCAAAAGATGCAAAAATATAAACCAGAACAGGAGGCATATAATTAGCAACATAAAACAGATCTAAAAATGACACATTTCTATGTGAATTTGGTCGGGTTGCCCAAAAAGTGACATATTGCAGCTTTATATCCCCCGACAGACGGTAAAGGGCATGTGGTTGCCCCGGTGCTGTACAGTGCTGTCATCCTGATTAACTTTTATGACAATGCGGTCGACACCTCTGAAAGCCTGTTGTTGTTGTTGTTGACTTTGTTAAGTTGCCTTTGGCTAGGGGTGGGGTGTGCTTGTTTATGGGGGTGGGGGTTGTGCGTGCAGGTGTGTAAGATCAGTGTTAGAACTCACACACACACACACACAATGTACAACCGTTATCCTCATTGTCTTAACCGAGGGATTTGAAGATTACTAAAATGTGGTTTAGTATTTTAGAAGGCAGTCTCAATAGACTGCCTCAGATGAGTTCATACGTCCCCCATCTCAAATATCTTTCCAATGGAGAGCAACAGAGGACAAAGAACATTGTACCCCACATGGTAGTATAGAAACAGTCCCCATATAGGAGAATTTCATTAAAAAGAGATACATTAAATTCCATCTCCTCTGCTCTTGTCCTGAAGATAAATATCTGTGGGAAAACAAATCATTGATCTTCCCAAGAGCACAGAGGAGAGCTCATTCTTTAAGCATATGGTCTGAGGAATGGTGTGTGTTTTGTCTGTAGATGAAAAGTCTATCCAGAAGTGTACGTTTCATTAAGTGTCTGAAAGCCTTGGTTGTATCCACAGCACGTCTGACAAATACAACAATCATGTGGTTGTGTGGGTGTGTGTGAGAGCGAGAGAAAGAGAGAGAGGAGAATCTAAGTGGCCTGCAGAGTGGAAGATCACAGCTTTATGAGTTTCTAAAATATTTCAAGTTTCAAGTTATTGTGTGTGAGTGTTTGTGTGTTTGAGTTGTCGGTGTGAGTGTGTGTTTGTGAGTGTGTATAATGCGCATAGAATGAGTGTGTGAGTGTGCAAAGAGACTGCAAAAATAAAATAGAACTGTCAATGTAGATGGTCAGTGTAGCCATTTTGTTAGCTATTTAGCAGACTTTTGTCCTGGAGATACAAGCTGTTCAGGAGCCTGTTGGTGTCAGACTTCATGCTCTGGTACCAACTTGCCATGCAGAAGCAGAGAGAACAGTCTATGGCTTGAGTGAATGGAGTCTAACAATTTCTCTGAGAGCTTGACCCCAGTGATGTACCGGGCTGTCCGCACCACCCTCTGTAGCTCCATACGAGTGAGGGCAGTGCAGTTGCCATACCATACCAACAGATAAAAAACTTCAAGATGGCAATTTAACAAGACAATCATTGTTTAAGAGATGAAGAGATAATGACTTTGCCTTCCAATCTAAGCTAGCTTGTAACTGTGCCGTTGAGATCAGTGAAGTACTACCAGCTTTAAAATGTTTTACAGGGTGTCCAATCAAAAACACATTTTGACCAATGGGTAAAATCAGGTGTGAAAGTAGAATTACATGTCTTTCCGGTACGGGACCACCTAAGTGAGTACGCACTTGTCAATCACTTCAAAGGGCTCCTTTACTAGGCTACCCGCGCATATTAATCCACTCACTACATACAGTGCATTCGGGAAAGTATTCCATTTTTTTTAACGTTACAGCCTTGTTCTAAAATGGATTAAAATAAACAAATTCCTCATCAATCCACACACAATACCGCAAAAAGACAAAGTGAAAACAGGTTTTTAGAAATGTTTGCAAATGTATTCAAATTTAAAAACAGAACATAAGTATGAGACTTGAAATTGATCTCAGGTACATCCTGTTTCCATTGATCATCCTTGATATGTTACTACAACTTGATTGGAGTCCATCTGTTGTAAATTCAATTGATTGAACATCATTTGGAAAGTCACATACCTGTCTATATAAGGTCCCACAGTTTACAGTGCATGTCAGAGAGCTCCGAGACAGAATTTTGTCGAGGCACAGATCTCGGGAAGGGTACCAAAACATTTCTGCAGGATTCAAGGCCCCCAAGAGCACAGTGGCCTCCATCATTCTTAAATGTAAGAAGTTTGGAACCACTAAGACTCTTCCTGGAGCTAGCCACCTGGCCAAAATTGAGCAATTGGGGGAGAAGGGCCTTGGTCAGAGAGGTGACTAAGAACCCGATGATTGCTATGACAGAGCTCCAGAGTTCCTCTGTGGAGCTGGGAGAACTTTCCAGAAGGACAACCATCTCTGTAGCACTCCACCAATCAGAATTTTATGATAGAGTAGCCAGACAGAAGCCACTCCTCAGTAAAAGGCACATGACAGCCCACCTTCCCACAGGACAACGGCCCTAAGCACACAGCCAAGACAATGAATGAGTGGCTTCGGGACAAGTCTCTGAATGTCCTTGAGTGGCCCAGCCAGAGCCCATACTTGAAGCCGATCTAACATCTCTGGAGAGACCTGAAACGAGTTCTGTAGCAACGCTCCCCATCCAACCTGACAGAGTTTGAGAGGATCTGCAGAGAAGACTGGAGAAACTCCTCAAATACAGGTGTGCAAAGCTTGCTGCCAAAGGTGATTCGATAAAGTTACTGAGGAAAGTGTCTGAATACTTATGTAAATGTGATATTTCCAAATTTTTTTAATGTAAAAAAAAATCTAAAAACCTGATTGTGCTTTGTCATTATGGGGTTGTGTGTAGATTGAGGAGACCCCCCCCCCCAGAATCCTCTGTTACTGTGCAATAAAAATTGGAACCAAACAAACTTCACTCAGGGTCTAAGCCCCACTATATTTAACAAACTATATACACTGAGTGCACAAAACATTATGACACCTGCTCTTTCCATGACATAGACTGACCAGGTGAATCTAGTTGAAAGCTGTGATCCCTTTTTGATGGCACTTGCTAAGTCCACCTCAATCAGAGTAGATGAAGGGGAGGAGACAGGTTAAAGTAGGATTTTGAACCCTTGAGACAATTGAGACATGCATTGTGTATGTGTGCCATTCAGAAGGTGAATAGGCAATAGGGAGGGAAATCACACACAGAATGAGCAGTATGGCTGGTGGCAGTGTCATGTCATGATGAGCCTGCAGGAATGGTACCACAAGAGGGAGGAGGATGTCTTCCCTATAACGCACAGTGTTGAGATTGCATGCAATGACAACAAGCTCAGTCCGATGATGCGGTTACACACCACCTCAGACCATGACGGACCCTCCACCTCCAAATCAAACCCGCTCCAGAGTACAGGCCTCGGTGTAAGGCTCATTCCTTTGACAATAAACGTGAATCCGACCATCACCCCTGCTGAGACAAAACCGCGACTCGTTAGTGAAGAGCACTTCTTGCCAGTCCTGTCTGGTCCAGCGATGGTGGGTTTGTGCCCATAGGCAACGTGGTTGCCGGTGATTTCTGGTGAGGACCTGCCTTACAATAAGCCCTCAGTCCAGCCTGTCTCAGCCGATTTCGGATAGTCTGAGCACTGATGGAGGGATTGTGCGTTCCTGGTGTAACTCGGGCAATTGTTTCCATCCTTTACCTTTCCCGCAGGTATGATGTTCGGATGTACCGATCCTGTGTAGGTGATGTTACACGTGGTCTGCCACTACGAGGACAATCAGCTGTCCGTCCTGTCTCCCTGTAGCACGGACATTGCAATTTATTGCCCTGGCCACATCTGCAGTCCTCATGCCTCTTTGCAGCATGCCTAAGGCACGTTCACGAAGATGAGCAGGGATCCTGGGTATCTTTCTTTTGGTGTTTTTCAGAGTCAGTAGAAAGGCCTCTTTAGTGTCCTAGATTTGTGACCTTAATTGCCTACCGCCTGTAAGCTGTTAGTGTCTTAACGACCATTCCACAAGTGCATGTTCATTAATTGTTTATAGTTCATTGAACATGCATGGAAACAGTGTTTAAACCATTGACAATGAAGATCTGTGAAGTTATTTGGATTTGTATGCATTATCTTAGAAAGACAGGGTCCTGAAAAGTGGACGTTTCTTTTTTTGCTGAGTTTCTGGCAAATTTTTGTTTTCAGGGTTGTTTCTCCTATGTTGAACGCTCTGATGAAAGGTGTGAGGCTGACATGTTAGGTATTGATAACAGTGATACTTGCAAGTGCAGAGCTTCTTTCCTTTGAATGGCGTGAATGCTTCTGACGTACCTGCTGAAGCAACCCGAAATGTGAATTTCATTTGTCTGTTTCTCAGTCTATCACCACGTGTGGCAGGTAATCTAGCGGTTAAGAGCATTGGGCCAGTAACTGAAAGATATCTGGTTCGAATCCCTGAGCCAGGAAAGTGGAAAAACCGGCCCTTGAGCAAAGCAGTTAACCCTCCAACAACAACTGTGCCGACGATGTCGATTAAGCCAGCCCCCCGCACCTCTCTGATTCAGAGTGGTTGGGTTAGATGCAGAAGACGTATTTCGGTTGAATGCATTTAGTTTTGAAATTGACTAGGTATCTACACCCCCCACTCCCCAACCATCTGTGAATCAAAGGACAACAGTCCCAGCAGGAATTCCCTCAGTCTGGCTTCCTGTGGTGTTGCTGAGGTATCTATATCTGTAGCTCCATCGCATGAGTCTCAGTCAGATACGGTTGCTGGGTTCACTCTTACTGTTCCCTCTATAGGGAAACTTATCCTAACGCCAATCCCGACAGTATCACTCTCCCGTCAGCACAAATGAACAACGTGCCTTACTCTGCCAGCAGACATCGGAGGGCCGGTCTCTCCTAGAGCTCAGTGTATTTATTAAATGCCAAATCACTCGCTGTTCGCTGTTTGAGAGCTCTCCAAGCGAGGTACGGGGAGCACTGGCACTATGCTGTGGATGGATGAGCGCCTCGTACACAGCCTGTAATTTAGATTTCATTACGATAACGGCACAGGTACAGTAGAGGGCAGGCGGAGTGGAGGGGTGGTAAGAGGGAGGGATGGAGAAGGATGGAGCCATGATGGATCACCCAGGAGAGAGTGCAGAGAGGTGGGTACCAACGAGTGGAGGGGTGGGTGGTAGCAGGAGTGTACTGCCAGTATGTGGTGATGGAGATTTGGGCGGTATGCAAAGAATTCGATTTACAGTACATGCTTCAGAGGTCTTATAAGGGAGCACTTTTGCTAGTGTGAGGCAATGATGGGTGGTTGGATGGAGAACCTATCCCAGGAGTGGGGGTGGATGTTGATTGTTATTGATGTGAAATACATAAAGGAGTGGCTGATATGAGAGATATGAAATTGGAGGTGGGTGTTTTCAACCATTGCATTGAATTACATTGAATTGAAAGTGGTATGAAAGGTTCTTAGCTTTCAAGGTAGAATGTTGAAAAGTCAGTTCAAGTATGATAGGTTAGAGATAAGGAAACATTGGAATTTTTCACTAAAATGACAAGCATGGAAGACATATGCTGTAAAGCCTATTGAACCATAAATCTTTGTTTTTCTTTAGTACATTGAAGGATTACTGTTCACTGTAGACAGTAAATTTTACAAAAACTGCCTTTATGTATAAATTATCTCAGGAATTCTCTTGCACAACTGCCTCAATGCTTCTGCTGCCTGCTTGGTCTCAAACTGCCCCTGAACAGGCAGTTAACCCACTGTTCCTAGGCCGTCATTGAAAATAAGAATTTGTTCTTAACTGACTTGCCTAGTAAAATAAAGGTAAAATAAATAAAAAAATTGTACCGGGTTGTAGAAAGCTGTCCTTTGGTCCATACGAAAGGCTTATTTGCAGATACACATTTTATTAGGAAGAAGTCTCAATGTCAACTCATCTCGCCATTCCTTAAGTACATGCTGTTTCACCCACTGAACTGTTACCTTATCAGCTAAATTGTTTTATTAACAGGTGTCCACAAGCAAAATGAGCAACATTATTAAGTTGTGACACTTCATGGCTTTTCACCACCTCACTACGAACCCATAAACTGTGAGGATGTCGAAACAGAGATTCATGAGGTAACCAATCGTAACTTCAGAGGGATTGCATTTTTGCATATTTTTTTTCTGCATGACATTTCCTGTAATTTTTAACATTATGTTTCCAATATGCGCGTGTTATAGGCTTAGATAGGCTTAGATGATTCCTTAGGCTTAGATGATTCCTTGATTAGAATAAGCCTAATTTGAGAACTGCAATCGACCCGATAGTTGAACTGACCTAATAATCAATTGGTCAGTCAATTGTTAATAATTTAATCTCTGAAATGGTGAAGACTTGTGGATATTAGTGAACACATTTTAAAGTCATTCCACTGAGTTTGATCTAATTTTCTTTTTTGAGAACATGCAATTACGGAGACAAATTGCAGCCGAGATCTAACCAATTTTGCTACGCAAACCAATGTCTCTTATACCACAGTGTGCTTAACCTTCGCAAAACAAGTGACTCATACGTTCAATTTACATTCAATTTACTACAACTTTCCGATCAGAAGATGTAATTGACATCAGCAGCTTCCCAATTTAACAAAATGTTATGTGTAATTACGACAGATTTAATGTTGTGCTGTTTATTCAGGTAATTATACTTCAAAGCATAATGATATTTGAATATATCAAGAACATAAAGTATGCTCTAATGCTTGGGTCATGTGCTCTCCATCAACCATTCTATGTCTTAAAATGGAAACATAATTGAAGTTGTTTGTAAAACTTTACCACCTTGTGTACTCCCCCTCCTGTTTTTAACGGGTGTGTTTTGGTTAAAGGAAAAGTCCACCCAAAACTATATTTTGGTATTTGTTTCATTAGTCCATTGTTGACATAGTCCCAAAATACAGAAATCATCCCTGTATGAAACATTTTGTATTTTGAAAGTTACATATCCTTAAAACTTGATCGCTGACAAGCAAAACTTTGAAACAAATACCAAAATATATTTTTGGGGGTTGAGTTTTCCTTTAATAGTGCTTGGCAGTTTAAATCGCTATCTATCCCAGGATGATGTTTGTCAGTGTTGTGTATTATGTGTATTACGAGTATAATGCCACTTTGAAACCTAGTGAAAATTCCCACATTGTGTGGACAATAAAGTTTTACCATTCTATTCTAGATTTTGTAACATTAAAGCCACATTACCTGTTCTTCACACTGTGTTTTTTGTGTGTAGGGTATGTGTATAATGCCACTCTAACACATAGTGAAAATTCCCACATTGTGAAGATGATAAAAATGTTGCTATTATATTCTACACTGTGTCACTGTAAGGTACCTTACCTGTCCTTCACACTGTCACTTCTTCACTTTCTCAAGTAAGGCCATGACCTTATAGCCTGGTAAACCAGATTGAATGCTGTACTTCCTATTGTTTCACTTCATATTTCATGCAGCGAGAGGGAGAGAGAGAGAGAGAGAGAGAGAGAGAGAGAGATATATATACACACATATCTAACTAGTGCAGCGTTCAGTCTGGTTTAACCAGGCTAATGACTTTAGGACTTCCCTGAAGCTGTAAACGCTATTGGTTGAAGTCGCTGAGGGCCCTCCAGACATTTCCCAAGGCTAGCAGTAGCAGGATTCATTTTCGTTGAGTTCCTCTCTCTGTTCAAGGTCATGCAGAGTATATTTGCGCTGATAACTCTCAGCTGAGTCCATTTGTATCTTCGCTTATGCCTCTTGTAACCCCTTCAAGGTCCAACATAGTATTTTTGTGAATAAAACCCTTTCTAGCTAGGGCTAACTTCCTCCAACAAACAACAAACCCTCCAACATAGTATTTTTGTGAAGAAAACCCTTCGGATAAATTATCTATAGTTCCCTTACTAGGGATAACCTTTCCATTGAATGCTGTTATCAGCTAATGTACAGTATACACTGATAGAAAACAACAAATCTCTGCTTTCAAGGGTTTTCGTAGAATCCCAAGATCATCATACACTCTTAGAAAAAAGGCTACCAAAAGGGTTCTTCGGCTGTCCCCATTTGAGAACGCTTTGAAGAACCGTTTTTGGTTCCAGGTAGAACCCTTTTGGGTTCCGGTTAGGGTTAGTCACAATCTGACAGAGGAACAAATGGTTTGATATGATGCCCCTTTCAGTATCTCTCCTCAAAGTACCTCTCCCTTCCCTGATAGACATCTACAGGGAGTAGAGATAGCATCTAGCGCGTGGCTAGCAATCATGACTGTTTGAGGATTCATCCCTGCCCTGCAGTTGAGTTGAGTTTGTTTTCATCAGGTCTGGATTTTTCAAAATTCTACTGCTACCCCAACCAGGATTTCGTACACACTCGGAGTAATGTGGCCAGTTAGAGCTCTTCTCCCTTCCCCACCACCCAAATCCTCTTATCAGTCCCCTCAGCCCTACTCTGATCCCCTCATCTACTCTCATTTTCTCCAGTACATCCTCTCTCTGGAACTCCGTTCAATTTGCCATGCCTGTGTGTGCTCATTCACTCTCAGGTTGTATGTACCAACCACTGTCTACCGGTACTCTAGTATCTTATGAAGGGGATTTTGCTCTCCTAAAAATACTAAGAGTACTGTAAAGGAGGCTTTTTTAGAAGGAAGTTTCAGTAATTTATTTATTTTGGAGTTACTCAACCTGACATAGATTTCATTGTCTTGTCCTAAGACGGTAGCCTTCAGAACATCATTGAACTGGGGTCATTTGATTGTGATTTGGACTCTGATAGTCTGTCGTGTCATTTATCCTCTGAATGGCAACAGGTTCATATTGGATGAGAAAAGACAGCCTGGAGGCCCTGTGCCTGGTAACAGTGATCTCTACGGATCCCGTGTGCTATCTCCCTTTCATTATCCGAGGGTTGAGAGAGCCAATCTGAAATGGATCACTGTGCACTACATTTGGAATCTGGTCAAACTCTGGCCAAAAGTAGTGATTTCACTATGTAGGGAATAACAAGCCATTTTAAATGAAACTATAGGTGTTATTTAATCCTTCTGTATGAATGACCTCCTCCTCAATGCCAACGCAGGCAATAGCCACCACATCACTCTGTCTTCTCCATATTCTGGGTAAAGGGTTTACAATGGCTCTACACGCTGCACACCGCCTTGGCTTTTGTATGTTTGGCATAAAACATCACTTCAATGTCAAAGACTGCTCGAGGCCCCTCAAACTCATTCTTTCAACTCCAGCCAAACTCTGATGCCTTCCCTCTCTCCAATAGCATTGCTTTGACTGAAAAGTCTGTTTTTTTAAATGAGGAGCCTCGAGCGTAGTAATGCTATTGCATGCAGTACAAATGTGGAGATTCTGTAAAGTAGCCGCTTTGATAAAAGAGAAGCACTGTTGAAACAGCGCTCTGTGCCATGCAAATACCTAGGAACCGTATTGATTTGGAATTATGGAAGATGAATACATGTATAATTGGTCTTCATTACACCAGATCTGCATATTGACTTTGTATTCTTAATGGTGTGTGGTTTAGGAGTCTAGTGCTCCCAAGTGAATTCTGGATACTTAAAGGGAAGATGTTTCATATTTCATCACATCCCAAGTTGGAGAATTGTAAGATGCTGCCCTAAACAGGATCCCAGTCCTTCTGGGTGAAGGCATAGTAACGTTTACTGATTCCTTTCTGTTGAATTGAACATGGGATTTGGATGGAATAGAAACATGTTGCTGTGACCAAGTGGGTTTGAACCTAGTGTCGTCTGCATGCCAAAATTCTAAATTCGAATTAAAGCCTAGGTGTACTGTATTACTTCAGGGAGCTAACAAGTCCGTCTCTGACATGGTTACTCATCACTTAATCAAGCATAGTTCGCCAAATCACTAGTCTCGTGTGGCCAGCCTTCTGAAATACCATGTCGTTCACTCGACTATTGGAAGTCTGGGTAATGGTGATATTTAGTGCTCTCACATTTGATTGGCTCTTAGAATACATTTTCTTGGGGTTTCGTTTTTTGTTGTCCATGCCTTGTTTTGCCTGTTCCTCTGTAGAATATAGATGGAAACAAGTGATGCTTTGCCAGTCACTTATCCAAAAAGACGCTTTGTTTCCCCCCCAAAAAATTCTGACTTGCAACAAGTTAGCATTCATAATATACAAAACTATTCCGCATTAATTTTGTATCTTATTCATATGCTAGCTTGTTGCAAGATTTTTTAGAAACACTGTCACATTTTCAGCTTTTGTCCTTTTTTTCTATTTGTTGTCCAAATTAATTATTAGGTATACATTACAAGGGCATTACAAGGGCAAGGGCTCCATATATCTACACATCCACAATCAAATACATTCACCTAATTACATTTCACTAATACTCAAATGAATAGTGGATATAACCCGAGGCAATTCAATCAGTATAGTACTTAGCATATACCATCAAAAGCTATTGGGCATGTAATACCATAAAATTATATCATAAAGGGCTTTATTATACACTGCTCAAAACAATAAAGGGAACACTTAAACACAATGTAACTCCAAGTCAATCACACTTCTGTGAAATCAAACTGTCCACTTAGGAAGCAACACTGATTGACAATACATTTCACATGCTGTTGTGCAAATGGAATAAACAACAGGTGGAAATTATAGGCAATTAGCAAGACACCCCCAATAAAGGAGTGGTTCTGCAGGTGGTGACCACAGACCACTTCTCAGTTCCTATGCTTCCTGGCTGATGTTTTGGTCACTTTTGAATGCTGGCGGTGCTTTCACTCTAGTGGTAGCATGAGACGGAGTCTACAACCCACACAACTGGCTCAGTGAGTGCAGCTCATCCAGGATAACACATCAATGCGAGCTGTGGCAAGAAGGTTTGCTGTGTCTGTCAGCGTAGTGTCCAGAGCATGGAGGCGCTACCAGGAGACAGGCCAGTACATCAGGAGATGTGGAGGAGGCCGTAGGAGGGCAACAACCCAGCAGCAGGACCGCTACCTCCGCCTTTGTGCAAGGAGGAGCAGGAGGAGCACTGCCAGAGCCCTGCAAAATGACCTCCAGCAGGCCACAAATGTGCATGTGTCTGCTCAAACGGTCAGAAGCAGACTCCATGAGGGTGGTATGAGGGCCCAACGTCCACAGGTGGGGGTTGTGCTTACATCCCAACACCGTGCAGGACGTTTGGCATTTGCCAGAGAACACCAAGATTGGCACTGGCGCCCTGTGTTCTTCACAGATGAAAGCAGGTTCACACTGAGCACATGTGACAGAGTCTGGAGATGCCGTGGAGAACATTCTGCTGCCTGCAACATCCTCCAGCATGACCGGTTTGGCGGTGGGTCAGTCATGGTGTGGGGTGGCATTTCTTTGGGGGGCCGCACAGCCCTCCATGTACTCGCCAGAGGTAGCCTGACTGCCATTAGGTACCGAGATGAGATCCTCAGACCATATGCTGGTGCGGTTGGCCTTGGGTTCCTCCTAATGCAAGACAATGCTCGACCTCATGTGGCAGTTCCTGCAAGAGGAAGGCATTGATGCTATGGACTGGCCCGCCCGTTCCCCAGACCTGAATCCAATTGAGCACATTTGGGACATCATGTCTCGCTCCATCCACCAATGCCACGTTGCACCACAGACTGTCCAGG
Source organism: Oncorhynchus masou masou (assembly GCF_036934945.1). Taxonomy (NCBI): domain Eukaryota; kingdom Metazoa; phylum Chordata; class Actinopteri; order Salmoniformes; family Salmonidae; genus Oncorhynchus; species Oncorhynchus masou. The sequence goes on along the minus strand of NC_088240.1, from coordinate 43,879,607 downwards.
AGTTGGCGGATGCTTTAGTCCAGGTCTGGGAGGAGATCCCTCAGGAGACCATCCGCCACCTCATCAGGAGCATGCCCAGGCATTGTAGGGAGGTCATACAGGCACGTGGAGGCCACACACACTACTGAGCCCCATTTTGACTTGTTTTAAGGACATTACATACAATTTTGATTAGCCTGTAGTGTGGTTTTCCTCTTTAATTTTGAGTGTGACTCCAAATCCAGACCTCCATGGGTTGATAAATTTGATTTCCATTGATAATGTGTGATTTTGTTGTCAGCACATTCAACTATGTAAAGATAATTTAATAAGAATATTTAATTCATTCAAATCTAGGATGTGTTATTTTAGTGTTCCCTTTATTTTTTTGAGCAGTGTATTATATATACACCTCACTATATAGCACTTTCCATAAAGGTACAAATGACTGTAGACCTGTGCTAAACAATGCTACAAACATTATGTTATCAACCCTCAACACATGAGCTTACAATAGCTGAATCCCAATAGCCTAGAGCTAGCTAGCTCTTAGCAAAGTACATTTTTGGTTAACATAAAGCTAGGGAACTGTTAAATTCTATTTTCTTACAAATATAAACACTTTCTACACATTCTATCATATTGCATATGTACATATATAGTAAACTGAGCCTTCATTCATAGAAAATATAACCAAATAGCATGCAGATAAATCATTGATATAAATATTTAAGCATGTAGAATAGATTTGTGGTTGTAAACACAATTTTCAAGTGTGTAACTGATGAACTCATCATGAGTTGTAAACATGAAATAATAATATACGTATACATCTCACGTATACATCTCATATGTATACGTATATACTGCACTCTATATCATCTACTGCATCCTTATGTAATACATGTATCACTAGCCACTTTAACTATGCCACTTTGTTTACATACTCATCTCATATGTATATACTGTACTCGATACCATCTACTGTATCTTGCCTATGCTGCTCTGCACCATCACTCATTCATATCCTTATGTACATATTCTTTATCACCTTACACTGTGTATAAGAAAATAGTTTTGGAATTGTTAGTTAGATTACTTGTTGGTTATCACTGCATTGTCGGAACTAGAAGCACAAGCATTTCGCTACACTCGCATTAACATCTGCTAACCATGTGTATGTGACAAATAACATTTGATTTGATTTGATTTGTAGTTGTTAACACATTCTCAAACTCTGGGAGGCGGGGCCTGTTTCTTCTTACCAATTAGATGAGGTTTACATAGAACAGCATACTCTGCACTGGTTAGTTGGTGACAGCTCACATGGGCCGTGATGTCTGAATGACGTCCGTTACCAGGTTACCACTGTGACTGGTTGTGCAATGTCCACCAATGAAGCCCAGCTGTTAGCGGTCATGGCAGGTAAGTTTAAATATCTTTATTTTATGGCTATGTAGTATCTTTTTTCTTCTTTGCAATACTTTTTTGGAAGCTATTGTCCAATTCATTGTTATTAAGAGTTTGTAACTCTAACTTTACTAGCTACCAAAATTGATTAGGTAAAGTTTTGCAAGCCATTTTTAAGATTGCTAGTTGGTTAACGTTAGCTTGATTCTGTATGTAGACAGAGCTAGCTAGCTAGAATAATAATTAGAAAATTCATCAATAGGGTTAAGAATGAGCAACGGACATAAATCCCATTTTTTATTGATCACCCATTATTTATTGATCACTGGAGTTTTAGTAGAAGCCCGACTGAAGGTAGAGAATAATTCATTTAGCTTTGACATTGGCTGTATTCTGTGAAACTGTACTGCCCTTTGAGTAATGTTAAACCCTATTCAAACCCTTTACAATTGTCTGTCCCCACTCTCCAGGCTGCAATCTACTCCCAGTTAGATGTTTCAGGCCTCTGTCAACTCCACAATGCCGTGAGGGACATAAAGGACATCCAGAAGAAGCCAGCAATGACTGGAGGCAAAGCATGAACACCATTGAGCACCTGAAGTACGTAAAATATGCTGGGATGGAAGACCGTCAGCTAGCCTCAGCCGTGGAGAAACTGAAAAATATATTTTCAAGTCTATTCAGTTGCTTGATTATATGCCACTTCATTGGGAACTATTATTGTTGTCTTGCATCGCGTTTGATGTGACACTATACAGTTACAATGTATTTGTGTATTAATATTCCTCCCTTCTTGTGCAGTGCCTGGGATGGTGGGAGACACTCCGCTAATAACAGAGCATGCTGAGAATCTTGAGGGACACCACAAGCTGATGAACCTGGAGTGCTAATTCAATGACTTCAAGTACAATCAGTACCGCATGGGCAGCAATAAACAAACAACATGAACCTCACTCTGAACTAATTTGGCAAGGTGCAGGGCCTGTCAGACGACCTGGCCAAGCAACTGTGGATAGTGCTGCAGAGCAGCCTAGGCAAGGCTGGAGGCCACAGTGAGCATTGACGCTGGTGCAGTACTTCCCAACACAGTACAACACCTTGGCAGGTTCTTCAAGCTCTACCACAACACTGAGTCCATGAGGGTGAGGGAACTGGCTGCAGAGGACCTGACGGCCAACAAGGTTGTGTCCCTCCTCTCCTGGGTCCTTAATTAATACTTACAAAAGTAAGTCTGTACTGCCCTCTCTGTGACTCATGTATAGGGCGCTGTGTTTTGGTTTATCATATGACAACCTGGATTTTAACCTTTATTTTAAGGTATACTCGGCAAAGTGATGCAAGACTTTACTCTCACAGAGTATCTGCGCATGAGCACGAGTTGGCTTCACACAGTTAATTGTGCACAACTTGAAATTAAACAAGCAGGGAGCAGGTTTCGAACCCTCAACATTCTTGCCAATGACATGGCCCGCTACCAAAGCCTGTGGGCTCTCCTTCATGGCCAATGTGAGTAAAACATTTAAACGTGTTAACCCTCGCAAGGCTGCCGGCCCAGACGGCATCCCTAGCCGCGTCCTCTGAGCATGTGCAGACCAGCTGGCTGGTGTGTTATCGGACATACTCAATCAATCCCTATCCCAATCTGCTGTCCCTACATGCTTCAAGATGGCCACCATTGTTCCTGTTCCCAAGAAAGCTTAGGAAACTGAACTAAATTACGATCGCCCCGTAGCACTCACTTCTGTCATCATGAAGTGCTTTGAGAGACTAGTCAAGGATCATATCGCCTCCAGCCTACCTGATACCCTAGACTCACTCCAATTTGCTTACCGCGCAATAGGTCCACGGACAACGCAATCGCCATCACACTGCACACTGCCCTATCTCATCTGGACAAGAGGAATACCTATGTAAGAATGCTGTTCATTGACTACAGCTCAGCTTTTAACACCGAACTTGACATTAAGCTTGAGACCCTGGGTCTCGACCCCGCCTTGTGCTACTGGGTCCTGGACTTTCTGACGGGCCGCCCCCAGGTGGTGAAGGTAGGAAACAACATCTCCACCCCGCTGATCCTCAACACTGGGGCCCCACCTCAGGAGGCTGAAGAAACACTCACAAAACCTTTACAGATGCACAATCGACAGCAACCTGTCGGGCTGTATCACCGCCTGGTACGGCAACTGCACCCCCCTCAACCACAAGGCTCTCCAGAGGGTTGTGCGGTCTGCACAACACATCACCGGGGGCAAACTACCTGCCCTCCATGGCACCTACAGCACCCGATGTCACAGGAAGGTCAAAAAGATCATAAAGGACAACAACTACCTGAGCCACTGCCTGTTCACCCCGCTATTATCCAGAAGGCGAGGTCACTACAGGTGCATCAAAGCTGGGACCGAGAAACTGAAAACAGCTTCTCTCTCAAGGCCTGTTCTACAGCCATCACTAACATAGAGGCTGCTGCCAACATTCAGACTCAACTCTGTAGCCACTTTAATAAATGGATTTAATAAAGGTTTCTCAAGTCACTTTAAATAACGTCACTTTAATCATGTTTACATATCCTACATTACTCATCTCCTATGTATATACAGTATTCTATACCATCTACAGCATATTGCCTATGCCGTACAGTCATCGCTCATCCATATACAGTGGGGCAAAAAAGTATTTAGTCAGCCACCAATTTAAAAAGATGAGAGGCCTGTAATTTTCATCATAGGTACACTTTAACTATGACAGACAAAATGAAAAAAAAAATCCTGTAAATCACATTGTAAGATTTTTTATTAATTTTTTTGCAAATTATGGTGGAAAATAAGTATTTGGTCACCTACAAACAAGCAAGATACCTGATACTTTCTGAGCCTCGACCTGTTGTTTCAGCCTGTTGTTTCCAAAGTTTTATTTTGTTCATAAGCGTTTGTGTCAAAACCTGCACATTTTATAGAGGACTTTTACCAACTAGCCATTTAGCTAGCTATCTAGGTTGCAATGGAGCCTGCTTCGGCTGGAATAGCTAACAAACGAGTTGTCATAATGCTTCAGCAAATGTACATTATCTCAGGGGTGTTGATGGACATAATGTAAGTAACCTAATTTATGTCCCTCTAACTGCCCTGAATGCCTCTGCTGATCCTACAGCTATTATATGCCACAATCATGTGCCAATGAACCAGATGTATATGGTTAGCACTGAGGCGATGTGCCCTCGTAGAAAGTCTACTGTGTGCAGCTCAGTCTGGACTAGCATAAATAACATGAGCATCTCTCCTTCTGCTAAGCTTCCCAGTAAAGGAATGAAAACAATCAAGCATCCAGAAAGTGCTAACAATAGCCCACGTTAACAAATGTAGCTTAAAAAAGGTTAATGAAATCAATAATTTGCTAGTAACAGATAACGTTCATATTCTGAAAATCTCTGAAACTCACTTAGATAATACCTTTGATGATACAGTGTAATATGGCTACAGGTTTATCTGCCGCACCGAAACGTCTTGTGGGAAGCTGCTATAGACTACCAAGTTCTAACAGTCATTATCTGGATAACATGTTTTTAATGCTTGATAATGTATATAATATCACCAGAGAGGTATATTTTATGGGTGATTTAAATATTGACTGGCCTTCATCAATCTGCCCCCTCAAGAAAAAGCTTCAAATTGTAACAAGTGCCTGGAACCTCGTTCCAGTTATCAGTCAACCTACCAGGGTAGTTACAAACAGCACAGGAATTAAATCATCAGCATGTATTGATCACATCTTTACTAATGCTACAGAAATATGCTTTAAAACCGTATTCAAATCCCTCGGATGTAGTGATCACAATATAGTAACCATATCTAGGAAAACCAAAGTTCCAAAGGCTGGGCCTAATATATTGTTTAAAAGTCAAACAATACATTTTGTAGTGATTCTTATGATGTAAATGTTGATGTAAAGAACATGTGTTGGTCTGTGTGTGTAATGATGGGCAACCAGACGCTGCACTTGACACATTTGTTAAATGGCTAATTATGGTTTCTTATAAGTATGCACACATTAAGAAAATGTCTGTAAAAATGGTTAAATCCCTGTCGATTGATGAGGAGTTATGGTATTGTTGAGAGGGTTGAGGCAAAAGGAATGGCAAATAAGTCTGGCTGCATTAAACTGAACAAAAATAAGAAACTATACTTTGAAACTTTGAAAGTTTCATGATATAAAGAATGATAGTAAATAGCTTTGGAGCACCAAAAATGAAATTTGGGGCAAAAAGGAAAACAGCTCCATCATTCATTAATTCAGATGGTTCCTTCATCACAAAACCCACTGATATTCACAATTACTTTAATTATTTTTTTCATTGGTAATTTTAGCTAACTCAAGCATGACATGCCAGCAACAAACGCTGACACTACACATCCAATTTTAACAGATCAAATACTGAAAAACAAGTATTGTAATTTTAAATTCCGTAAAGTGAGTGTGGAAGAGGTGAAACAATTATTGATGCCTGTTAACAATAACAAGCCCCCGAGGTATGACAACTTGGATGGAAAATTACTGAGGATAAAAGCGGATGATATTGCCACTCCTATTTGCCTATATATCTTCAAACTAAGCCTACAAGAAAGTGTGTGCCCTCTGGCCTGTAAGAAAGCAAAAGTAATTATTCTACCCAAGAATAGTAAAGCCCGCTTTATTGGATCAAATAGCCAACCAATTAGCCTGTTATCAACACTTAGTAAACTTTTGGAAAAAAATTGTGTTTGACCAAATACAATACTATTTTACTGTAAACATATTGACAGACTTTTAGCTGAGAGAAATTGATGAAAAGAATGTGGGAGCTGTTTGTTAGACTTTAGTGCGGCTTTTGACATAATCGATCATAGTATGCTGATGGAAAAACACACTACCATTCAAAAGTTTGGAGTCACTTAGAAATGTCCTTGTTTTTTAAAGAAAATCAAACATTTTGTCCATTAAAATCACTTAAAATTGATCCAAAACACAGTGTAGACATTCTTAATGTTCTAAATGACTATTGAAGCTGGAAACGGCAGATTTTTTAAATGGAATATCTACAGGGCATACAGAGGCCCATTATCAGCAATCATCACTCCTGTATTCCAATGGCAGGTTGTGTTAGCTAATCCAAGTTTATCATTTTAAAAGGCTAATTGATCATTAGAAAACCCTTTTGAAATTACGTAAGGAAACCTGAAAACTGTTGACCTGATTAAAGAAGCAATAAAACTGGCCTTCTTTATCTGGAGCATCAGCATATGTGGGTTCGATTACAGGCTTAAAATGGCCAGAAACAAAGACTTTTCTTCTGAAAACACCAGTCTCAATGTCAACAGTGAAGAGGCGACTCCAGGATGCTGGCCTTCTAGGCAGAGTTGCAAAGAAAATGCCATATCTCAGACTGGTCAATAAAAATAAAAGATTAAGATGGGCAAAAGAACACAGACACTGGACAGAGAAACTGGACAGCATCCCGGAGTCGCCTCTTCACTGTAGACGTTGACTGGTGTTTTGCAGGTACCATTTAATGAACCTGCCAGTTGAGGACTGGTGAGGTGTCTGTTTCTCAAACTAGACACTCTAATGTACTAGTCCTCTTGCTCAGTTGTGCTCCGGGGGCCTCCCACTCCTCTTTCTATTCTGGTTAGTGCCAGTTTGTGTTGTACGGGATCTTCAGTTTCTCAGCAATTTCTCGCATGCAATAGACGTTCATTTCTCAGAACAAGAATATGAGTTTCAGAAGAAAGTTTTGTTTCTGGCCATTTTGAGCCTGTAATTGAACCCACAAATGCTGATGCTCTAGATACTCCAGTAGTCTAAAGAACGCCAGTTGTGGTGCTTCTTTAATCAGCACAACAGTTTTTAGATTTGCTAACATAATTGCAAAATAGTTGTCTAATGATCAATTAGCCTTTTAAAATTATAAACTTGGATTAGCTAACACAATGTGCCAATGGAACACAGGAGTGATGATTGCTGATAATGGGCCTCTATACGCTTATGTAGATATTCCATTAAAAATCTGCCGTTTCCAGCTAAAATAGTCCTTTACAACATTAACAATGTCTACACTGTATTTCTGATCAATATGATGTTATTTTAATTGACAAAAAGTTAGCTTTTCTTTCAGAAACAAGGACATTTATAAGTAACCCCAAACTCTTGAACGGTTGTGTACGTGTTGTGGCTTTACATCCCCTGCTATTTTGTGGATTAAGAGTTACATGTCTAACAGAACACAGAGGGTGTTCATTAACTGAAGCCTCTCCAACATAATCCAGGTAGATTAAGGAATTCCCCAGGGCAGATGTCTTGGCCCCTTACTTTAAAATAATCTTTACTAATGACATGCCATTGGCTATGAGTAAAACCAGTGTGTCTATCTATGTATGCGGATGACTCAATACTATACATGTCAGTTACTATAGTGTGTGAAATTACTGTGACACTTAACAGAATGGGTGGTAAGGAATATGTTATAAGCTAAAACTTTCTAAAACTAAAAGCATTGTATTTGGTACAAATCATTCACTAAACCCTAAACCTCAACTAAATCTTGCAATAAATCATGTGGAAATTGAGCAAGTTGAGGTGCCTAAACATCTTGTCAGTTACCCTGGATTGTAAACTGTCATGGTCAAAACTGTTGATAAAACAGTAGCTAAGATTGGGAGAAGTCTGTTCATAATAAAGCGTTGCTCTGCCGTCTTAACAACACTATCAACAAGACGGGTTCTACAGGTCCTAATTTTGTCGTACCTGCACTATAGATCTGTTAATAGATAATACAAAGAAAAAAACATCCGTTCTTTTGTATTTTTTTGTACCATCTTTGAAATGCAAGAGAAAGGCCATAATATATTATTCCAGCCTAGGTGCAATTTAGATTTTGGCCACTAGATGGCATCAGTGTATGTGTAAAGTTTTAGACTGATCCAATGAATCATGGCACTTCTGTTCAAAATGTTGCATCCAGACTGCGCATATGTGCCTAATTTGTTTATAAATAACTTTTCATGTTCAAAATTGTGTACTCTCAAACAATAGCATGGTATTATTTCACTGTAAAAGCTACTGTAAATTGGACAGCACAGTTAGATTAACAAGAATTTAAGCTTTCTACCAATATCAGATATGTCTATGTCCTGGGAAATATTCTTGTTACTTACAACCTCATGCTAATCACAGTAGCCTATGTTAGCTCAACCATCCCGTGGAAGGGACACTGATCCCAAAGAAGTTGCTGGAACCCAGGAAGTGTAACTGCTGGAACCCAGGAAGTGTAGGTCTTAGGGAGTGAATGATATTAATAATAAGGGTTACATGAAGAAAATTTGACCTCTGAAATTAAAATGGATAGTTCCTCCATTTAGCAAAATATATTACCTGTACCCTCCATGAATGCTAAAAAAATCCCCTTTATCCAAAATAATAATGAAAACATAAAGTGGAGAGCAGAGAACATGTCTACCGTTTACCCTCACCTCTTGGACCAGAGCCTTAGATATGCAGTTTTAGAAACTATTCTTAAGCATTACATGGTAACAGGGCTGTGGGCCAGAAGGCTGTGGCTTCATAGACAACTGTGGACAAGAGAAGTGGTGGAAAGATCTCCTTTAGAGTAAAAGCATTGCATGAATCTATCATTGTATTTGCAGGTCTGAGACAAAATGCCTTTTGATAAACATGCGATTCTACGTCATTTTACATATTAGCAGAATTTATTTTAATACCACACAAATTACACCAAAATTACAGGCTAAGAATGGACAGAGACATAAGCCTATGTGTTCATCTTATCATACTGTATTTCTCCAATGCCAAATCAGTGTGTCTTGTTTGAAATGAAACTGTCTATGTTTGCAAATAATTAAATCTGAGGTGTCATTAGCAATCTGAGCATGGTACTTTCAAAGGTTAGGCCTACCTTTCCGCCCCAGAGAGAGTAGGCTTAGCGGCGTAAAAAAATGTAAGCTTTAACTGCTGGCTACTCTTCTTCCATGGCTTAAACCAACGAGAGAAGGTCGCAACTGTTTCCTTAAAAGCTGTCTGGGTTTAAACATCTTCTATTGTACAGAAATTGAATAGCTTAATCAAATGACAGTGACAGAATTAGATTACTTCCCAAGCAAAGTACATTTTGTCTACTCGGCTATAGAAGGTTGTATCTCAGACTCTGAATGTCAAAGAAACTAAACACATATATCCCCATATGCAGTGGAGTCATGTCTTTCTCTGTTCTTTTACAGCTTGTTAATAGCATAAAGCATTGCAGACCCAAGCTTTGTTATAGATCACTTTATATAATCAGATCAATTTTATTTTCTTCAAAATCGTAATCTTTTTTCAATTTTCTGTAATAAAAAGTCACGTGGCATACCTTTTAATTCAATCAAATCAAAATGTATTTGTCACATGCGTCAAATACAGCAAGTGTAGACTTTACTGTGAAATGCTTACTTACAAGTCCTTAACCAACAGTGCAGTTCTAGAAGAAGAAAATATTTACAAGGTAGACTAAAGTAAAAAGTCATAATAAAAGTAACACTTTAAGAATAACAATAACGCTATATTCCCCCTCAGTTCGAGTTTTGGTTTTAACCTAACAGCCCTTCACTAACATGGAGGTAGGCTATTTAAAGAGTGAATGGTGGGTGGAGGAATTGACCAACAAATCAATGGAGCCTGCAGCCTAATTCCGTCTGTCAAACAGTTAGCCCTACCTCATATTTCTTAAATAGGAAATAATAGGCTCCAACACAAAGCCAGCACAAATCCTTTGTAAAGTCTAATTAAAATTAAGATGGTTGAAATATGCCTACTCTAATTTGCTTACCTTCAGCACTATGAGCTGTCAATTTCCGATTGATTGCTGTCACGTTTCTCGTCCTCCTCTTCTGAGGAGGAGTAGTAAGAAGGATCGGAGGACCAATGCGCAGCGTGGTAAGTGTCCATATTGTATTTATTATATGAACACAATACAAAAACAATGAGAACGAAACAAAACAGTCCTGAACGGTGAAATACAAAACACAGAACAGAAAATAGGCTACCTAAATATGGTTCTCAATCAGGGACAACGATTGACAGCTGCCTCTGATTGAGAACCATACCAGGCCAAACACAGAAATAGAAAATCATAGAAAAACTAACCTAGACAACCCACCCAACTCACGCCCTGACCATACTAAAACAAAAGACAAAACAAAGGAAAGGTTAGAGGCAGATGCTTGGAATTTAGAGTGGTAGAAAGTGGCTTTAGCAGCAGAGACAGAGGAGGAAAATGTAGAGAGGAGGGAGTGAAAGGATGCCAGGTCCGCAGGGAGGCGGGTTTTCCTCCATTTCCGCTCGGCTGCCCGGAGCCCTGTTCTGTGAGCTCGCAATGAGTCGTCGAGCCACGGAGCGGGAGGGGAGGACCGAGCCGGCCTGGAGGATAGGGGACATAGAGAGTCAAAGGATGCAGAAAGGGAAGAGAGGAGGGTTGAGGAGGCAGAATCAGGAGATAGGTTGGAGAAGGTATGAGCAGAGGGAAGAGATGATAGGATGGAAGAGGAGAGAGTAGCGGGGGAGAGAGAGCGAAGGTTGGGACGGCGCGATACCATCCGAGTAGTAGCTAGTGGGCAGTGTGGGAAGTGTTGGATGAGAGCGAGAGGGAAAAGGATACAAGGTAGTGGTCGGAGACTTGGAGGGGAGTTGCAATGAGGTTAGTGGAAGAACAGCATCTAGTAAAGATGAGGTCGAGCGTATTGCCTGCCTTGTGAGTAGGGGGGGAAGGTGAGAGGGTGAGGTCAAAAGAGGAGAGGAGTGGAAAGAAGGAGGCAGAGAGGAATGAGTCAAAGGTAGACGTGGGGAGGTTAAAGTCGCCCAGTACTGTGAGAGGTGAGCCGTCCTCAGGAAAGGAGCTTATCAAGGCATCAAGCTCATTGATGAACTCTCCGAGGGAACCTGGAGGGCGATAAATTATAAGGATGTTAAGCTTGAAAGGGCTGGTAACTGTGACAGCATGAAAGACCTTAGAAGGCAGGGTAGGATAGATATAGGTCTGTAGCAGTTTGGGTCTAGAGTGTCTCCCCATTTGAAGAGGGGGATGACCGCGGCAGCTTTCCAATCTTTGGGGATTTCAGATGATACGAAAGAGAGTTTGAACATGCTAGGGGTTGTATACAATTTCGGTGGATAATTCTAGAAAGAGAGGGTCCAGATTGTCTAGCACGGCTAATTTGTTGAGGTCCAGATATTGCAGCTCTTTCAGAACATCAGCTATCTGGATTTGGGTGAAGGAGAAATGGGGAAGCTTGGGCAAGTTGCCGTGTGTGGTGCTGGGCTTTTGACTGGGGTAGGGGTAGCCAGGTGGAAAGCATAGCCAGCCGTAGAAAAATGCTTATTGAAATTCTCAATTATCGTGGATTTATCGGTGGTGACAGTGTTTCCTAGCCTCAGTGCAGTGGGCAGCTGGGAGGAGGTGCTCTTATTCTCCATGGACTTTACAGTGTCCCAGAACGTTTTGGAGTTTGTGCTACAGGATGCAAATTTCTGTTTGAAAAAGCTAGCCTTTGCTTTCCTAACTGCCTATGTATATTTGTTCCTAACTTCCCTGAAAAGTTGCATATCTTGGGGGCTATTCGATGCTAATGCAGTACGCCACAGGATGTTTTTGTGCTGGTCAAGGGCAGTCAGGTCTGGAGTGAACCAAAGGCTATATCTGTTCCTGGTTCAACATTTTTTGAATTGGGCATGCTTATTTAAGATGGTGAGGAAAGCACTTTAAAGAACAACATCCTCTACTGACGGAATGAGGTTAATATCCTTCCAGGATACCTGGGCCAGGTAGCGTAGAAAGGCCTGCAAGCTGAAGTGTTTTAGGGAGCATTTGAAAGTGATGAAGAGTGGTTGTTTGACAGCAGGCCCATTATGGACGCAGACAATGAGGCAGTGAATGCTGAGATCCTGGTTGAAGACAGCAGAGATGTATTTGGAGGGCAGGTTGGTTAGGATGATACCTATGAGAGTGCCCTTGTTTACGGAGTTGGGGTTGTACCTGGTAGGTTAATTGATAATTTGTGTGAGAGTGAGGGCATCAAGCTCATATTGTAGGATGGCCGGGGTGTTAAGGATGTCCCAGTTTAAGTCATCTAACAGCACGAGCTCTGAAGATCGATGTGGGGCAATCAATTCACATATGGTGTCCAGGGCACAGCTGGGGGCAGAAGGTGGTCTATAGCAAGCGGCAAAGGTGAGAGACTTGTTTCTAGAAAGGTGTATTTTTAAAAGTAGAAGGTCAAATTGTTTGGGCAAAGACCTGGATAGTAAGTCAAACTCTGCAGGCTATCTCTGCAGTAGATTGCAACTCCGCCCCTTTTGGCAGTTCTATCTTGTCAGAAAATGTTATAGTTCGGGATGAACATTTCAGGGTTTTTGGCGGCCTTCCTAAGCCAGGATTCAGACACGGCTAGGACATTCGGGTTGTCAGAGTGTGCTAAAGCAGTGAATAAAACAAACTTAGGGAGGAGGCTTCTAATGTTAACATGCATGAATCCAAGGTTGTTATGGTTACAGAAATCAACAAATGAGAAGACTACACATAGGCCACACACAGAACAGCCATTCGTTAGGTAACACACAAATATGTTTTTGATCTGCAAAGCAGGCCGGGACTCAGGATTGGAATTGCCATTGCATTGTGTAATGCAGCCTAGCCTTTACTTACACCATCCCAGCAACTATCTTAGAAATTTAACTTTGCTGTGTCCTTAGCAGGTGAAAGATTAATATTCTAATGACTATGCTAGCTAGCTAGCTATTGCTCCACAAAGAATAAGTTAGCCTACTAGCTAGCAGGCTTGAATATAGCTTGCGAAATAACTTTACCTAATAGATCTTGGTAGCTAGTGTCAGTCTTCAATGGTAGTTACAAACTCTTAACAATGAATTGGACAATATCTTCCAAAAATGTATTACAAAGAAAAAAGATTGCTACCTAGCTGTAAAATATAGACGTTTAAACGTACCCGCCCTGACAGCTGACAGCTGGGCTTTATTGGTGGACATTGCACAACCAGTCTCAGTGGTAACCTGGTAACGCACCATCCGCTCAAGAAAAAAACAACCCACGGCTGAATCTACTTGATCCCTGATGTATGCTAACACATTGAGACTTTTATGTGCTCAAGTTACTTTGAGACATGGCTACTTGAAGGATTGCAACTCTTTAGTGTAGTGTATGCTGGTCTTTGAAAACCTAATCTAATTGATTAGAAGAAACAGGCCCCACCTGCCAGAGCTCCTGGGCTCTCTCGCTTTCCTTGCTTGAAAATCATTGTCTGCACAACTACACATTTTATGTCATTGTAGGGCACTAAAGTACTACCAAAGGTCTGAGCGAGCGAAATTGACATGTGCAGGGGTACAGATGCAATTGTTGCTTGCAAATATTAACTTTGAATGTGTTACAAATACAAATGAGTTTTTGTTCATGTTCACAACTCATGAGTTACACATTTGAGAATGTGTTTACAACTACAAATCTATTTCTGCACGCTCAAATCATTATGTCAATGACTTACCTCCATAAAATATAATCTTAAAACATTGCTGAAAAAGTACAAAACGTTTGCACGCCATCTAGTTCCCGTTGCTTACATGTACACCATTTATAATGGAGAAAATATCAACCAGTTTTTCATTTGGTTAAAACTCCCTTCAATTGTCTTCAAACATCACCCAACTAACGGACTATGTAGTTCATCATGTTCTCAGAATCATATTGTACTTTTGTACGTTTACATACCTGAATTAACAGTGTAGAATGATCAGACTGTGAAAAGCTAGTCGTGTTCAGTATCAGGCATTTCCTAGATTGAAGAAGAAACATCCAAGACCAATCAGGAAGGCCTAGATACAAGGGATGGCTCCATAAAATAACGAAATAAAAAGTTTAAAAAATAACCATACATATTTGTGTGCGTCACACCAATAATGTCACATCCTTTTTATGTGTGTGTGTGACATTCCACCAGGCAGTTGACAAAGGCATATATCAACATGGTAAATTGACATTTCCTCAATTGCCTTCTCCAGTCTCCAAACTTGAGCGTTACGCCTGCTTTCAGTACACGGACATCAGTGATATTAATCTCTGATTCAAAACATTTGGGAGAAATTATCCGCATATTCACTCAGCAGTCCGATGAAAGGACTGCTGCTGGTCATTTGATGCATCTGATGTTTTTGTGCCCAGAGCAAAACCTTTGAAAAACGCAAATTGCAGAGCAAAATAACCATTTTGATGTCAAACTTCGTGACAGCAGGATTCTCAAATTGGTGTTGATATGCAAATGTGCCCTGCAACAGGAAATTATGTTGCTCCACGGTGTCTTTAGATGAATGTCATGCCACTGTGGTGGAATGTGCAAAAAGACGTGTGGAGATATAAACATTAGCTTGACATATAAATGAATGGAAGTATATGCTGCAATTGTATTTCCCATTGACATCAAAATGAAAGGCAAACCTTGCCAATTGGAATAAAAAACCTCATGCAGCATTAATAAATGGTACTGTCAAAAAACTTTAGGCTACATACAGAATCATACTAGTCAAACAAATTGCCACTTCATTACAGTTTTTTTAATGTAAGTATTTAAATGAAAATGTAAAGTTTCAAGTGAAAAGTTCTTTATATCATTCATAGAGCATGTCTTCTTTGAATACATAATCCTAGCTGTTCAAAAGATAAATCAGATAGGGCCTCTACGTGATATGTTGTTGCGGGAAAACATCTCTCCTTTGATGAAGTGCAGATTAATCAGATATCATGGCCTGCTGTGTCTCTGTGAAGTCAAAACTCAGGCACAAACCCTTCTATCACACCCACCAGTTCAAAGCTCTTGACAATAAGTAAAAACTAAAAAATCTAAGTAGATAAGAACATAAGCTTTGGACAAAAACAGCAGAGCACTTCTTGTCCAGTTAAGAGACTTCATTACAGGACTTTTTGTTAATAATAATGGCAATACATGCATGTGACTTTAAAGGTATTAGCTTAAAGCCATGACATCATCATACACAGCTGGGCGACTTCCTGCTTACGGACAACAACAAAATTAATATCTTCAAAGAGCGTCAATATTGGTTGTCCCCAATTTTGGTATGACTCATGGGAAGGCATACATTGGAAAGATCCAACAGTGGCAGTCTGGGCAGATATGGATTTTGTTTTTGATAACTAAGTAGGAAGTAGCCCCACTGTGCATCATGACATTGTATCGCTCTGTCTATCTTAAAACACTGTGCACGAGATGTTGTCTGGCACTGCGGAGAAAATATGAACAAGCAATCTCACAAACTAAACCTTATTGTTCATGAGTGTAAATGTGAATGTTTTGAGGCCTAATAGAAAGAAAAACCTTTTGGTATTTGTTATTGCAACAAATCCAAAGCGGTGAGGAGTTCAACTGGGCTGGTCTTCTACATGTGAAGTTGACCCTCCTCAAGTCTACAAGTGGATTTTACAGTACAACCATATTTCCCAAGAAGCAAAACAGAACCTTGAACTGAAGTTATACCGAAGTACAGTAGTATATGGATTTCTACAGATTTTCTACAGTTGAAAGTGAATAAAAAATACTTTCAACTGTAGAAATCCATATACTGCTGTACTTTGGTAACACTTCAGTTCAAGGTTCTGTTTTGCTTTTTTCTCCTTTGTTATATTATGAAAACTCCCTCAAGCTTTAGCAAAGCAATAACCTGAAACACACTTGATTACTCTCCGATCTGCAGGAATGACTTTGATCTTGATGCTGTAATTCAACGTTTCTAGTCCCAGTGACATATTCTTCCTATACAGCTGGATAACATGGTGCTTGAAGTACAGCAGTGAGAGGGAGGCTAGTTAAAAACAAGTCATCATGTACACTGAGTGTACAAAACATTAAGAATACATTCCTAATATTGAGTTGTACCCCACCCTTTTGTTCTGAGAACAGCCTCTATTTGTCGGGGCATGGATTCTACAAGGTGTCGAAAGCATTCCACAGGGATGCTGGCCCATGTTGACACCAATGCTTCTCACAGTTGTGTCAAGTTGGTTGGATGTCCTTTGGGTGGTGGATTATTCTTGATACACACAGGAAACTGTTGAGTATGAAAACCGCAGGGTTTCAGTTCTTGACACAAACCAGTGCACCTGGCACCTACGACCATACGCCATTCAAAGGCACTTAAATCTTTAGTATTGCACATTCATCCTCTGAATGACACACATACAAATCAAATCAAAATCAAATCAAATCAAATTTTATTTGTCACATACACATGGTTAGCAGATGTTAATGCGAGTGTAGCGAAATACTTGTGCTTCTAGTTCCGACAATGCAGTAATAACCAACAAGTAATCTAACTAACAATTCCTAAACTACTGTCTTATACACAGTGTAAGGGGATAAAGAATATGTACATAAGGATATATGAATGAGTGATGGTACAGAGCAGCATAGGCAAGATACAGTAGATGGTATCGAGTACAGTATATACATATGAGATGAGTATGTAAACAAAGTGGCATAGTTAAAGTGGATAGTGATACATGTATTACATAAGGATGCAGTCGATGATATAGAGTACAGTATATACGTATGCATATGAGATGAATAATGTAGGGTAAGTAACATTATATAAGGTAGCATTGTTTAAAGTGGTTAGTGATATATTTACATCATTTCCCATCAATTCCCATTATTAAAGTGGCTGGAGTTGAGTCAGTGTCAGTGTGTTGGCAGCAGCCACTCAATGTTAGTGGTGGCTGTTTAACAGTCTGATGGCCTTGAGATAGAAGCTGTTTTTCAGTCTCTCAGTCCCAGCTTTGATGCACCTGTACTGACCTCGCCTTTTGGATGATAGCGGGGTGAACAGGCAGTGGCTCGAGTGGTTGATGTCCTTGATGATCTTTATGGCCTTCCTGTAACATCGGGTGGTGTAGCTGTCCTGGAGGGCAGGTAGTTTGCCCCCGGTGATGCGTTGTGCAGACCTCACTACCCTCTGGAGAGCCTTACGGTTGAGGGCGGAGCAGTTGCCGTACCAGGCGGTGATACAGCCCGCCAGGATGGTCTCGATTGTGCATCTGTAGAAGTTTGTGAGTGCTTTTGGTGACAAGCCGAATTTCTTCAGCCTCCTGAGGTTGAAGAGGCGCTGATGCGCCTTCTTCACGATGCTGTCTGTGTGAGTGGACCAATTCAGTTTGTCTGTGATGTGTATGCCGAGGAACTTAAAACTTGCTACTCTCTCCACTACTGTTCCATCGATGTGGATAGGGGGGTGTTCCCTCTGCTGTTTCCTGAAGTCCACAATCATCTCCTTAGTTTTGTTGACGTTGAGTGTGAGGTTATTTTCCTGACACCACACTCCGAGGGCCCTCACCTCCTCCCTGTAGGCCGTCTCGTCGTTGTTGGTAATCAAGCCTACCACTGTTGTGTTGTCCGCAAACTTGATGATTGAGTTGGAGGCGTGCGTGGCCACGCAGTCGTGGGTGAACAGGGAGTACAGGAGAGGGCTCAGAACGCACCCTTGTGGGGCCCCAGTGTTGAGGATCAGCGGGGAGGAGATGTTGTTACCTACCCTCACCACCTGGGGGCGGCCCGTCAGGAAGTCCAGTACCCAGTTGCACAGGGCGGGGTCGAGACCCAGGGTCTTGAGCTTGATGACGAGCTTGGAGGGTACTATGGTGTTGAATGCCCGAGCTGTAGTCGATGAAGAGCATTCTCACATAGGTATTCCTCTTGTCCAGATGGGTTAGGGCAGTGTGCAGTGTGGTTGAGATTGCATCGTCTGTGGACCTATTTGGGTGGTAAGCAAATTGGAGTGGGTTTAGGGTGTCAGGTAGGGTGGAGGTGATATGGTCCTTGACTAGTCTCTCAAAGCACTTCATGATGACGAAAGTGAGTGCTACGGGGCGGTAGTCGTTTAGCTCAGTTACCTTAGCTTTCTTGGGAACAGGAACAATGGTGGCCCTCTTGAAGCATGTGGGAACAGCAGACTGGTATAGGGATTGATTGAATATATCAGTAAACACACCAGCCAGCTGGTCTGCGCATGCTCTGAGGGCGCGGCTGGGGATGTCGTCTGGGCCTGCAGCCTTGCGAGGGTTAACACGTTTAAATGTTTTACTCACCTCGGCTGCAGTGAAGGAGAGTCCGCACGTTTCCGTTGCAGGCCGTGTCAGTGGCACTGTATTGTCCTCAAAGCGGGCAAAAAAGTTATTTAGTCTGCCTGGGAGCAAGACAACCTGGTCCGTGACTGGGCTGGATTTCTTCCTGTAGTCCGTGATTGACTGTAGACCCTGCCACATGCCTCTTGTGTCTGAGCCGTTGAATTGAGATTCTACTTTGTCTCTGTACTGACGCTTAGCTTGTTTGATAGCCTTACGGAGGGAATAGCTGCACTGTTTGTATTCAGTCATGTTACCAGACACCTTGCCCTGATTAAAAGCAGTGGTTCGCGCTTTCAGTTTCACGCGAATGCTGCCATCAATCCACGGTTTCTGGTTAGGGAATGTTTTAATCATTGCTATGGGAACGAGATCTTCAACGCACGTTCTAATGAACTCGCACACCGAATCAGCGTATTCGTCAATGTTGTTATCTGACGCAATACGAAACATGTCCCAGTCCACGTGATGGAAGCAGTCTTGGAGTGTGGAGTCAGCTTGGTCGGACCAGCGTTGGACAGACCTCAGCGTGGGAGCTTCTTGTTTTAGTTTTTGTCTGTAGGCAGGTATCAGCAAAATGGAGTCGTGGTCAGCTTTTCCGAAAGGGGGGCGGGGCAGGGCCTTATATGCGTTGCGGAAGTTAGAGTAACAGTGATCCAAGGTTTTTCCACCCCTGGTTGCGCAATCGATATGCTGATAAAATTTAGGGAGTCTTGTTTTCAGATTAGCCTTGTTAAAATCCCCAGCAACAATGAATGCAGCCTCCGGATAAATGGTTTCCAGTTTGCAAATAGTTAAATAAAGTTCGTTCAGAGCCATCGATGTGTCTGCTTGTGGGGGGGTGATATATACGGCTGTGATTATAATCGAAGAGAATTATCTTGGTAGATAATGCGGTCTACATTTGATTGTGAGGAATTCTAAATCAGGTGAACAGAAGGATTTGAGTTCCTGTATGTTTCTTTCATCGCACCATGCCTCGTTAGCCATAAGGCATACGCCCCCACCCCTCTTCTTACCAGAAAGGTGTTTGTTTCTGTCGGCGCGATGCGTGGAGACACCCGTTGGCTGCACCGCTTTGGATAGCGTCTCTCCAGTGAGCCATGTTTCCGTGAAGCACAGAACGTTACAGTCTCTGATGTCCCTCTGGAATGCTACCCTTGCTCGGATTTCATCAACCTTGTTGTCAAGAGACTAGACATTGGCAAGAAGAATGCTAGGAAGTGGGGCACAATGTGCCCGTCTCTGTAGTCTGACCAGAAGACCGCCTCGTTTCCCTCTTTTTCGGAGTCGTTTTTTTGGGTCGCTGCATGCGATCCATTCCGTTGTCCTGTTAGTAAGGCAGAACACAGGATCCGCGTCGCGAAAAACATATTCTTGGTCGTACTGATGGTGAGTTGACGCTGATCTTATATACAGTAGTTCTTCTCGACTGTATGTAATGAAACCTAAGATGACCTGGGGTACTAATGTAAGAAATAACACGTAAAAAAAACAAAAAACTGCATAGTTTTCTAGGAACGTGAAGCGAGGCGGCCATCTCTGTCGGCGCCGGAAGTGCTTACACAATCCATATCTCAATTTTCTCAAGGCTTAAAAATCCTTCTTAAAATCCTCCTTCTCCTCCCCTTCATCTACACTGATTGAAGTGGATTTACCAAGTAACATCAATAAGGGATCATAGCTTTCACCTGAATTTACCTGGTCAGTCTATGTCACGGGAAAAAGCAGGGGTTCATAATGTTTTGTGCACTCATTGTATATTTGAAGTGTCAAACAACAAACTTGACTTTTCGAAAATGTTTTGAGCCCCAAATTTTTGTGGGGGTTGCCTGTGCCACATATATATCAGTTTGCAAACAATGTAAAAAAAATAAAAAAAATAAAGCCTCCATACAAACATGGTCTCTTTTTTGCTTTTTGAGTAAGCTAGCTCCAAAATGCAGGTGTTTCAGCCTGCTCAAAATGCAGGTGTTTCAGCCTAGCTCAGTGCTTTCAGTGGTGGTGGGGCAGCCAGCGGAAAAGCATAGGCATTGTTAATTTTCTCTAGTTGCGCTGTTGATTGGCTCTAGTTAATTGGCTCAGTGTTCTGTCACTCATGGGGACACTACCTCACTGACAAATCTAAGGGTAGACCTCAAAAATTCAAACCCCTGTGGTGCTACCATATTGGTGTTCATCGGCCATTGGACATAAACATTACAAAACAAGTTGGAAATCGCAAATTCCAACAATGAGTGGTTTGGAGGGAATCAGTGGCTAACTGCAAGCATTGCAAAAGCAATCACCAGACTGCTATTCAGTGGAGTGGGTTTGTAGTCCCAATTCTGGGTTTAAGGGTCTCTTTTCCAAACTTAAAATTATGAACATTAAACATTGGCCATGCTGTCAATTCAGCATGGTTTCTGCCACGCTCCACACAACTGTTAACTCGGTACTGGGAAAATCTGACTTCAGTGAGTTCAGGACAACTGGGAACTCGGAAAAAAACAAGGTCCAATCATGATGACGTCAGTGATCTTCAGGCCGTAGCTCTAGGAGCTAGATCCTAATTTATAATTCCGAGTTGGATGACCGTTCAAAACCTATTTCGCCAGTCGGAGCTCGTTTTTTTCCAGTTCCCACTTGTCTTGAAAGCACCATCAATCCAGGGAATGTCAAACTTTGATGACAAAGTTTGATGACCAAATTTGCCCACGAAGGACGGCTGCGCCACCTTCCTGTTCAAGTGAGCACAACAAGGTGAGTCCAAAAATGTATTGTATGCTGCTGCATAAATGTTGTAATATGCCAGTGAGATATGTATACTGCAGCTAAGAAAGTAATATGTTGTGTAGTAAGCTGTTAGTAGACCATGTGCCTCACCTTAATAAATCGGTCTATCTCCCCTCTTAATTTTGCCTACTGTTCTGTCTTGGTTGTGTACATGTAGTCTATAACCTGTTTTAGAGAAATGTAATCATTGAATATTGTAAGAGCTTTCATGGTCTGCTTATATGCCCCCTTCATGAATAAACCGTAAGCTGCCAGACAAGGCTCCACTGATAGCCAGGTGTAGCAGTGGTAAGGTGTTGGGACTGCTGTTGTGTTCTATGGTCTTGGGACAGCTTTTTGTAGCCCCTAACAATTTGTGGGCACTGTTTGTCACCATTATAGTTCAATTAATGTATTGTTTAGTGTGGTGTTGTATTGTGTAAGGGCTTTGCTGGCATGCATCCCCCCAAAATGTTTTGGGTTTGTCCCACCAAGAATCGCCACTGGTCATGATCAATAGCCAAACTGTATCAACATGTTTAAATGCAAAACAACACGTTGGGTTGTATCATGGCCTACCAGAACCGTACTGTGCTGACTCAAATATACTTTATTTTGACATGCGTAACCAGTTCAGCTTGGCTTGACTCAGCTCGGTTTGGCTCCATGGTATGAAACAGGTAAAACTGTTGTTTTACAACAATCCTAATGCATAGTTTACAGCACTAGAAAACTATGTGATTGGCTAACAAATAACAGACAATCGTTTTGTCAATCTGTCCAATGTGAATCTCAGAAAGAATGATATCCAAAGGCCATAGATCTAGTAGTACCCTTTGTAATATGTTAAAGCTGCCCACATATTACTTCAAATCAAATCAAATGTATTTATATAGCCCTTCTTACATCAGCTGATATCTCAAAGTGCTGTACAGAAACCCAGCCTAAAACCCCAAACAGCAAGCAATACAGGTGTAGAAGCACAGTGGCTAGGAAAAACACCCTAGAAAGGCCAAAACTTAAGAAGAAACCTAGAGAGGAACCAGGCTATGAGGGGTGGCCAGTCCTCTTCTGGCTGTGCCGGATGGAGATTATAACAGAACATGGCCAAGATGTTCAAATGTTCATAAATGACCAGCATGGTCAAATAATAATAATCACAGAGTATCTCTACCACTCCTGCTGTCTCTAGAGAGTTGAAAAGAGCAGGTCTGGGACATACTTCTATGTTATATAATCACTGTTTTCTCACACAGTAAAGAGCATGCTATATTATAGGCAACACTGATACAGCTAATGCGGGTTTTGCTCTCCTTTTGATGCAGGCTTCATTCCACTAGACGACGAGTGGCGCACATGCAAAGGTTAAGTAGGATTTATGCTAATGCTAGAGACACTACCAGAATGCACAGCACACAGAACAAGACAATACTTCCCCTCTCGATCTCCTTCTATATCTTGTCAAAACAAAGCCTAGATTAATTTACAACCTTCACGACTCACCTCCTTTAGTGTTTTTCTTCATAAATATATTTTAAGCACAATTGTGGTCGTTCTATAGTAAGTCCATGTTTCTGACAGTCTGTATACATTAAGTAAAGTGGGTCGCCTGCCAGGATCCTCAACTGGCAGCTTCATTAAATAGTACCTGTAAAACACCAGTCTCAACGTCAACGTCAACGTCAACAGCGACTCCGGGATGCTGGCCTTCTAGGCAGAGTTCCTCTGTCCAGTGTCTGTATTCTTCTGCCAATCTTCATCTTTTATTTTTATTGGCCAGTCTGAGATATGGCTTTTTCTTTGCAACTCTGCCTAGAAAAACAGCATCACAGAGTCGACTCTTCACTGTTGACGTTGTGACTGGTGTTTCGCAGGTACTATTTAATGAAAGCTGTCAGTTGAGGACTTGTGAGGTGTCTGTTTATCAAACTAGACACTCTAATGTACTTGTCCTCTTGCTCAGTTGTGCTCCGGGGCCTCCCATTCCACTTTCTATTCTGGGTAGAGCCAGAATGCTGTTCTGTGAAGGGAGTAGTAGACAGCATTGTACGCGATCTTCAGTTTCCTAGCAACTTCTCGGAATAGAATAGCCTTCATTTCTCAGAACAAGAATAAACTGACGAGTTTCAGAAGAAAGTTATTTGTTTCTGGTAATTTTGAGCCTGTAATCGAACCCACAAATGCTGATGCTCCAGATAGACAACTAGTCTAAAGAAGGCCCGTTTTATTGCTTCTTTAATCCGACAACTTTTGCAAAAGGGTTTTCTAATGATCCTTTAACCTTTTAAAATGATACACTTGGATTAGCTAACACAACGTGCCATTGGAACACAGAGTGATGGTTGCTGATAATGGGCATTTGTACGCCGAAGTAGATATTCCATAAAAAATTGTCCGTTTCCAGCTAAAATGGTAATTTACAACATTAACAATGTCTACATTGTATTTCTCATCAATTTGATGTTATTTTAATGGACAAAAAAAAGCCCCAGTCAAATGTTTGGACACACCTACTCATTCAAGGGTTTTTCATTATTTTTACTGTCAACCAGCTTCATGAGGAAAGCTTTTCCAGCAGTCTTGAAGGAGTTCCCACATATGCTGAGCACTTCTTGGCTGCTTTTCCTAGACTCTGCGGTCCAACTCTTCACAAACCATCTCAATTTGGTTGAGGTCGGGTGATTGTGGAGGCTAAGTCATCTGATGCAGCACTCCATAACTCTCCTTCTTGGTCAAATAGCCCTTCCACACCCGGGAGGTGTGTTGGGTCATTGTCCTGTTAAAAAAAACAAATGATTGCACCACGAAGCTCAAACCAGATTGGATGTATTTTCTATGTAACTCTATTCCCTGAACTGCATTGTTGGTTAAGGGCTTGTAAGTAAACATTTCACAGTAAGCATTTCACAGTAACCTGCTCTATTCGGCATATGAGACAAATACTTCTCAAATTTGGACTCATCAGACCAAAGCACAGATTTCCACTGGTCTAATGTCCATTGCTCGTGTTTCTTGGCCCAAGCAAGTGTAATCTTCTTATTGGTGTCTTTTAGTAGTGGTTTCTTTGCAGTAATTCGACCATGAAGGCCTGATTCATGCAGTCTCCTCTGAACAGTGGATGTTGAGATGCTGCAGAATCCTGTGTAAGACATTCTGGTTAATTATGCCTTGAATTCTAAATAAATCACTGACAGTGTCACCAGCAAGGCATCCCCAAACCATCACACCTCTTCCTACATGCTTCACGGTTGGAACCACACATGCAGGGATCATCCGTTCACCTACTCTGTGTCTTACAAAGACACAGCAGTTGGAACCAAAAATCTAAAATTTGGACTCATCAGACCAAAGGACAGATTTCCGGTCTAATGTATATTGCTTGTGTTTCTTGGCATCTTGGCATCATCTTCTTATTGGTGTCATTTTGTAGTGGTTTCTTTGCATCACTTCGACCATGAAGGTCTTATTCACTCAGTCTCTTCTGAACAGTTGATGTTGAGATGTGTATGTTACTTGAACTCTGTGAAGCATTTATTTGGGCTGCAATTTCTGAGGCTGGTAACTCTAATAATCTTATCCTCTGCAGCAAAGGTAACTCTGGGTCTTCCTTTCCTATGGTGCTTCTAATGAGTGCCAGTTTTATCATAGCGCTTGTTGCGACTGCACTTGAAGAAACTTTCAAAGTTCTTGACATTTTCCGGATTGACTAACTTTCGTCTTAAAGTAATGAACAACAGTCTTTTCTCATTGCTTATTTGAGCTGTTCTTGCCATAATATGGGCTTGGTCTTATACCAAATAGGGCTATCTTCTGTATACCACCCCTAACTTGTCACAACACAACTAATTGGCTCAAACGCATTAAAGAAAGAAATTCCACAAATGAACTTTTAACAAGGCACACCTGTTAATTGAAATGCATTCCAGGTGACTACCTCACGAAGCTGGTTGAGAGAATTCCAAGAGTGTGCAAAGTCATCATGGCAAAGCGTGGCAACATTGAAGAATCTAAAATGTAAAATATATTTTGATTTGTTTGACTTTTTTGGTTACTACATGATTCCATTTGTGTTATTTCATAGTTTTGATGTCTTCACTATTATTCCAATAAAGAATAAACCCTTGAAAATTAAAGAACAATTAGTTCTGTAGTTCTGTCCCAAACTTGTATTGGTACTGTATTTATTTGTAATAATACTCCATAATCCAACATTACTCGTCCTAATATTTAAATATTTCTTAATTCCATTCTTTAACTTTTTAGATTTGTGTGTATTATTGTGTATTCTTAGATATTACTGAACAGTTAGAGCTATAAACACAAGCATTTTGCGACACCCGCAATACACCCGCAATGCTTACTTACAAGCCCTTAATAGACAATGCAGTTCAAGGAATAGAGTTAAGAAAATATTTTTTAAATAAACTAAAGTAAAGAATAAAATAAAAGTAACACAAAAAAATAACAATAACGAGGCTATCTATAGGGGGTACCGGTACCGAGTCAATGTGAGGGGGTACATGTTAGTTGAGGTAATTTGTACATGTGGTTCGGGGTGAAGTGACTTTGAATAGATAATAAATTGCGAGCAGCAGCAGTGTAAAGACAAAGGAGGGGGTGGGGGGCAATGTAAATAGTCAGGAGGCCATTTGATTAATTGTTCAGCAGTCTTATGGCCTGGGGGTAGAAGTTGTGAAGGAGCATTTTGAACCTAGATTTGGAGCCGCGGTACCACTGCTGTGCTGTAGCAGAGAGAACATTCTATTACTTGGGTGCCTGGAGTCTTTGACAATTTTTAGGGCCTTCGTCTGACACCGCCTCGTATATAGGTCCTGGATGGCAGGAAGGTTGGCCCCAGGGATGTACTGAGCCGTATGCACTACCCTCTGTAGCGCATTACGGTCGGAAGCCGAGCAGTTGCCATACCAGGTGGTGATGCAACTGGTCATGGTGTAGTTATAGAACTTTTTGAGGATCTGGGGACCCATGCCAAATCTTTTCAGTCTTCCGAGGGGGAAAAGACATTGTTGTGCCGTCTTCATGACTTTCTTGGTGTTTTTGATAGTTTGTTGGGGATGTGGACACCAAGGAACCGCTCCACTACTGCCCCATATATGTGAATGTGCATGTTCGGCCCTCCTCTTCCTGTAGTCCACGATCTTGTCTTTCTCATGTAGAGGGAGAGGTTCTTATACTGGTAGCACACTGCCCGGTCTCTGTCCTCCTCCCTATAGGCTGTTCAGGCCTACCACCGTTGTGTCGTCAGCAAACTTAATGATAGGCCGCCATCTGAGGGCGGCCTATCAGGAAGTCCAGGATCCAGTTGCAGAGGGCGGTGTTTAGTCCCAGGTTCCTTAGCTTAGCGAAAAGCTTTGTGGGCACTATGTTGTTGAACGCTGAGCTGTAGTCAATGAACAGCATTCTCACACAGGTGTTCCTTTTGTCCAGGTGGGAAAGGGCAGTGTGGAGTGCTGGAGTGGGTCTAGGGTATGTGAATTGGAGTGGATCTAGCGCTTCCGGGATGATGGTGTTGATGTGAGCCATGACCAGCGTTTCAAAGCACTTCATGGCTACCGATGTGAGTACTATGGGGTGGTAGTTATTTCGGCAGGTTACCTTTGCTTTCTTGGGCACAGGGACTATGGTGGTCTGCTTGAAACGTGTAGGTATTACGGACTTGGTCAGGGACAGGTTGAAAATGTCAGTGAAGGCACTTGCCTGCTCTGAGTATATGTCCTGGTAATCTGTCTGGACTCGCGGCCGCTATGGAGTGTGTGATCACACAGTCGTCCGGAATGGCTAGTGCTCTCATGCGTGCTTCAGTGTTGCTTGCCTCCAGGAGCAATTTAGGCATTGAGCCCTTCTGGTAGGCTCATGTCACTGGGCAGCTTGCAGCTGGGTTTCCCTTTGTAGTCCGTAATAGTCAGACGAGCGTCGGAGCCAATGTAGTAGGATGCAATCTTAGTCCTGTATTGAGTTTTATCCTCTTTGATGGTTTGGTTGAGGGCATAGCGGGATTTCTTAAAGGGGTCCGGATTAGTGTCCCACTCATTGAATGCGTCAGCTCTAGCCTTTAGCTCGGTGCGGATGTTGCCTATAATCCATGGCTTCTAGCTGGGATATGTACGTACGGTCACTGTACGGTCACTGTGGTGCACTTATTGATGAAGCCGGTGACTGAGGTGGTATACTCCTCAATTCCATTGGAGTAATCCCGGAACATATTCCAGTCTGTGCTAGCAAAACAGTCCAATAGCATAGTGTCGTGTCTTTATTATCATTAACTGAAGACTGAGTTTTTATCAAAGATTCTCTGTAATTAGTCATTACGCGATGAGACTGATTAATCATGTCACCGTAATTACTAGGAAGTCGGGGCACCAAGGAAAAATATTCAGATTACAAAGTTATCATTTCCTAAAATAACTTTTCAGATATTTAATCTGATCAATTAGTCTTCAAATTAATGAATTATTTACTTTACCTCACATTAGTCTCATTCAAAACATCATAAATGGTTGATTATCTGCACAAACCCAATCTTCACTATGAGTCATCCATACATCATCCGTCTTAAATAATTTATTTATTACTAACTAAGTAATTCACAGAAATGCATAAACAAACAAGGTAAATGTGGTTACATGAAATGATAGGAGAATGTGCTAAACCGGCATGGCGGCTTGTTAGACAAAAGGGGAAGTGGGGGTCGACTGGGTCCTGTGTGGCTCAGTCGGTAGAGCATGGCGCTTGCAACGCCAAGCGTCGTGGGTTCGATTCCCGCTGGGACCACCCATATGTAAAAGTTGTGGCCCCAGCCGACTTGTAAGTCGCTTTGGACAAAAGCGTCTGCTAAATGGGATATATTATTATTATTATTATTAAGTCACTACAAAGTGATAATTATAACAATTGAAATGCTAACCCTTTGCACATGAACGCTCACTCATTCGGGAACAATTGCAATCAATATATATTTACGCTCAGTGTGTCATCTTGATCGCTGGTGAAAAGTTAATTTCTTTTGTAGAATTGTCCATCTCTCTCCCTCTCTCTCTCTGTCGTAGTTATAGTTGATAGTTCAAAGTGACATTCATTGATTTCGTTATAGAATGGATATTTCGGCGGTTGTCGTTCATCGCGTTCAATGATACCGAATTCCTAGCTGCAGACTAGTAATTACTATCAAAGACTTGTTCTTATTCTGTCGGTATCGATAGTCTAAGAGTTTAACCATGTGGTATGGTTAAAAGGTTCAGCAATGGTCTACAACCTTTGTCCCCCTCCTAATGGAGAAAAACATGGTCTAGAACCTTTAGCCATCTCGTAATTGAGGTAAGCTCGGTCCGCTGATCGAAAACACGAGTGGGGGTTTTATTCGGAAGGGCCGAAGGGGGCTGTCCCAGGATGTCTGACCCTAACTGGGCTCAGGGGCGGTCCTCTGATTTAGTTCAAATCAAAAGGGAAGTGTATTTTTCTTCATTAAACAGTCCAAAATCATATTACACAATTATACAAACAGTATCATACTCACTCATTCATCTTATACAACAATTAGATGTAAACCTCAAATCTGAGGCTATTATATATAAACAGCGTTATGGTAATGTGGCCACACCGTCTCCCATGAGCTTCCCCAAGTTGTGACAAACGGACCAGTTCGTAGCTGGATTCATCACCGATCTTTTATACTTTTCCCGGAACATGAAATTTATTCGTACCTCAAGTTCTGTGAGGTGGAAGGATTTCCTTTGTCCTCTATGAAAATGTACTCTCTCTATACTATGTGGCAGGGTCTTCTCAGGAATTGACGACCTCTGACCACAGCAGCCTAGTTGAAGGAGGCAAGGGGGAGGCAGGGAGAGGGGGATGGGGTTGCAATACCCAAAGAGGCCAACGTCATGACATACCCTCCCTGGTGGTTTGGATCTTGTTTGTCCTGCAAGTTACAAATCAACATAAAATCATGAACATGTGATGTCCTGTTTGCAGATCATCGTTGCAGTCCCCTCTGGTGGTTGAACTTGGTAGGCTTCTCTGAATGCAGAGAGTGTCATTGTAAGGGGTGTCATTATAAGGGGTAAAGCGGAAGGTGTATCATCGGAAGCAGAGTATACTCTGCACATCAATGTTTTTCTTGCTGAGACGGCCGCAGTGCTTACGGAAGTGTTCGAAGGGCAAGAGGATTTCATCTCAACTACCGTATTGCACGACTGCAAGGAGGAGGGAAGTTGCTTATTCACAGAGACAGCTGGCTAGAAATCATAAAAAGAATGGTCAATCAAGTTGGCTGATGGAATGTGCCGAGATATCGTAATATCTCCTTGGGATCGGATTCTGCCCCAAGAGATTTCTAAACGTCTTTTTCCCAAGATGGTGCTTTCGACTGATACCCCCCGTGAATGACTGCATTGCAGCTAGCGTTAGGGGAAGACAGTGTGGTCAGTGGAGAAGGCATGGTGGCCTGTGACCATACCTGGTTGGTTTTCCAATCCATCAATGGGAGTAACCGATCCATCAAGTCTGCTCCAAGTAGCAGGGTTACAGTTTCGAGGCTGGTAACATACACAGGGTGAACGAGCGATACGTCCTTGAAGTGTAGTTTCAGCATGACTCTCAATGTGAGAGACGAGGTAGTCTGAGTGACCCCTCGAAGTGTAGTGTTGCATCGTTCCACTTTTACCCAACGTTTAGTTGGCTTCAAAGCCCTTTTGAGATCATTAAACAATGTTTGAGAGATGAGTGATATTGTCGCACCCGAATCAATTAGCGCATGACAAGTTAAGCAGTCCTCCAGGACTGTTTCCAGGTATGGCCGTTTAGATTCGTGGTTAGTGGACATATTCCCCACAAAGTGGAGTGGTTATTCACAACAATGTGATGTGCCATTTCTGTTCAAGGTGAAAGCAGATTGACTTTTCCGATTTTGGGTGGGCTTGGCTTTAACGAAGCGGTTGACCTGTTTCTTCGCAAACTTTGTATCAGAGTCTATAGACAAAGCCCGGGAGCTTGTTTCTTGATCAAGCGGGCCCTGGATAGGGTCTTGAATGAGAGCGCGAGAAATTTGAACTTCAACGTCCTTGCTAAGGGTGTTAATTCCTGCAGACCTGGTATCCGGTAATTCCCTGTCTAGTCCTTGTGACTTATCTTTTACACTTTTCTCAAATTGTTCTCGCTTTAGTTCTTCCCGTACTGGAACTTCTGGAGAACATTGGTCTACGTTTTGATCGTCCTTCACCCCTTTGCTACCCTTGTGCTCTGACACCTTTTGTGGGTTGGGTGCAGGAACGTAGCGAACAGGTCGATTGTAGCGGTAGTCATGTTGATGGCGACGTACTTTACAGTTATTTAGACCGCGGAGGTTATTGGAATCATGTTTTCGAGGTAGAAACTGTTGTTGTGCGTCTTCTCTCAACACTCCAATACCTGATAATGCACCCTCTAACTAGAGTGAGTGCTCCTGGTCAAACTTCAAAACCAAGTGGTCAGGGCTCTTAGCGTTGCGAACTTTTGATGCCTCAAAAGCTGTGCTTGCAAGCTCTCTGAGTTGTAAGATAGGCAAGACAACGTGGGCGGCAGGGCCCAAGTAGGTAATGAAGGTAGGATACATGTTCGACAGGAACATTTGTTTAAAAGGTAACAGGTCTCCATGCCTGTTTCAGTGAGTAGGCCAAAGTAAGCTGAACGAAGTCTATGATAGTAAGCTTGTGGGTGTTCGTTCTGAGCTTGTTTGACGATGTTAGCCAGTGAGCTATCGTGTTTGCGAGTCGCAGAACCACTGAATTATACTTTCAAAGCTGTGGCAAGTTTAGCGTAATCATTTAGCACGTGTTGCTGTTGTAGACAAATGAACCTTGGCACGTGTCTATTCGATGTTCGCTTCAAAAGATACACCCGGTCAGAACCCGTAGCGTTCGGGTATCCATCCAACGCGTCCTCTATGTCAGCTAGGAACATCTCAGTATCGTTTGGCTGACTGGAAAGGGGGTCAAAGGTGGGGAAATTCTTGATGAGTTTGTCAAGGTATTCCATGCCAAGAGAACGGAAAGGGTTGGCTTCATCCTGTGGAGAGATTGGGGCTGAAAGGCCAAGAGGAGAAGCCAAGCCTTGTTGTTGTTGGCCAAGAGGGTCAATATTACTCAGTGCCGAATGGCCAAGAGAAGAAGACTGAGGGACACATGAGGGAGGCAAGGTCTGAAACCTATCGTCTTTACTCCTGTGAGTACAGGGCTCCGGTTGTTTGGATTGGTAGTCCCGCTGTAGAGCGTGACCATTTCCTCCAGATGGTACCTAAGGGTGGTATTCTGCTGCATTACAGAGTCCACTTGAGCGTTTAGAGTACTGATTTTGGACACGTGAGTGTCACACTTGCTCCTTTCGGTCTCAAACTTATCTGTCATGGTTTGCAGATATTCAGTGATGAGATTTCCTCCCCTTGCTTAGAAATCAATATTTCCATCTTCATCACCTGAGTTCTCATCATTCATTTGGTCAGCGACTTCAATGAGTTCTGCTGATTTGTCATCCAACTTAGTCACTTTGTGATTGTGTTCATTAACGGAACGTCTTTGGTCTGCAGCGTTTTGAGTAGAATTGTGTTACTTTGAGTAACGTTCAACAAAACTGTATGCATGTTATCAAGTTGAGCGCTCCTGTTTGTAGATAACTCTTCAGATTTATCTAGTTTGGTGTGGACATCATCGTATTTAGTTTTGGCTAAATTGATTTGTTCCTGTAGCATATGATTTTGTTCCTGTAGAAGACGATTTTGTTGAAGAGCTTGTGCTTGTTCATCGTCATACGTTTTTGCAATTACATTTAATTGTTCAGTTTTCAAGCGCAGTTCCATAGCTAGCAGAATTTTTCCCTTTTCTGCATTTGTCATTGGTTTCCCGGTTCTCTCCCTCTGTCCCTTTATGTCTCCCATTACCTGCTCGTGCTTCAGCTGTGCACTGCGGTATTGGACAGATGCCAAACTTGGGTGGCAAGACATCAGGGCTAGACTGGAGAGAACCTTTATGAGGCCTGCGCCCGATGGTTGATTTTGGAAAGCGTTGTTGTCTGCTTTTCCACTAATGGCATAATTAGGGTTGGTATCGCTGCTGAGGTCAGAGATCAATCCATTTGCGGGTGGAGGTTCACTAATTAGTGGGCGAGTGGGGACTACCCCGGTTTTGTGATGAAACAAAGGTGTGATTGAATTTATTCAAGGCATATGAACTAACAGGTTATAAAGCAAACAATTCAATTATATGGCTTTTTTTCCTACCTTGGCTTCCCCAGTGATTTTACCCACACACCACTATTGACTTTCACATTACTATATGGTAAATAATGCAGGCGACTTCAATTAATAATTTCTCTCAACAAGGAAAAAAAAATCATTACCATATTTGTCAGGACCCGGTTACGAACCTCGGTCTCCGGAGTGAGAAACAGTCACTTAACCAACTGAGCCACGAATAGTCAGCAGAACCCAGAAGATGAGGCAGACACAGCAGTACTTAAGACGGTGTATTTAATAAAGTAAAAAGGAGAAGTCCTTAAATACAAAAATGGCAAATCCAAAAGGTGGTAGGAATAGCACAAAAAAGCCTCAGGAGATACTCAAAAACAAAAACAGAATTCCACAAGAGCATCCACCGGAATTGACAAGAATACACAGAACACTAGGGCTGGGTGCTAACATACAAACACAGAGCACAGAACTGAGGGAAACTAAGGGTTTAAATACAATCAGGAGAAACGAGGCACAGGTGCAAATAATAATGGGGAACAAGGGAAAAAACATAAGGTCAAAAAGCACAATGGGGGCATCTAGTGACCAAAACCCGGAACAACCCTGGCCAAATCCTGACAGAATCCCCCCCCCTAGGAACGGCTCCTGACGTTCCTACCAGCTCTCTCAGGGTGGAGGGCCCTGAACTGACGAATGAGGTCAGGGTCCAGGATGTCTTTGGCAGGAACCCAGGAGCGCTCCTCGGGACCGTAGCCTTCCCAGTCCACCAGATACTGCCAGGACCGCTGCACCCGGCGGGAATCCAGTATCCGATGGACGGTATAAGCCGGCTGGCCTCCAATGACACGAGGCGGAGGGGGAGGTCTGTCTGCCGGGACAAGGGGAGAAAAACAACAGGTTTTAACAATGAAATGTGAAATGTGGGATTAATCTTAAGGGATCTGGGTAAGTGTAGGCGATAAGAAACTGGGTTAACTCTCCTGGCAACCTTGAAGGGACCGATGTATTTTTGGGACAGCTTGCGAGACTCCACCCGTAGAGGTAAGTCTCTTGTGGAGAGCCAGACTCTCTGGCCGGGGCGCAGGGTAGGCCCGGGACGGCGACGTCTGTTGGCTTGTTGTTGGTACCTCTGTGAGGAACGCATAAGATTAAGACGGGTCTTCCTCCACATAAGCCGACAGCGTCTGACGAACCTCAAGGCTGAAGGCACTCTGACTTCTGCCTCCTGGTCCGGGAACAATGGAGGAGCATAGCCAAACTGACACTCGTGCGGGGACATACCAGTGGAGGAGGAACGCAAGGTGTTGTGCGCGTATTCGGCCCAAACAATAAAGGATGACCATGTGGACGGGTTGTCACGAGTCATACATCGGAGGGTGGTTTCCAGCTCTTGATTCATCCTCTCTGTTTGGCCGTTGGACTCCGGATGGTACCCTGAAGATAGACTGGCAGAAGCCCCCATGAGTTGGCAGAAGGCCTTCCAAAACCTTGAGGCGAACTGGGGACCTCTGTCAGAAACCATATCTTGAGGAATGCCGAAGACTCGGAACACATGATTAATTACCAACTCAGCCGTTTCCTTGGCAGAAGGTAACTTAGTCAGAGGGACGAACCTGGCCGCCTTTGAAAACCTGTCGATTATGACTAGGATAGTAGTATTGCCATGGGATGGAGGAAGTCCAGTAATAAAGTCCAATGAGATATGGGACCAGGGTCTGTGGGGAACAGGTAAAGGGTGAAGGAGTCCTTGAGGGCGGAGGTGAGAAGATTTGCCCTGGCAGCACACGGGACAGGCATTGACGAAAGTGGCAACGTCTTCTCTTATGGTAGGCCACCAGAACTTACACTGGATGAACTCCAAGGTGCGACCTACGCCCGGATGACAGGTGAGGCGAGAGGAGTGCCCCCACAGAAGGACCTGAGTCCTCACTGCCTTGGGGACAAACAACCGATTGGCAGGACCTCCTTTCGGGTCCGGTTCGCTAGCTTGAGCACGTCTCACGGTATCCTCAACTTGCCACGAGATCGGAGCCACAATCTTAGCAGCAGGAAGGACAGGCATGTCCGTGTCATCTCGAATGGCAGGAGCGTAGACTCGGGACAGGGCATCCGGTTTGAGATTCTTCGACCCGGGCCGATAGGTGAGGATAAACTGGAATCGATTGAAGAAAAGAGACCATCTAGCTTGTCTAGAGTTCAACCGCTTCGCCTGCTGGATATACTCCAGATTTTTGTGGTCCGTAAGCACTTGAAACGGGTGAGAAGCCCCCTCGAGCCAGTGTCTCCATTCCTTCAATGCCATCTTAACCGCTAGGAGTTCACGATCCCACACATCGTAGTTCCTCTCAGTCGGGGTAAGCCGGTGTGAGAAGAAAGCGCACGGATGAAGCTTCTTGTCTTCACCCCTCTGAGACAGGACAGCTCCAACACCAACCTCTGATGCGTCTACCTCCACCACAAATGGTTCATCCGTAGTCGGTAGTATCAGGATGGGAGCAGAGAGAACGCGCTGCTTGAGTCCTTGGAAGGCCGTCTCAGCTTCTCTTCCCCACAAAAACCTTGCATTGCCACCCTTGGTTAAAGCTGAGAGAGGGGCTGCCACCAAGCTGAAGTTCTTGATGAACTTGCGGTAGAAGTTTGTGAAGCCCAGGAAACGCTGAACTTCCTTAACGGATTTGGGGGTGGGCCAATCCGCTACCGCCCCTACCTTCCTGGGGTCCATTTGGACTCGACCGGGTTCCACTACAAATCCCAGGAATTGTACTCGGGATGAATGGAATTCACATTTTTCCGGCTTAACGTACAGATGGCTGTCCATGAGGCGTTTGAGTACTTGTCTGACATGCTTAGTGTGTTCTTGAAGGGAGCTCGAAAAGATGAGGATGTCATCCAAGTAAACGAACACAAATATGTTAAGCATATCCCTAAGCACATCGTTTATGAGCGCTTGGAACACCGCTGGGGCGTTGGTCAGGCCGAAGGGCATCACCAAGTATTCATAGTGACCAGTAGGCGTGTTGAAAGCGGTCTTCCACTCGTCACCAGGTCTGATCCGCACAAGATGGTATGCGTTCCGCAGGTCAAGCTTAGTGAAAACAACTGCTTCCTGGAGCAGCTCGAAGGCTGTGGCCATAAGGGGTAGCGGGTAACGGTTACGGACGGTTATGGCATTGAGTCCCCGGTAGTCGATGCAAGGACGTAATCCACCGTCTTTCTTGGCCACAAAGAAAAACCCTGCTCCCGCCGGGAGGTGGATGGACGCATGAGGCCTGCTTCCTGAGCGTCCTTGATGTAGGTATCCATAGCAGCTCGTTCGGGTGGAGATAGGGAAAAGATCCGACCCCTGGGGGGCAAGTGCCCGGAAACAGGTCGATGGGGCAATCGTAAGGTCTATGGGGTGGTAGCATGGTGGCCCTCTGTTTGCTAAACACCAGTTTGAGGTCATGGTAACACTCGGGAACTCGGGTCAGGTCGATGGATTCTAAAGACTCGGGAGTAGAACTCGGGGAATTCTGGAAAATACAAGTAGCTTGGCACGTAGGACCCCACTGCTTGATAGTGCCCACAGACCAGTCGATGTGAGGGTTATGGCTGTGAAGCCAGGGGTATCCAAGGACGAGAGGGAACTCGGAACAGGAGATCAAATGAAAGTTCATCAATTCCTGGTGTTGTGAAACTGAAAGTCGCAAGGAGGTAGTGACATGAGTGACAAGTCCAGATCCCAAAGGGCTTCCATCCAATGTAGTGACCCTCATGGGTTCACTTAGAGGTTCAGAGGGAACGCCATTCTCCTTCGCCCAGACACCATCCATGAAGTTACCTGCGGCTCCAAAGTCTACCAAGGCTTGAAGGTGAAGCTTGTGGTTGTCCCAGGAGAGGGTGACTGAAATGAGCAGACGGGAGTTGGACGGATGGGAGGAGGTTATGTTTCCCGTTACAGTTCCCCCCGGTCTGTACGGGACAGAGCGTTTCCCTGGAGCCCGGGACACGTGGAATGGAAATGGCCCGGTTTGCCGCAATATAGACAGCGTCGCTCCCTCATCCGGCGGTCTCTCTCAGCCTGGGAGATGCGTCCAATCTGCATGGGTTCCGATGGAGCCAGCGAGGATAAAGGTGGGGACTCGGAGCTGGGACTGATAGGGGCTAGAGGTCTACGGTTGAGTTCTCTCTCTCTCTCAGACGCTGGTCAATGCGTGAGGCCAACTTGATCAGGGACTCGAGATTCTCCGGTGGTTCCCGAGTGGCCAGTTCATCTTGGATAGTGTCGGAAAGGCCTTTCAGAAAGCACACCGTGAGCGCCTCGTTGTTCCAGCCACTTGCTGCTGCCACCGTGCGGAACTGGATGGCATAGTCCGTCACGCTGCGCCAACCTTGGTGGAGAGTCAGGAGCTGTTTGGCTGAGTCAGAACCACTGCTTGGGCCTTGAAACACTCGTTTGAATTCCTCAGCAAAGGCAGAGTAGCTGGCACAGCAGGAACTATGGGCATCCCACACAGCAGTAGCCCAGGCCAGGGCTTTTTCCGACAGCAGGGTGATGATATAAGCGATCTTAGACCGGTCGGTGGGAAACGACGAGGGTTGTAGCTCAAAGGAGAGAGAACATTGGGTGAGAAACCCTTTACAAGCACTTGGATCACCTGAGAACCGTTGGGGAGGTGGAAGACGAGGTTCAGCCAGGGGGTTAACTGCCATGGGTACGTGAATCTGAGGTACTGGGACGGGAACTGTTGCCGGGGTAAGACGATCAGATATTTGCTTAATGGAAGTCAGCATCTCCGACAGAAGATGACAATGTCTAGCCATTAAGGCCTCTTGCTGAACCAGGGCGGCTTCGTGGCGTTGGACAGTCTCCTGGTGGTGGGACAGCATGGCAAAAAGGTCCTGGGAACTGGCTGCCTCTGGTTTCATTTTTGGCTCTGTGTTTCTGTCAGGACCCGGTTACGAACCTGGGTCTCCGGAGTGAGAAACAGTCACTTAACCAACTGAGCCACGAATAGTCAGCAGAACCCAGAAGATGAGGCAGACACAGCAGTACTTAAGACGGTGTATTTAATAAAGTAAAAAGGAGAAGTCCTTAAATACAAAAATGGCAAATCCAAAAGGTGGTAGGAATAGCACAAAAAAGCCTCAGGAGATACTCAAAAACAAAAACAGAATTCCACAAGAGCATCCACCGGAATCGACAAGAATACACAGAACACTAGGGCTGGGTGCTAACATACAAACACAGAGCACAGAACTGAGGGAAACTAAGGGTTTAAATACAATCAGGGGAAAACGAGGCACAAGTGCAAATAATAATGGGGAACAAGGGAAAAAACAAGGTCAAAAAGCACAATGGGGGCATCTAGTGACCAAAACCCGGAACAACCCTGGCCAAATCCTGACAATATTCACAGAGAATACATCAAAAAGTATGGAGAAGCAATACTCCAAGCCACAGATTCATACGACTTGTCAAAAATAAAGAACTGATACTATATACTGTTTTTTGGGGTGGGATTGGCATGGGGTGTGGGAGGTTTTATTCCTCTTGTCTTACTCATTGGTAGGAAGAAGTTTGGTCCAAATCGGATGTTACATTAGGTACTATATTTAATTTATATTATCTGAATCCTATAAATTAAAATGGCCAATTTTGGTTCAATTAATTTATCCAAGATCAAATTTTATTTCAGCAAAAGAATGTTTCAGGAATGCCAAACATACCTGTTTCTGACTACAAAAACATTTTCAGAAAAATCTGAGATGATGGTTGTCATGTCTTGCTGAAATGACATGACACTCTGATACCACACATCAAGAGATTTATGAATTGGTGACACTTGGACTGTGGGATAAAGCCTACAATGCGCCTAGGCTTACGTGATGATACTATGTGTATTACATGTCATATCTATCACAGCAATTGATGGAATGGCATGTCTCATTTATCACATGACAGCATCCATTACAGTATCTTGTCATTGTAATTTCCAATTATTCAGGTCATTAACTCTGCTCATTTTATGGCCATGTTCAAAAACTACATTTGTTGTTGGAGGAATTATGGTTCTGGTAAATAGAGTATTCAAAACTATTGTATGGTATTGTACCTCTAACGTTACCTCATCCAGACCTTAACAAGTATTCATAAAACACTATTCATAAGGTTGAAAATAGGGCTTGACAATACACCTTCAAAAAACTGGTATTGACAAATGAGGCTACATTATAACTGAGACCAGGTAGGGATTATAAAATCCCTGATAGCTAACATATGTTCAAATAAGACATTGTTTATAGCAGCAGTGCAAAGCTGTCATCAAGGCAAAGGGTGGCTACTTTGAAGAACCTCAAATATACTTTGATTTGTTTAACACTTCTTTGGTTACTATGTGTTATTTGTCTTCATTATTATTCTACAATGTAGTAAATAGTAAAAATAAAGAAAAACCCTGGAATGAGTAGGTGTGTTGAAACTTTTGACTGGTACTCTCACGTTTCAGGTAAGACCCAAATGCA
Source organism: Oncorhynchus masou masou (assembly GCF_036934945.1). NCBI lineage: Eukaryota > Metazoa > Chordata > Actinopteri > Salmoniformes > Salmonidae > Oncorhynchus > Oncorhynchus masou. The sequence continues at coordinate 43,840,503 of NC_088240.1, read as the reverse complement.
GACTGTGTTGAAGTAACAGTGTTTATTAAAGCAACAGGGGCAGGCAAACGACAGGTCAAGGCAGGCAGGGGTCGATAATCCAGAGTAGTGGGGCCAAGGTAAAGGATGGCAGGCTCAGGGTCAGGTCAGGCAGAGGTCGATAATCCAGGGTAGTGGGCAAAGGTGCGGGAGGTCAGGCAGGCTCAGAGCGGGCAGAAAAGGTCAAAACCGAGAATAACAGGAACAATAAAGAGACAGGAACAGAGGGATAAACACTGGTAGGCTTGACGAAACAAAATGAACTGGCAACAGACAAACGGAGAACACAGGTATAAATACACATGGGATAATGGGGAAGATGGGCGACACCTGGAGGGGGTGGAGACAAGCACAAAGACAGGTGAAACAGATCAGGGCGTGACAGGTACTCTACACTCAAAGTAAGTATTCATCTGTATTTGATTTGAAAAGACCAGTAGTTTAATATTTTAATATATTTGAAAAGACACTTAGATAAAAATGGGAAAATACTCAAATACACTGACTCAAATATACTCTCATGCATTTAACCCAGGTATTTGTTGTATAGCATAGTATTTGAATTGGTGTTTGAACATACTGCAGCTGACTATTTGTTTTTTTGTTTTTTTTAATAACGAAACACTGAAAAAGTACTTGTTTTGGGCTTTGTATTTGAAAATACTCAAATACACCAAAAAAGTATTTCAAATAGCAGATCCTCAAATACACATGTATTTGAACCCAAGTCTGATCATTAGGAAATTTCTTCCACATATTTCCATTATGCTCTGACTGTTTTCCCACTCATATTGTCAGAGAGCTGGAATAAAAGAAAAGTACACTATAAGCCTTACAAAAGTATTCAGTCCTCTAGGTCATCAGGCTGCTGATTATTCCGCACGCCTGTCACCATAGTCTTGCGCACCTGCGCCTCATGACACTCACCTGGACTCCATCACCTCCTTGATTATCTTCCCTATATCTGTCACTCCCCTTGGTTCTTTCCTCATGTGTTATTGACTCTGTTTTCATGTCGGTTCATTGTTTGTGTTTCGTGTTCATTGATTTTTAAATTTATTAAAACACTCCCTAAGCTTGCTTCCCGACTCTCAGCGCACTCGTTACAAGACCCTTTGGATTTCTTCACATTTTAGTGTGTTACAAGCTGGGATTAAAATGGATTTAATTGTATTTTTGTCAACAATGTACACAAAATAAAATAAAATAAAATAAATCATAAATAAAATATTGTTGTTGCGTAAGCATTCAGACCCTTTGTTTATGCAAGCCTAAATTAGTTCAGTGGTAAAATTAGTCTTAACAAATCACATAATAAATTACATGGACTCCCTCTGTGTGAAATAATAGGGGTTGACATGGTTTTTTAATAACTAACCCTTCTTCTGTCCCCCATACATATAACATCTGTAAGGTCCCTCAGTCAAATATTGCATGACAAGTACATATTCAACTTCAAAGACCAGGGAGCTTTTCAAAAGACTCATAAAGAAGGGCAACGATTGGTAGATTGGTAACAATAACAAATCAAACCCTGAATATCTCTTTAAAAACTCTTTAAGGATCCAACCCTTTTTTAAAATTTTCACCTAAAATGAAGGATATGCCTATTCTTGATACCATTTGAAAGGAAACACCTTGTATAGATGTGAAAATAATGTAGGAGAATAACACATTAGATCTGGTAAAAGCAAAAAACATGCGCTTGTTTTGTTGTTGTACCATCATATTTGAAATGTAAGAGAAAGGCCATAATGTATTATTCCAGCCCAGGAGCAATTTCGATTTTGGCGGCAGTGTATGTGCAAAGTTTTAGACTGATCCAATGAACCATTGCATATCTGTTCAAAATGATGTATCATGACTTCCCAAATTCATGTTCAAGTTCATAATTGTGCACTCTCCTCAAACAAAAGCATGGTATTCTTTCACTGTAATATCTACTGTAAATTGGACAGTGCAATTAGATTAACAAGAATTTTAGCTTTCTTCCCATATCCAGTATGTCTACATGTTGTTTGTTTACCTACCAACTCATGCTAATCACATTAGCTTACAGTAGCACAACCGCCCCGAAGGGAGGGGGGGGGGGCTCATCGTCAAGTTAATAATTATGCTGTGGATTATGTATTAACCCACTCAGACTCATCAAGTAAACAGTTGTCCTTCTAAACTGAGCTGCAGGACAAGAATTAAACTTCTCAGTGATTTTACCATGGGGACATTGGTGATTTAAAAACAGCTACAGAGTTCAATTGCTGTGACAGGAGAAAACTGAGGATGGATCAATAACATTGTAGTTACTCACAATAATGACCTAAGTGACAGAGTTAAAAGAAGAATACAAATATACAGACTAAAAATATTCCAAAACATGCATCTTGTATGCAACAAAGCACTAAAGTAATGCTGCAAAAAAATGGTTAAGGAATACACTTTGTGACCTAAATGCAAAGCCTTATGTTTGGGACAAATCCTACACAACACATCTGCCTCTTTATTTTCATGCATGGTGATGGCTGCATCATGGTATGGGTATGCTTGTCATCAGCAAATACTGGGGAGTTTTCCACGATAAAAATAAACGGGTGGAGCTAGTTACAGGCAAAGTCCTAGTGGAAAACCTGCTTCAGTCTGCTTTACACCACATACTGGGAGAGGAATTCACCTTTAAGCAAGACAATGACCTACAACAAAAGCCCAAATCTAAACTGGAGATGCTTACCAAGAAGAGAGTGAATGTTCCTGACTTGCCAAGTTACAGTTTTGACTTAAATCTGCTTGAAAATCTATGGGAAGTATAGAAAATTGCTGTATAGCCATGATCCCCAACATCTTGACCGAGCTTGAAGAATTTTGAAAAGAATAATGGAAAAATATTTCACTATTCAGGTGTACAAAGCTCTTAGTGACTCACCCAAGAAGATTCACAGCTGTAATCAATGCCAAATGTGTATCTAACATGTACTGACTCTTGAATACTTATGCAAGACTATATTTTAGTTATTACATTTGTATTACTCTTTATTAAAGATTATGTTGTGTAGATTGTTAACAAAAAAATAATAAATAATAATAATGAAATCCATATTAATCCCACATTGTAACACAATAAAATGTGAAGAAATCCAAACGTCTGAATAATTTTGCAGTGCACTGTATATATTTTTTTGCAGCGTCAATTGCAGGTATAAAGCTTCTTGATCGAAGCCGAGCTCGAGCGCGGTAGATCGAGTATGGAGGCACAGATTTAAGTGATTAATTAAACACTATCTATTCTTTATTTTAGAGGTGGCTGGCTCATGTTATTAACAAATGTTTTAATTGTGTGGAGCTTCTTGTAATTTCCCAACCAGCCTATAACCTTGTCAAAAATGTTTCTCTAAAACGCTACAGTGAGTTTGATGTAGCTGTCTTCAGATTGGCATTGTACAAATGCACAGGCCACTCAAAAAAAAAAAATTGACAACAAAACGAACAACAATTTTAAGCTCCACACTAACCAAGAGCCGCTTCCCATAAAACATATTGGACCAAAAATAAATTAACTCAGATTACGTCAGTGATCATTCCTTTTTGACGGGGTGGTATCGTAAAAGCAGGATGTGTTCGTTGTGCGTGACAGCGCGTTTGCACTCAATGGAGATAAATGCGAGGCACGGTCCAGGACGTCAGCACCATGGACAGCACGCACAAAGCTCAGTTGCTGAACATGATTGATGATTCAAACTGATAAATATTAACCAACCAATAGCTATAGGCCGACATTACACTGCAGCCTACTACTATCATCAACTGTAGCCTACACGCATAATGGGCAAACTAGTAGGACTTGTAATGGCTATATTCTGAAATAGTACAACTAAAAGATGTGGAAATAACATGCCCATTTGAGCTCTGTTGGGTCTTCATTAAGTGTATATTATGTCAAACACGTAATCACACCCCCACCCATTTTGCCGTGAGAACGCATCAGACCACTCCGATGCCCCTTCCCCTCCTCCCCCTCCCAGTTTCCCAACCACACCATCACCATGGATCACACAGACAGACAAGGAGCGAGTAGTCAAGATCCCCTCGTTTGTCGCTTGCAGAAAGATAGAGGGGTATAAACAGCCAGTCTACTTGATATGTTTCTACGTATTTATTCTTATTAATCTGACGAATCGATATTTTTGCCCTCTCTATTTTACATAATAAGGAGAGACAACCAGCATTAGAAGGGTTCTTGTCAGACGTTCTAAGACTTCGCAGAATTAATTCGTGACGGACCACATTGCTGCATGCCTCCTGCTTAATTAAGATTCTGCAATTGATAAACCGGCGCCTATACTTACCAGGCAGTACTAGGACATCACGATCGCCGTTTTGACTAATCCACGGGGCAGTTGGCTCTGACTGCAGCGCATCTTTAGGATTCTCAGCGAGTTGACTCCAAGTTTCTATTACAAGGAGTTTGCAATGACAGCCACGAAGGAGCAGCAGCCGAATCAGAGACAGAAGCCACCGCCGAAGGATGACGAGGAGGTGGGCTTGCCAGTCTATCTATTTGCAATTATCTGTGGTTAGGCTATTGAAGAGTTAATGATCTCATTTCTATTCTTTGATAATACATTCTCCGTCTAGTTTGTGTATTCTCGACTACAAGGTCAGTTAGGCTATAATTCTAAAATTAGATGGCCGCAAATGAATGCCGGTTGTGTGTGGCAGTGTGTGAGAAATAGGGGTCATATAACACCTGAATATCCCTACTTTCTATATTTTTGAACATTTCATATTCAAGAACATATTTCCTAGTCTACAGCAAGGAAGTGCAGTGATGTGTCTTTCACTTGATATGTTGCGTCTTCACTGTCTGCTATTAGAGACCCCTGTGTCTTATTTACCCTATCAGTGATTGCTTTCTGTCCACGCGCTCCCTATTGTGCGTGAATATTGCAAGACAAGATTCAGGACTTATCAATTAGTGACTCTGTAGGAAGACCTCGTCAGTTGTCAAGCCGAGAATAATGAGTGCTCTCGTAGGAATCGGGAGGAGAGGGGGCGGGGGTGACCGCACGGTGTGCGTGCTCGGCGGCTCAGGGGAGATTGTAATTCAACCTTTGCCTCGTAACAGCTGTCCGCAACACACCACCTTGACAGAGAACAGCCGCGGAGAATCACTCTGAAAAGAGTCTACCGAGCAACCCCCCCCCCACACACACACACACACGCACACACACCGCACAAGACGTGCAGCAGCTCACCTCAGTAACTGTTTTCTGTATTTTGGGCACGTCAACCACAATTATCCGAGAGGCAGGGCTTTCTTGTCAGTGTGTTCATGCAGTACAAATAGCCCTCTGAGACCGTGTACCAGTCCGCATCTGCAGAATTTCAAGGTGTGATATCTCTGAATGGAAGAATTGGTGGAGCAGTAACTTGACAACTAGGTTATTGCTTCTAGTTACGTCAACTCTGCACGCTAATAATTGATTTTGCCTCTCTAAATGTTTAAATAACCCTCACATGTTGCACCCGGCAAAGGGATCTTCCAGACCATTGCTATCTATCTGTTTTGACGCGGGAGTTATCTTACTGTATATTATGCCCAACATCTGTGGCCACCACCACCATGTTCATTTTAAATGCCACATTTCCGGTGTCCCTTGTGTTGGGGTCTTACGGGGTTCAACCCCAATGGTCGGAGCTCATATATAATCCTACTACTAGAAATCTAAGACTCTGGGCAAATATTCCTCTTGTGCTGAGGTATCTTTTATGTTCTTGTAATTCCAATAAAATACTGTGAAATAAAAACCTCTCCCCTCAATGAATTTGAGTCTGAATGGAATATCAACCACACTGCAATAGATACCAACCAGCATCCTTTATTGTATCTCTGAAATGCTGTTTTTGCCAAACCCTGAAAACTCCTGCTTTGATTGAATGATGTTGTGTTAGGGGTACCATTGCATTTCCAGACTTGAGTTCAAGTAGTATTTGATATGAGATGGGATTTGAATGGGCCTGCCTGGAGTGACAGATGGGCAGGGTTCGCACTTTATTTTTACACTTTTAATTGGTTCAATTGTACCAGGCATGCTCAATCAAGTGCATCACATATTTAAAAGTAAATAAATATTACTTGAACTGAGGTATGACTAATTCATTGCATGACAAACATGCAAACACTGAAAAGGGATTACCATGAATTTGACAGCAATTCACAGGCAGCTCCACAATGCAGCATCGTTTACAGTATGCTGCAGTAAAATTGTTTTTTACTGGTGATAACATCTAAAATAATATCTTAGATAATATCTCAAATTACTGTACAATTTACAGTGTAGGCTATACACTGTGAAGGGGTTGCCATGAATTTTACAGTAATTTACAGGCAGCTCGTAGGTGTACTGTAATATGAAATACTGCATTTTACTTGCCACGAGCTGCCTGTAAATTACTGTCAAATTCATATGGCATCAAAACAAGTACTGTGTAATGACACACAGTACAATATCGTAAAATGTACTATATTATACTGTAAAAAGTATACATGCTACCGTAATCAGAATTAATTAATTAATGGATGAATTAATCAAATTCATTGAGTGGAGGGGTTTGTATTTCACTTGATTTTACGGTAATTACAAGGGATTGGTGCAAGTAGTTTGGCTGCTAGATAAAGTTAAAGTGTTTACACATTATAGCATATTAATGAATAGTTGGTGTTTTATATCACTTGCAACTCTAGAGGCCTTATTAACAAAAGGTTACAAACTGGCAGCGACTACAGGACAAAACAGACCAAAAGGACATGGCAAAATACTCAAACGTTTAAGACTTGGGCCACTTCAACGGTTCAAGACTTGCTGCCACTTCAATCTGTCCCTTAAATATTTTAAATTAATAACCACGTAGGAATTAAATTGGTACAGCAATCTCACTCACGGGTACAAAAAAATATAACAAGGCACACCTCAAAATAGGTTATTGAGCCAGAAACAACAATACCATGCATCCACTAGTGGTCAAAAGGTTGTTGGCGCACTAAAGATACGGTACGGTACTGTATTTGTAACGGCGTTCTTCTTTTGTTGAAAGAGAGTCGGACCGAAATGCAGCGTGTAAGTTACTCATGTTTATTTAGTGAAGACAAACGAACGAACTATACACGAATAACTAATAAATACAAAAATAACAAACAGAACGTGAAACCAATTACAGCCTGACTGGTGCACACTACACAGAGACAGGAACAATCACCCACGAAATGCAAAGCGAAACCAGGCTACCTAAATACAGTTCCCAATCAGCGACAACGAGAATCACCTGACTCTGATTGAGAACCGCCTCAGGCAGCCAACCTATTTAACACACACACACCCCTAATCAACTACAATCCCAAACACTACAAACCCCAATACGAAAATACAATACATAATAAACCCATGTCACACCCTGGTCTGACTAACTAATAAA